>NW_006408730.1:4370106-4391495 GCF_000296735.1 Chrysochloris asiatica | reverse complement strand
ATATATCGAATTTATAAATAAAGATTTCTAGCCTTGGAAACCCTGTACAGGGTTGCTATGAGTCAGAACCGACTCCACGGCACATCACAACAATGAAGTCCCCTAACAACTCCTCTGTTGCTAGAGCTGGAGGAACATAGGAGGTTTATCCTGAACTACCGCAGCTGCAGCCTCTGTTGTAGGGCTTCAAGAAAGTGAAGAAGGGATTGAAGTGGGGGGCTAAGTGCCATCTTTATTCTCTTCCTGCTTCAGTTTTCTACTGTGGCTTCTGATTGGTTGAAACCAACTGAAAGCCAGGGGAAAACATAGAGTCTGATGTCCTCATGCATCAGTCTTACTGGGTACATGGCAGAAAAGAAAAGAATGGACAATTAATCTATAGGAACACATTTAAATACCTAAGCCAATCACATAGACTGCATTCGCGTCATGTTGTTGTTGATAGCTGTCCAGTCAGTTCTGATTCATAGCACCCCTGTATGGGATTTTGAAGGAGCAACTGATAGGTTTTAACTTCCAACCTTATTGTTAGTACTTATCCTACAGCACTATACCAGGATTCACATTAAGGTCATAGCTGGGAGCATAGTCTAAACTTCTTTATCCTAAGCATTTTTGTAATTTTTACAATATAAAATTTTATTCAACATGATTATATATTCCTGAGCGTTTTTGAGTAAATCCAGACAGCAACAACAACAAAAAAAAACCCAGAGGAAATAGAAGCAAATGCTGTTGAATGATGATGCATGGAGGAAATTATAATCATTGCAATGAAACAAAATACGATAGGATGAGTATAATACCTATGTTCTCCCATGTAAGCTGTCACTCAATTCACAATAAAAACTAAAAAAAAAAAATTCATCAAATATTTATTGAGTACATTAAAGCTCTTTATGTGGCTCTCTAAGAAATGCCATGCATTTTTTAGAGATGAGTGGGAAGGGGTAAGTGTCAGGGCTAAGATTGAGGGTATTGGAAAGGTTAGAGCAAACATTTTCTGTTTTTGCAGGAGGTTACTGAACTTCCTGCAAAAATAGAAAATTCACAAAAGTGATGTGAACTTAAGATTTAGTTAGATAGGATTCAGAATTAAAATATATATACTAATGTAGATAAATAACGTATAAATAAGGTGACATTTGGACAATCATCTAGTACCAATTGGAAATTATTAGATTTGGTGTAGAATGGGACAAAAAGAAGGCCAAGTATGAATTGAAAACGTTAAATTAGATTTCTTTACAAAATTAGTGAAGTACAGCAGTAGGAAATCTTTGTCAAGATGATCAAAAAGCACTGAAATGTAGGAAAAGGAGATTATAAATAATACTCTTTAAATTTTTATTTATTTGTGAAATTACTTTGCATCCTTGATATGAGGCCCAGATTATACAAGGGTTTAGAGGTAGATCGATGTATATGATCAACTGATATTACTGCTTTCAGAGAAATCATTACATATGACAGGCTTTTAACTGATAACTCTAATAAAATGGGATTGGTTTTATGATATATGATGTATTCAAGTACAAAGACTACTAATTCCTGCTCACAGGTGTCATTTGAAATGATAGGAGTAAGTACCACATAAATCTCATGTTTGGGAGGGCACAGATAGTTTGGTCATTGGGATACTGAGTTTGTTTTCTGTTTTGAGAATAACAGAAATTTTGCAATTGATTTCAAATGTTTTTGATGATTCTATTAAATCTTAAGGATACAAGAAGTCACCGAATAAAGTAAAGTGTTAGGGGTGAAGTCATGGTAATATTTCCACATTTAAGCTGTTAAAAGGAAAAATGTTGTTGTTGTTAAGTGCCGTCGAGTCAGTTCCGACCCATAGCAACCCTGTACAGGGTTTCCAAGGGGGTAAATCTTTATGGGAGTAGAAAGCCTCATCTTTCTCCCACGGAGCGGCTGGTAGTTTCGAACCACTGACCTTAAGGTTCGCAGCCCGATTCGTAACCACTACGCTACCAGAGCTCCTTTTTAAAATAGGTGCCAATAATTGCAACAGCAGTAGTCAGGCACAGTGAATGGTTAAGATAGAATAAAATATCAACACCAGACACAGGAGGGTTTTCTAAAAGAAAAGTTAGAAAAATAAAACAATATAGAAAGGACAGGAAAATTGAAGATGTGGGTAAATTGGTTTAACAGAGAAGGGGATTACTGCCTGAATTTTTTTTTTTTTCACAAGAAAGGTGTGCATCAGGTTGTATTCTTTCACCATACTTATTCAATCTCTCTGCTGAAAAAATAAGACATGCGACTGGACTATATGAAGAAGAATGGTACAGTAGGTTTGCACAAAGCCTCATTAACAATCTGTGATATGCAAGTGACACAAGGCTGCTTACTTAAATGTTATTGTTGTTGTTGTTATGTGCTGTGGAGTCGGTTCTGACTCATAGCGACCCTTTACAGGGTTTCTGAGGCTGTAAATCTTTATGGGAACAGAAAAATCTCATCTTTCTCCTGTGGAACAGCTGGTAGTTTCGAACTGACCCTGAGGTTAGCAGCACAATTAGAGAACTTGAAACACATCTTGATGAAGAACAAAGAACTATACAGCTAAGCAATTTAATAATAAATAGAGAATAAAGCATAGATTTCATTTTGCTTGGATCCACAATCAATGCTCACGGAAGAAGCAGTCAAGAATTCAAAAGACGTATTGAATTGTGTAATCTACTACAAAAGCGCTCTGGTAGCGTAGTGATTACGAACTGGGTAACTCACGGTCAGCAGTTTGAAACTCCCAGCTGTTCCATGGGAGAAAAATGAGGCTTTCTGCTCCCATAAAGATTTACAGCCTCAGAAACCTTGTAAAGGGTCGCTATGAGTCGGAACTGACTCCACAGCACATAACAACAATAACATTTAAGTAAGCATATAACAACAACAACAACTACAAGAGACCACATTAAAGTGTTAAAAGTCAAGGGTGTCATTTAAAAATGGCCACAGGACATGAACAGACACTTCACCGAGTAAGACATTTGGGCAGCCAACAAACATATGAAGACATGTTCATGATCAATGGCCATTAGAGAGATGCAAAATAAAACAACAATGAAATATCATCTCACACCAGCAAGAACAGCAAAGTTCAAAAACGCAGAGACAGCAAATGCTGGCAAGTATGTGGAGAGACTTTGACCCTCCTACATTGGTGGTGGGACTATACAATGGTTCAACCACTCTGGAAAAATGGTATGGCTTTTCCTCAGAAAGTTGGAAATAGAAATACCTTATGATCCAGCAATTTCTCTACTTGGTATATAACCACAAGTTTTGTAGGATAAAGGGGAGAGTAGTTAATCTTACAATCCAAGAACAGAGGACCCTAGGACCATCAAGAGAGAAAAGCATGAGTGTGCCGGGGACTTGCCTCGACATAGTTGTGTTGTTCATGAGTGTTTGGTTCACGAGGAGGGGAGATCCAGCGGCGATAGAGATAGCAAAAGAGACACAGAGATGCAAAGAGAGAGACAAAGAGACACTCTGAAACCAGAGTGAATGCTGGACTGGCATCAGGCAGATCCTGCGTTGCAAACATCTCAGCCATGAAGGCCGTAATATCCTGCATAGTAAACATCTTAGCTAAACAGGCAGTATGGTTGCAAGGCTGGACTGTGCCCCCTGCATGCTGTAACGCACGCCTTGCCAGTCGTAATGCACCTGGATTTGTTCTGCACCTTCCTTTTATTTAGGGCAGGTACTTTACACAAAGCTAGGAGGGGCTAAGACAAGGTACAGCTGTCAATCTTATTTTTCCAGACATTCAGGCAACTTTACATCATACTTCGCAGGTTCACATTTCACCACTGCAACTTGGTTTCTCAAGCTTAATTAACATACCTTTTAGCACCTAGCCTCAAATGGAGGGAGGAAAGGGCGGATTCCCATTGTGTAGGCTGCCCAGCCCAGGTTCTTCAGGAAAAGAGGCCCCTGGGTGAATAGGCAGCACCTGGAAACACTTTAGGGAGGGCATTCCTGTTGTCCTTGGAACAGACCAGGGAGCCACCCAATTTACCTTGAATGAATTCTCTGAGGGAAGAACTTTGCCTGTTTATAATTTTAGTCTTGACTTTTAGGAAAATATTACATTTATCTGTGTATATCAAGGGCTTCATGTCTGCAATTAATAAAACATAACTGGATATTAAGATTAAAAATAATTTGTTATTAACTGCCAGGTGGCTAGATCTGTTACACTCGGGCCTATAGAGCCTCGAACCTCTGACCAGGCCTTCACGGTCTGCAACATGAGTGGAACATGTGATCTTAACCAGAGCTGAAAGCAGAGGTGATGGCATGGAGAGATAAAGCAGCTGAGGTTTCTAGCCTCCTGGAAAGGAAAAGTTGTGTGCTGGTAGGCAGAAGGCTGGCTTGCAAAATGTACCCTTTGGTTGTTTAAATGATCACATGTTCCTGCGTGTTTTTGTATACATCAACAACAACAAAAAGATGGTATTGAGGCACATACTGTTAACTGATGGTGCATGGAGGGTATTATAATAATTGCAATGAAACAAAATATGTTTGGTTGAGCACAAAACCAATGTTCTGCCATGTAAACTATCATTCAATTCATAATAAAAGCTTATATAAAAAAAAATAAAAGTCAAAGGTGTAACCTTGAGGACTAAGGTGCTATTAACCCAAGCCATGGCATTGTCAATTGCATCATTTAGGTGCCTGCCACTTGTCTGTTGCTTTGTTGTTCTGTATTGGCTTGAGTATTGCTGAGATGCTGGAAGCTATGCCACTGCGATTTCAAATACCAGGAAGGTCACTCATGATAGATTTCAGTGGAACTTCCACACTACGAAAGACTAACAATAAGGAAGAGGCAGTCCACTTCTGAAAAATTAGACCATGAAAATCTTATGCATAGCAGTGGAGTGTTGTCTGAAACAGTGCCAGATGAGCTCCTTAGGTTAGAAGGCCCTCAGAAATAAAACTTGGGAATGCTGTTTCATCAATGTAAAATTGACTTAATGATGTGGATAGAACAAAGCTTTCAGGACCTTCATTTACTGATGGGACATGGCTTACAATGAGAAGAAACAGTGACACACATCCATTAACAATCAGAATATGGAATGTATGAACTATGAATCTAGGGAAATTGGAAGTTATCCAAAATGAAATGAAATGCATCAAGATTGATCTCCTAGGCATTCATGAGCTGAAATAGATGGATATTAGCTATATTGAATCAGACAGTCAATACAGTTTACCATGCCAGGAATGAATGACAAATGAAGGAGGAATGTCATCACTATCTGTCCTGATGTACAATGCTGTCAGTGATAGGATACTACTATCCATATGCCCACTTACACCTATTATTCATATTTACACAGTAACCACTTAAGTCAATGATGAAGAAATAAAAGATTTTTACCAAGTTCTGCAAGTCTGAAACTGATCACACTTGATATCAAAATACTTTATAATTACTGGTGTTGGAATGCAAAATTTGCAAACATTTGGAAAATAGAGCCTTGGCAAGAGAAACACTGCCAAAGATTGCATGGAAGAGTTTTGTGAGACATGACTTATTAGTTGCAACACCTACATAAATGTGGACCTTGCCACATTTGATTTCCATGGACTACATGTCTTAAAGGAGGGAATGTTGGTGCTGTTCTTGAGTGTCATCATGTCAGTTACAACTCATAGCAACCCTATATAGGGTTTCCAAGGAGCAACTGGTAGGTTTGAACTTCAAATTTAGCAGTCTAGTGCTTATCCTACAGTGCCACACAAGAAGGAGAAAATAGAGAAGTTCAATATCATCAGCCAAAACAAAGCCAGGGGTCGACTATGTAATAAGTCATCAGTTGCTCTCATGCAAGTTCAAGTTAAAGGTAGGAAAAAATCAAATGTGTCCATTAGAGCCTAAATTCAACCTTAAGTATGTTGTTGTTGTTGTTAAGTGCCATCGGGTCAGTTTCGAACCATAGTGACCATTTATAGGGTTTCCAAGGAGCAGCTGGTGAGCTTGAACCTTTGCCCTTGCATTTCAAAACAACTTTGCAGTCCAGCACATTAACCCACAGCACCACATTAGGATTCTATCTTAAGTATATCACACCTGAATTTAAAGACCATCTCAATAATATAAATGACTCACTGAACAATAATGACTGAACATTAGATGAGTTTCGGGATGACATCGAAAACATCATAGGTAAAGAAAGCAAAACTTCATTAAAATTACAAAGGGGAAAAAAAGACTAAATTGGATTGGATATCAGAAAAGACTCTAAAATGTGCTTTTGAATGTAGAGAAGTTAAAGTGACCATAAGAAATGATGGAGTAAAACAATTGAAAATAAAGTTTCAAAGGACAGTTTGAGAAGACAAAATAAAGTACTATAACCAAATCTGCAAAGAATTGGAGTTAGAAAGCTTAAAGGAAAAATAAAAAAAAAAAACATATTCAGCATTTCCCAAACTGAAAGCGCTGAAGAAAAAAAAAATTCATGCCTTGTCTTGCAATAGTGAAGGATTCTTAGGGCAAAATATTGACTGACACTGGGACAGCATCAAAAGGTGACTGAAGGAATACACAGTCAGTGTACCAAGAAGACTTGGTCAACATTGAATCATTTCATGAGGTAGCATATGATCAAGAACCAATGGTATTAAAGGAAGATGGCCTACATGCACTAAAGGCATTGGTAAAAAGCAAGCCTCCAGGAATTGATGGAATTCCAATTTAAATGCTTCAGTGAATCGGTGCAGTACTAGAAGTGTTCTTTCCTCCATGCCAAGAAATTTGCAAGATAGCTACTTGGCCAACTGATTGGAAGACATCATATTTGTGCCCAATCCAAAGAATGGTCACTCAATAGAATAGGGACATTATCAAACAGTATCAACAAAGATCAATCACATGAAAGTAAAATTTCGCTAAAGATAATTTAAAAATGGTTGCGGTAGTAAATCAACATGCAACTAGCAGGAATTTGATGCTTGTGCCTACATTTCTAATTTTGCATCTCTTCACATGCCATCCAATCCTGTTATTCCAAGTTCATGAACCTCTGAGAGCTTTCAAAATATCCTAAGTATTTAGGTCCTCACACGTTCTGTTACTTACTGTGAATATCCTTTCTTAGTATTTTTATATCTGGTTTCTTTGCATAACTCTGGCCTCACATCATCTTTCCTGAACATTTGTCTAGAGTTAACTCAGTAGCCATACATCTAATTAACTATCACAGTAGCCTCTATATTTTCTCTATAACCCCTAATATACATTTTAATATTCATAGCTATGTTTTGGAGTCCTGGTGGTGCTATAGGATAAGCACTGGACTGCTAACCCCAAGGCTGGGGATTCAAACCTATCAGTTGCTCCACAGAAATCCTATTCAGGTTTCCATGAGTCAGAACTGACTTAATAGCACTTAACAGCAACAACATATATATGGTTTATGTTTGTTTACATTTTCTGTTTATTGATTGGCTCTCCTAGTATAATGTAAGTTACATGAATTAAGAGATGATATTGTAGATAATATTGAGGCTCATCTTAAGTCAAATTCTAGGCCCATAGCAAATGCTCAATAAATATTTTTAAGTGGATAAATGTGTAAATAAAGGGATAGAAAATTCTAATAAAGGATGAAGGGCAATGCAGTCTAACCAGGAGATGGCAGTGGGAATAGGAATGTGAGTAGGGGTGAAGATACAGTACAAAAGTAAAATTCTACCTTGTATGAAATTCTTTGCAAAGCTCTTCATTGTCTAGCAGTTTAAAGAAAGGCCCAAATCTAATATTCATCTACCCAACATGGAATGATGCAGAATGATGCTGTGGATAACAATCTGATTATTGAGAGAAAGAAAATTATGCCTATAACTGGTAAGCAGTGCTAAACTACTGAGCAATGTATACGAAGTCAAACTGACTGTTGTTCACCTGCTTGCACAAATAAATTATTATCTTTTCTTGATATGAAGCAACAGATGCAGATTTTATTTATTTCGTTATCTGGGTGCCATCTGCAGCAAAGCAGGTTTGTAAAACATTATCATGCACTAGCAATTTTATTTTCATCATTGCTGTCATCATTATCTGCTGTGCTTTCCTCATCCCCATCACCCACACATTCTTTAGGGGCACCATTTGTTTTAAGTGTTCAAATCTGCTGCCAGCTACACGACATGCAGGTTTGCCTGTCCTCATCAATTGTCTGTCTTTTCTTTTTCTTCATTTTTATCTTTTTGTATCCCCATTTTCAACTAGAGGATATTGAATTAATAATGGTCTACAGACATAATGAAACTGTGAAATTAACATTTCTTTAAAAAAGAGAATATCCCATAAGTGTATACTGACCATATTTTCTTTCTTTCTTTTTGGGAAAGTAAATTCTAAAATAAGTGAGAAAATAAATTTAAATGGCAAGGTATAAACATCTGAAAGCTGGACAAAATGATACCTTAATATGACAAATAGTCTTGCTCACTTTTATTATTTTACAGAAATATCCTCCCTTCAGACTGAAATAGAGATACAAATAGCATATGGCTAGAGACTAATGGCTTACATGCTTCAGAGCTTTTTTGTCTATGCCCTGGTAGTCCCTTGGTAGTTTAAAAAAATGTCCTTATTCAAACCAGACCTCATTATAAAGAAAAATGTTCTTGCTTTAGTTTTTAGTGTAGCACCTGTTACATTCTGTCTCTATCCAATGAGAAAACTCTTTTATTTCACCTATAAGAAAAAATTTTACAAAACCAAGACAGAAACTAATTTATTTCTAGTATATAGATAATCTACCTGACAACCTGAGTTTATTCCAGTGGCCTTCAGCGACATTTTCTAGTGACAACAACAAATATTCCAAAATTGCTTACATGAGACCCTATGCAGAGATAGGTAACAGGATGTTATTAATTTTAACTCAGAGTAATTTATGAAACCCAAGACTCCCCAATTGAAATATTGGAATTTTTTTTTTCTTTTCCATCCCACTCTCCAACTCTAAATGAATCCACATTCCCTTTTCTTTATCTAGTGCCCAATCCCCCAAAAGAACCATCTGCTATTTCCTTTATGAAAAAATAAAACCTACAATTAGTGCCTTGTTCATCTTTTCTTTCTCATAAATAAGGGAACTATTATGCAAATACTCTGCAATTTGGTTTCAAATACTCTTTGTAGTATGATGAGCAATTTTCCTTAATACAAATCCAGCTTTTTTGCCAGGACTTACTAATAGATTTTTAAAAAGGGATCTTTCATGTGACTTTCTTACATTCCTCTGATGTAAACTTCTCACATGCATATTTTAAATGAAAATATCATTACGTCTTGAGTGGTAGCAAAAAAAAAAAAAAAAAAAATCTGTTTATATATTGTATCCATAAAAAGAAGTCCAAAATAATCTCATAATCTTTTGCCACCTTAAATTTCATCATTTTTACCTTCAGAAATGATCTGTAGCACATGCTACAGTCAATGAAGTAGAGAAAAATGTTCTCTTTACTTTTCTGAAAGTATGCTATAGGGATGGTGGTTTACCTGGGGGTACAGATTGTTTGATGCTAGTTGCTCCTCAGGAAATAAAATCTAACATGATCCAATTCATTCTGGTATAGCTAATGTCAGATGTTTAGGGTTATCCTTTTCGTTAACAAGAAAAGCATTTATGTTACTAAGTACTGATGGAAAAGAAGTAAAACTATGTTATTTTGGCAGTCATATCAAATAACTCTACACAAGGAACAAGGAATCCTAAGTCTTAAAACAGATCCTACTTACCCGCATTAGGCAAATCTGCTGCACAAGACCTTTTTTAAGTGTAGAAGAGCACAGATGTCAGCTTGAGGACTAAGGTGCGCCTGACCCAAGCCATGGTGTTTTCAATAACCTCATATGCATGTGAAAGCTGGATAGTGAATAAGGAAGACAATAGAAGAATTGATGCTTTTGAGTTATGGTGTTGAAGGAGAATATTGAAAGTGCCATGGGCTGCCAAAAGTACCAATAGATCTGTTTTGGAAGAAATGCAGCCAGAGTGCTCCTTAGAGGCCAAGATGGCCAAACTTCGTTTCTCATACTTAGGACATATTGTCAGGAGGGAGCAGTCGCTGGAGAAGGTTATCATGTTTGGTAAAGTGGAGGGTCAGAGAAAAAGAGGAAGACCCCAATGAGATGGAATGGCCAAGTGGCAGCATCGATGGACTCAAGCATGGTAACAGTAGTGAGGTTGGCCCAGGATCGGGCAGTGTTTCATTTTGCTGTGCATAAGGTCATCATGGGTCGGTACCGACTCGATAGCACCTAACATCAACAAGGACTTACCAGTCATCTGACCTGGGTCAGCAATGTCACTCAGCCTGCATTTCCCTTTTGTACAGCTAAGAAATTCTCTGTTTTGACTGTTTGGTAGAATTATCATATGGGTAAACAATTATTACATATTATTATGTTTGCAGCAGATTATAGAGAAAAATATTTGATGAAGACAAGATATACAGAAGTTCTATAATAGCTTTACCTAGGAAACCTGTTACAAATATGGATTTCTAAGAGCCACTTCTTCACTTGACTATCTGGGAATGGGGCCAAGAAAGCTGCATTCTTAATGATCACTCAAGGTGACTTTTAGGCACATAGGAAATGGAGAACCACCAAAAGAGAAATAAAGACCTGTGAAAACCAGTGGTCATTGAGTTTATTCTGACACATGGTGACTCAGGGTAGAACTGTGGTTCATAGGCTTTTCAGTAGCTGGGATTTCAGGTATAGATTACTAGTCCTTTCTACTGACATGCCTTGGCTGGACTGGAACATCCAAACTTTGGGCTAGGATCCAAGAACATTAATTATTTGCAGCACCCAGAGACTTTAAAAGGGAAACAGGCAGAATATAATCAGGAGGATTATAATGTAATTATTGTTACTAAATGCCATGCAGTTGATTCTGACTCATAGTGACCCTGTATAGAGTTTCCAAGGAACAGCTGGTGGATTTGAACCATCTATGTTGTAGTTAGCAGTCCAGTTCTTATCGTACAATACCATACCAGGACTTCTAACTAGATATTTAATATTAACTTTTTAATATTTAATTGAATATACAGTTTATCTCATGCATTGCATTTGTGTGTATTTATGTTGAATCCTGATGTGGTGCTGTAGGTTAAGCACTAAACTGCTACCTGATTGGTTGGTGGTTCAGACCATCCAGCTGCTCCTTGGAAATCTTATACAGTAGGATTGCTGTGAATCAGAACCAACTTAATAACAACATTTAGTGAAAGTACCAACTGGTTTACTTGTAAATACATGCAGTCAATACTAGATTAAAAGATAAATAAGTTAAGTTGGCTGACATTCTTGTCTTTACTCTTCTTATAACTGCAATAATTTGCTTTATTTCAAATGTTCACTGAAATATACAGGACATATAATCAAAAGAGCTCTGTTGGTGTCAGAGTTAGCTACCCCCCACCAGCTCCACTGGGGAAAAAATATGGCAGTCTGCTTTCTTAAAGATGAACAGCCTTAGAAATCCCATGGAGCAGTTCAATACTGTTAAAGAGGGTGGATAGGAGAGTCAGCATCAGTTTGACAACAGTGGGTTTGTTTTGCTTAAAGCAAAAATATTGTAGATTCAAATGGAACCATATTAATAGTAATAACTTGAATTTTTTACTTTTCTGATTCTACCAAAACTTCTGTACCCAAAGAAGTCTCCTCAAATATATTTAGGAGTTTCTGGATTCTCACATGTACACATAAATCAGTCTCCCAGTTGCAGCCACCCTGTGGCATTTACAGTGTCCTTTTTTCACCAGCTCTTGTCCCCACGTTCTCTTTTCTCTGTGACACCAGAGTGTGTACCATTCTTTATACTGCTGACAGGTATCACCTGAGGATGCCAGTGTCCTTGCTGGAATAATGATGCTTCTCAATGCTTCCTGAGCTTCCAGTCCTAAAGATGCTACAGTAGTGATAGGCTCAGCAAAGAGTTATAGAAACTTGTATTCTTCCCTATTCTATGTCTCATCTGTCTGAAGGGAAATAGAGGGAGTATGGAAAGTTAATGCTTAATGTGGCACTGTGGGATAAGCAGTGGACTTTGAACCACATGGTCGGTGGTTCAAACCAGCTGCTGCCCCTTGGAAACCCTATATAGGGTCATTATGAGTTGGAACTGACTCGGCACTTTTCCATCATTTTTGAATTTTTACCTTTGCTGTTGGATTCTTGTTTTCTAGACTTCATGTACTCTTTAAAATGTATCCTCCTCTTCCCTGCACCCATCTTAATGGTCATAATTAAAGGGAAAGTAAAGCCTAGGAGTTCTGGGGGCACAATATTTACAGTGTTTGACTGCTAACCAGAAGGTTGGCCGTTGGAACCCACCAGCATCTCCACAGGAGAAAACACCTGGCAATCAACTTCTGTAAAATTTAGGGCTTAGGAAACCGTGTGGAGCAATTTAAGTGCCATATAGTGTCCCTGTGATTCGGAATCAACTCAACAGCAGACAGCAGCAGGAAACCTGAACATTTTGTTAAAATTTTACTGAGTTTAGAACTCTGGATTAAAAAATAAGTCTCTCCTTGAGAATTTTGTAGTCACGGCCCTATTTAGAAAAGGAACTGGAAGGTTATTCCATGTTTCACTGTATATTGATTTAGGGAGTCCTGGGATAGCCCTGTAGGATAAACACTGAACCAAAACTTCAGTTTGAACTGCAAGTTCCACAGTTCAAACTCACCAGCCACTCCTCAGAAACCCTACATAGAGTCCTTATGAGTAAGAACTGACTAGAAGGTACTTCACAACAACCATTTCCATCACAGTACTTCTATCTCCCTTGTGTCTGATATCCCATAGCCCCCAAGCTTTTTTGTGCAGCATCTCCTGAGAATTGAGGGGCAAACAGGAGCTGAATTCTAAATGCATTCTAAATACACTTTGCAACAATCGTGCTAAAAGCAGCCTCTTTTTCCCTTCACATTTATGGAGGGGATGATTGGGTAATGACAGTGATAGGCAATGCTGGGTAGGTACTGACTAGACAGGGACACCAGAGACGTGAAAGCAGCAATGGGCTCAAGCATGGCAACAATTGTGAGGTTGGCCCAGGACTGGGCAGAGTTCCGTTCTGTTGTGCATAGGGCCGCTATGAGTTGGTACCGACTTGATGGCACCTAACAACAACAACAACAACAATGGTGCCCACATTACCTGAGTCTTTAGTGGTACACATTTGTGATGTAAATTGGCTTGCTTCTCAGTTTCTCTTGCTTTTTCTTCCACTGTTAGTTTAGGCTTTAGATTTCTGATGTTTGCTAAGTCAGTCACCACTAGTAAGCCACTTCTTGTACTTCTAGTAATATATTTTTATTGCCCTTTCTCTGTCATTGTTGGTGTCTTTCTTTGTATTAATTCCTTTATTGCCAGTATAATGGAATTGAGAGGGAATGAAAATAAGTGTGTGTGCGCTCTCATGTCATTTTAACTAGAAACTCAAAGTAGTTTTTTTTTGGTCTTTAATATTTTGTTTAGGAAAATGAAAAACCTAGAATAATTTCAAGAATAATGCAATGTTGTTGTTATTAAGTGCCATGGAGTCAGTTCCGATTCATAGTGACCCTAAATAGAGTTTCCGAGGAAAGGCTGGTGGGTTTCAATGTCATACCTTGTGGGCAGCAGTCCACTGCTTATTCTACATTGCCATGCCGAGATTCAAGAATAGTGCAATAAAACACTCTTATATGTTTCATGTAGATTAGCTTATTAATAATAATTTGCTATATATGTGCACACTTTATTTACATTCTACATACTCACAGACACATACATACATTCTCTTTCTCAGTAAATCATTTGAAAACTAGTTTCAACACAAGAAAGTTCATTCTTAAATATTTCAGACCCTCCAAAGAGCAAAGGACATTCCTCTGAGTGACTATGTTACCATAACTCCTCCCAAATGTGTAGCAATGTTATATGGAGTATGTGTTTAGATTTTCTGAGCTGTCTCAATAAAGCAGTTGTTTGTTTTTTCAACCCAGGTATCAAAGATACAGTATTTCTCTGGCTCTGTAGTGAACTGATTTAATCATCTAGTGCTGCTATAACAGAAATACCACAAGTGTGTGTATGCTTGTTTTTTTGTTTTTGTTTTTTAAAGTGTGTGGTTTTAATGAACAAAAATTTATTTTCTTCCAATTTTGGAGGCTAAAAGTCCAAAATCAGGGCAGAAGCTCTAGTGCAAGACTTTTCTCCTGTCAGCTCTGGACAAGGTCTTTCTCTTTAGCTTCTCTTCTTTTGCACCTTGGTGATCTTCAAATGGCGTGCGGTCTATCTTCCCTCATTTCTACGTGTCTCTCTATGACTTATTGTGGTCAGGTGCCATTGAGTTGGAACCGACTCATAGCGACCCCATGCACAGTAGAATGAAACAATGTCTGATCCTGGGCCAACCTCATTACCGCTGCCACACTTGATGCCATCAATGATGCCACCTGGCCGATCCATCTCGTTGGGGGTCTTCCTCTTTTTCTCTGACCCTCCATCTTAGCCAGCGTGACATCCTTCTCCAGCGACTGTTCTCTCCTGACAATATGTCCAAAGTATGAGAGACGAAGTTTAGCCATCCTGGCCTCCAAGGAGCACTCTGGCTGCACTTCTTCCAAAATAGATCTATTGGTTCTTTTGGCAGTCCATGGCACTTTCAGTATTCTCCTCCAACACCACAATTCAAAGGCATCAATTCTTCTACGGTCTTCCCTATTCACTGTCCAGCTTTTGCATCCATATGAGGCTATTGAAAAAACATGGCTTGGGCCAGGTGCACTTTAGTCCTCAAGCTTACATCTTTGCTCTTCAATACTTTAAAAAGTTCCTGTGCAGCAGATTTGCTCAATGCAATACGTCATCTGATCTCTTGACTGTTGCTTCCATGAATGTTGATAGTTGATCCAAGAAGAATGAAGTCCTTGACAACTTCAATCTTTTCTCCATTGATAAGAATGTTGTTTATTGGTCCAGTGGTGAGGATCTTTGTTTTCTTGACATTGAGATGCAATCCATAGCGAAGGCTGCGTTCCTTGATCTTCATCAATAAATGTGTCTGCCCTTTATATATCTCAAAAGAGGTGGAGTTAAGGCAAACCTTATGCTAATTATATTATCCTGTTAATAAGATATAACTTATAATTTTAAAATGACATACAATTAAGTAAAGGATATCTTAGAAGAATGATTTGCTGTTGCTGTAAAGTGCTGTGGAGTCAGTTCCAACTCAGAGCCTCTCTGTACAGGGTTTCCATCTTTGCAGGAACAGAAAGCCTCATCTTTCTGACCTTGCAGCTCACAGTCTAGTACTTATCCTACAGAGCCATTGTACTCCCTAAAAATGATTAATCTCCTATATAAATTCACAATTGGCCTATTTTAAAAACTGTAAGTAGTTAAAATTTATACATTAGTTATACATAAGTACTAGTGTGATGCTGTGGAGTCCTGGCATGGTGCTGTGGGTTAATGCACTAGACTGCAAAGTTGGTTTGAACTACAAGGTCAGTAGTTCAAGCTCACCAGTCTCCTCTCCTTAGAAACTCTATACAGGGTCACCATGGGTCAGAATCAACTCGACGGCAAACAACAAAAATAACAACATAGATAATACATTACATATGTGCCATCTAACTCCACACTAATATGGATGTCTAATGGGCCACCTAATTATACTTGAAAAAATTATGTTTGCATAGATTATTTCTATCTTGAAAAGAAAGATCAAAATCCACAGTCTAAATTGGGATTAAATCTCAACTTATTTCTCAATAAATAAAATGTAATGTTTTCCATATAAAAAGAGAAAATATTGCAATTGATTTTATAAGCTGTTACTCCATCATCTTCAAGTGTAATAAATGTATAGTCTTTGGTTTTATTTCATGTAAATAAATTATTGGAATATGATAATTACAATAATGTCTTTTTTGTTTTCAATTGATTCCATTGAATGAAAGTACATATTCAATATCATGAAGAGCACCGTTAGTATAAAGCAAGTAATTATAATTGTGAGGGACTTTGAAATGAAATCATGGCGTTCTATTTATTTCTTACAGGAAGCTCTGATCATGGCAAGTATGGACCATCCACATCTAGTTCGATTACTTGGAGTGTGTCTGAGCCCAACCATTCAACTGGTTACACAGCTTATGCCTCATGGCTGCCTTCTGGATTATGTTCATGAACACAAGGATAACATTGGCTCACAGCTGCTGCTTAACTGGTGTGTCCAGATAGCTAAGGTCAGTGTTCATCACTTCCCATGAAAATCATATTCCTAAACATATATCTCCTAATCTATTAAAGTTTGTCAAATTTTTCATATATTATGAGGTGATATTGACATGCAAAAATATGACTTTGATGATTAATATTCACCTGATCCAAGTCATGGTATTTTCATTCACTTCATTTGAATGCAAAAGCTGAAGAATTATTGCATTTGAATGGTAATATTGGCAAAGAATATTGAATATACCATGGCCTGCCATAGGAGTTAATAAATCTGTCTTGGAAGAACTACAGCCAGATGTTCCTTAGAAGAGAGGACGGTGAGACTTCATGTCACAAACTTTGGACAGGTTATCAGGAGAGACCAATCCCTGGAGAAGAACATAATGCTTAAATAGTAATAGGTGTCTTAAGTACTGATGAGTCAATTCTGACTCATAGCAACCCTGTATAGAGTTTCCAAGGAGCAGCTGGTGGGTTGGAACTTCTGACCTGGCACTGACTTGTGGTCTATTGCATTGTCCTTCAGTACCACAACAGGACTCCTGGAATAGCAGAGGGTCAGTGAAAACCGAAGACCTTCAATGAAATTAATTGACACAGTGTCTGCAACAAGAGACTTCAGCATAGCAATGCTTCTGGGGATGTTGTTAGACCATGCAAAGTTTCATTTTGTTGGGTCACCATCAGTTGAAAGTGGAATCCTGGTGTAGTGCTGCGGGTTAATGCGCAGACTGCAAGGTCGGTTTGAACTGCAAGGTGGGTAGTTCAGGCTCACCAGCCACTCCATGAAAACCCTATACAGTGTCACTATGATTTGGATTCGACTCAATGGCACTTAACAACAACAGAGAGCACTTAGCAAGATGGCATGCATATATTTAACATCACATATTTAGATATTTTTAGATAATCTTATCATGCTATAGGTGCTGCATTGACTAGATGCCAAAAAATTCATTATACCGGATTTGTTTCTCTTGTTTGCTGTGGTGGTATATATAGTTAATTAACAAACAAAACCAAAGAAAAAATGGTGGAAAATCTGAACTGTTCTATTTTAATATGACTTAATAAAATAGACTGGACTTTCAGTTCTTAGTATTACAAAGAATGAAGGTCCAGATATTTTGATAATTCACTATTGGTCTTAAATGTTTGATCTTTTGATCTGTCAAGAGGTCTCCCAGTGAGTACACGGGGTATGGGAAAGGGAGGAGGCTTCTTTTGAAATCAAGGGCAACTACTCATTCACATGGCATTGTGGTTTGGGGGGAATATTGTAACTTTAATCTGACCTACCAATTTCTTTGGCCGCAATTCTGGACTTTTATAGGAATTCTCTCAAATACAAATCTTGGTTCAAATGTTTCAAGCATGCTGGAAGCCAAATGAAGCATATATGTCCTGCTGTCCACCAGTACGCAATCTCTGGCATATGTCCTTTATGTTCAGTTGAACTGTTTATCCCAAATATCTTTCTTGATTTTTTTTACTTTTATGAAAATAAGGTCAAGGTGAACTTTAATATACTCCCTCAAGTCTTATGTACATCCAAAGAAATTTCATATATACATACATTCATCTTTGCATTTGTATTGTATAAGTGTCAAAATGTTCATTTAGTAGTTTGGGTCTTATTTCTTTTTATGACCTTGTTTTTGTTGTTAAGTGCTGTCAAGTGGGTTCTGACTCATAGCAACCCCATATAGTGTTTCTGAGGAGTGGTTGGTAGTTTTGAGCCATCAACTTTGTGGTTCAAACTGACGTTGGGGTCCAGTGCTTATCCTATAGTGCCACACTGACCTTAGACTATATCAAAGTAAATTATCAAAAGCAGAAATTTGAGATAATTCCTAAAAGTAAAATCCAGAAAAAAATGTTAAGGGAAAAGCTCAGTTTTTATGCTCTCAGTTTCAATATAGTTTCTTGCAGACTCTTTATGATAATGTTGTGTATGTTAAGTGATGAAAACAACTGAGAAAATTCCTTATGGTAATGAAGTTTAAATGTGAGTCTTCAAAACTGATTTATTTATCTAAGATCCTCTATAATTTATAAGGTAAGCTAAATATGCAATCAAAATTCAAAAATCATCATAGGACTTATAAATGAAAACAAAACTGATCTTTAAATATTTTAGTTCTCTGTAGTTTACCTTCAGTGTTCTCTACAATTTAGGTTTTGTCCTTAAAGATTTGTGGCACTAAGCTATCACTTACGTAAGACTGTACACTAACAATACCAACAGTGTTTGGAATTCCCTGAGTGCTCATGCTGTTTTATACGTTTTTGCCTTTGCAAATGCCACTCCTGTTTAGAAGAAATCTTTTCTTACAGCCTCTTAATGCACAGTGAACGATCTTACTCATCTGTCAGTGTTGGTTGAGCCACCTCCTTTCAGAGAGTCTTCCCCAGTCAATGAAGGGATCATTATGGATAAAAATCAACTTCACAGCATCTAAAAACTATAACAACAACATGGGCAAAGTCTTGATTCTTTCTGTACACCCTAATGGGTTGAACAGACATTCAATAAATTAAATAATTACATGTAGGGTTAAACACTGTGGGTCTTGTTTTTAAATAGAAAAATAATTACATGGGATACTTAAGCAGACGTTACTGAGTCTTGAGACAAAAGGTGATGGCTTTGGGAAACAGATATCAGGAAAAGGCAAGATCATATAGTACCTTATAGATAGAATACCCATGCAACGTATTATGCAAACAGGGCCAATTGGGGAGTGAAAGGGATGCTATCACTTGCTATGTCAGGATAACAGCAAAGCCAATCCTAAGCAGACCAGGGCATGGAGTAATGATGTGTGGTATTACAAAAAATGACACCATCTCTTCCTCCCGTAGCCCACTCCACTCAACAGCTGAATTTAATAGTTCATTTCAATTATTGATGTTGTTAAGTGTCGTCCCGTAGGTTCCAACCCAAAGTGACCCTATGTAGGGTTTCTCAGGAGAAGGTGGTGAATTTGAACCACCAGCCTTTCAGTTCAAACCGACCTTTTGGTCCAGCACATTATCCCACAGTACCTCAGCAGGACTCCAATTCATTGCAATAGCTACACAGAACTCAGATACTATACTCACAGTTATGGGATTATTCAGAAAGTTGTTGTTGGTGATATATGCTACAGCGTCAGTTCTGACTTACAGCAACCCTGCATAGGGTTTCCAAGGCTGTAAATCTTTACAGGAGCAGAAAGTATCCTCTTTCTCATGTGGAATGACTGATAGTTTGGAGCCGGTGACCTTGAGATTATCAGCCCAATTCATAACCACTGTGCTCTGGTAGCATATGAATCAGGCTTCTAACCTCAGGGTCAGCAGTTCGAAACTACCAGCTGTTCCATGGGAGAAAGATGAGGGTCTCTACCCCCGTAAAGATTTACAGCCTTGGAAAGCCTGTACAGGGTTTCTATGAGTTCGAACCAACTCCATGGCACATAAAACAACAACATGCTACCAGAGCTCTTTATTAGGAAAGTTGATTGGTTACAATTCATAAAGGCTCGGGGCACAGTTCTTCCAGTCAGGACAGCCTCTTCTCAACTGTGTCCACAGAGAAGTCTCTCTCTGCCTGGGCAATATTACAAAACTCTTTTTGTGCTGCTGATAAGTGCCCACAGGACACATCACTCCAATGTAAATCTCAGTCTGAAGGCACTCAGCTCTATCGCCATGGTTCAGCAAGCCCAATCCTCTCAATTCAGTGCCAGGAATACCCTCCTCTGCAAGGAAGCCTCCTGCCCAAAGTCACTCTGCTTCATTTGTCCCACAGGTGGGAATGTCCATGGCTCTGTCTCCTGCCTTGGTTCTTGGTTCTGCTATTGGTGCTCCTCTGTCACTTCAGTGCCACAGCTTTCTGTCCCTGGTTCAAGGAGGTTCAGTGCACAGGGAACTCTTAGGCCAAAGAATTCACTCTCCTCCTAATTCTTCTCTTTGGGCGGCAGTGAGAACCCCCCACCCCCACATCCCTTCTTCTGAGATGGCTTGTTTTAACACACATTAGAGTTCCAAGGTGTTATAATTACAACTGAATTATATGAGCCCCGTGAAGTTAATTTTGAAGAAAATTTTGCTTTTTTAGTAAAATAAATGCTGACAGGCAGTATTGGAGCATTTTAATATGGAAGTGGCATGATCCAATTTATTTTCTAAAGAGATCATATCAGTGTATGTGTGGATATTTGATTGAAGGAATACGTGAATGGAAATGAAGATACCAGTTAATAGTCTGGGGGTAGTGCAAATAAGGTTAAATAGATGGAATGAAAAAATATTTTAAGACAAAATTTAAAGCATAATTATCTCTGTGTGGTGAGAAAGTGGAATATGGTAGTACCATATGCTGAGGTAGTGAAAACTGAGGGATGAACATGTTTGTATTAGAAAAGTCAAGAGCCCAGTTCCATACATGGCAAATTACAACCATTTATGGCACATGAGAAGGAGCCCTAATAGCATAGTGGGTTCCATGTTGGGCTGCTAAACACAAGGTTACCAGTTAGAATCTACCAACTGCTCCATGGGAGAAACATGAAGCTTTCTGCTCCCATAAAGAACTCCAGCCTTGAAAACTGTATACATGGTTGCTATGAGTAGGAACTGACTCAATGGCACACCACCACCACCACCACCACCACTACTGTGGGAGATGAAATAGGAGACACCAATTAGGTTGTTGAATTTGGTGCACAAAAGATTGGTTGAGATTGGAGTACCAGGACTCCCATATATAATTCAAGGATACCCGGTAGTGTTGCAGATTACAGCTGCAAGGTCTTCTGGACTTCTAACTGCAAGGTCAGTAGTTCAAACTTAGCAATCATTTCACAGGAAAGAGATGAGGTTTTTTGCCCCATAAATATATTTAGAGCTTTGGAAACCTATACAGGGTCACTATGTGTTCTACTTGGCCCAGTGGCACACAACCACTATATATATGTTGTTGTTGTTATGTGCCGTCGAGTCGGTTCCGACCCATAGCGACCCTGTATAGGGTTTCCGAGGGTGTAAATCTTTACGGGAATAGAAAGCCTCATCTTTCTCCCGC
>NW_006408730.1:4335537-4370001 GCF_000296735.1 Chrysochloris asiatica | reverse complement strand
TGTAATATCTGAGAAGAGATGAAATTACCCAGAGACTGATTCATCTTCATTTCTAGCATTTACAGTTTGGTCTTACTTAGTAATTAATTAAATATTTAATAAATACTTTTTGCTCAACTGAAGAAAATAAAAATACCACCTCAAAGGATTCAGTCCTTGCTTCATTCCCCACTCCCCCCTGCTTTTGAAGTTGAGTTTTGTAGGGGAAAGAATACTAGAATCTGAAAGTCCTAGATTTGAATGTTAATGCTTTTTCAATTTTGCAAACTAAAGTAAATTATTCAACCTCTCTGAATTTCAGTTTCTCACTGAACACTGTTGTTTTTAAGTGCTGTTGACATTCCAACTCATAGCAACTCTGTATAGGGTATCTGAGGAGCTATTGGTGGGTTTGAACTACTGACTTTGAGGTTTAAAGCCAACTTGTGGTCCAGTGCTTACCCTACAGCACCACACCAGGACTCCGTTTTTATGAATAGCTCTTTCAGTAACTTCAAGTTTTCTCGAAGATGTAAACATATTCAATGAGCAGAGCTTTGATTCACTTTCCATTTCTCCTCTTTTTCATTTTTCTCTAGCCACAGCTTTCCAGAGTGACAGGAAGCTCTCAGTTCCCATTCTGTTCAACCATTGTCTTTTGCATGAACAGAAGTTAGGTTCAAATCTGAATGTCTGGTGTAGGTAAAATGTCTGAACTAAGAAATAAAATTTATGATTAGTTCCCAGTCAAAACTAGACTCTATGTGTAAATGTGGTTGTTAGGTATCACTGAGTCACTTCCAGCCCATAGCAACTCTACATATGAACATAGTGAAGTACTGCCCGGTCCGGTGCCATCCTCACCATCATTGCTACATTTGAGCTCCTTATTGCACTCACTTTGTCTATCCATCTTGGTCAGGATCACCCTCTTTTTTTTTTTTTTTCTGTCTCTTTGCTTTACCAAGCATGATGTCCTTCTCCAGGTACTGGTCCCTCCTGAGAGCATGTCCAAAGTATCAATGATTCTAAGAAACATTCTAGTTGTACATATTCTAAGACAGATTTGTGTATCTTCTTCCAGGCCATAGTATATTCAATATTTTTTACTATAAACCATAACTCAAAAGTATAATGTCTTCTTTGGTCTTCCTTATTCATTGTCCAGGTTTTGCATGAATATGAGGCCATTAAAAACACCATGGCTTGTTCTAGGTGTACCCCAGTCTTCAAAGTGACATCCTTGCTTTTTAACACTTTAAAGAGGTATTTTGCTACAGATTTGCCTGGTGCAATTCATCATATGAGTTACTGACTGCTGCTTCCATGGCTGTTTATTGTGGACCCAAGTAAAAGTAAATCCTTGACAACTTCAGTATTTTCTCCATTTATTGTGATGTTGCTTATTGGTCCGGTTGTAAAAATTTCTGTTTTATATTGAGATGTAATCCATACTGCAGGTTGTAGTCTTTGATCTTCATCATAAGTGCTTCAAGTCCTCTTCACTTTCAACAAGTAAGGTTGTATCACCTGCATATTGCAGATTGTTAATGAACCTTCCACCAAGCCTTATGCCAAGTTTTGTTTCATATACTCCATCTTCTTGGATTATTTTCTCAGCATTAAGTATGGTGAAAAAATATATCCCTGACACACACCTTACTTAGTTTTAAACTGCTAAGCATCCCTTTGTTTTTTTTTTTGAAGAACTCTCTCTGATATATATAAAGATTCCACAAGAGCACAATTAAGTGTATATCATAAGCACGGACATACAAACTGTAATGTTTTTTAATAATAAATCAATAATCTTTGGAAGTTGTAGAAAACTCTAAAAGATTACAAAATTGGTACATATTATTTCATAGTAGTTCATCAAGGAACATTTATAGAAAATGTAAAATGATATTCTGAATGTCAATGTTGAATTTTAAAATACAATTGATTTTGCAATATTTTATACTTAATGGATAGAAATTCCATTATCATTTCTCAAAATGTACCTTTTGAAGTGTCATTTTACAATGACATTTAGTACTCTTTAGAAATTTGTGAATACTGATTAACTTACTAGGTTTCTTTTTCACACATAGCAACGATTATATTTTATAAAGATGGAATAGGAGAATAATGTTGGATATAACATTAGAGAAATAACTTAACCCCACTTGATGAAAATCTACAAATTAAAGCTTATTTTCATCTAGTCAATTACTTTTGAGTTGAGAAAAGGGTGAAAAGTAGTTTATAATTTATCATTGCTCTTATTTATCTTTAAAACATGAAAAATATTCTGAATTATTTTTAATAGACTTTGAGTCAGGTGCATGGGTAAAATATGTTCATGGTAAATACCTTTAGTGACTTCCCCAGAGTCACTCTGCAACCTAACGCAAGAATGAACACCAACATTCAGTATTATGGATAACTGATTATTTTATGGGAAAGCACTGTTTTGTTTATGGTTAAATTTGTCTTTTCCTTTCCTAAAGACAAAGACTAATCAGTACATTTCTGTAATGTTCCATCCATGCCTTATTTAAAGTCAATGAAAAAGAGAGAGAGAGGACAAAAAAAAAAAAAAAAAGACTTGAGAAATGAGTTCCCAAAGTGAGATATCTATGGTCTTTGTCTAGCAAGGAGAAATGATCTATTTATTTATTTATTCCTTTAAAAATGTGTTGGGTTATGATGTAGCAGGTACTATTCCAGGCTCAGGGGATTAAAAAAATATGATAAGAAGTTCTACTGAGAGAGTCAGACAGTAACTGAGGAGAGACCATTCTTGCGGAGAGAGAAAGCACCGTGCCACAGTTATTTGAGGGCAGAATTCAGAGTAAAGCAGAACTGTGTTTGAGCTCTACTATTCATCATCTGTAGCAACTTAGTCAAATGTGTTGACAGCTCTAAATCTGTTTCTTCATCTATAAAATGGGTATAACTTTAGCGCAGATCTAAGTTAAGTGAGAGGATGCACTGATTTTGCACAATTGCTTCCAGAGCTTTAGTGCTTAATCTTGTTGTCTTAATGTCATTTTAATGAAAATTAAAACTTGTCTTCATAACATTTCCAACTCATAGCAACCCTATATAGGGTTTCCAATAAGCAGCTGGTGAGTTTGAACTACTGACCTTGTGGCTCAAACTGACCTTGCAGTTCAGTGCTTTATCTCACAACCCTTATTATAATAAACTCAAACCAAACCCACTGCTATCAATCCTGACTCATAGTTACCCTGTATAGGGTTCCTGAGACTGTAAATCTTTTTAGAGCAGAAAAACCTCCTCTTTCTCCCACAGAGCAACTGGTAGGTTTGAACTGCAAACCTTGAGATTAGCAGTGTAGTACCACCAAAATAAGAATGTTATTTGATTATTATAATCAAGATTAATGAATTCAGATATGACTTCTACAAAAAGCTAGTCTTATATGGCAGAGAAACCATGAATTATATAGAAATGCAACAAGAGTTTGAATTCTGGGTCATATTTATGAGACTTTTATGAGTCTTTTTTCTCCTTTGACACACAAGAATACTTGTATCTGCATAAAATAAATCAAGCCTATGTTTATCCAATTTGAAGATAATTAGTAAATAATCAGGGGCAACCAATGTTAATCTGAATAATTAGACAGTTTTATAGAACAAGAGTATATATGTATATTTCTTTATTCATTAATATGCATTTATTCCTGTACTCATGAATATACCAAACAGCTAGTGAAAATCATGATACAATTATCTTGGTGACAGAACATGGATTTTGAAACTAGAAAAAAGCTGGCTTTGAATCCCAACCTTAGAATTCAGTAGCTGTGAAACTTTGGGCAAGTTTCTTAAACTCTCTGAGTTTCCTCTCCTAGAAATTCATAATAATAATACCTCACATACATGGTTTTTATAACAAATAAAAGTAAAATGTCTCAAGTTCTTAAAAGGCTGTCTGACAGTAGTTGCTTAAGAAAAATGAATCTAAACCAAATCACACCAAAATACTCTCAAAACCTTCAATTTCAAAAGAGGGTCCTTTTACCTTTTTATAAATATGTAAAAGGTTCTCTTGAAAATATCTGTTTTCAGACAGAAATCAAATCTTCTCCAGAGAAGTTTTTCCGATATTTTCTCATGTTAAATAGATCTATATTCAATCTTAAATACCAGATTCAAGGAATATTCTAACTCTCTCTCTGTTTTTTTCTTACCGTAAATTTAAATTATTCCAGCTTTATGGCTTGCCTATCAGAGTCGGTTAGAAATTCTATTTTAATATTGTCACTGAGAGTTTCCCCACAAGAAACATTTTAGAATCCTATACAAGTGTCTGAAGAAGCATACCTGGTACTTGGCAAACAGCTTGCTGTTTTGAAGTGGCCTCTAGTCAGTTCTGACCCATAGTGACCCTTGATAGGGTTTCCAAAGAGCAGCTGGTGAGCTTGAACCACTGACCTTGCAGTTCACAGGACTTTGCAGTCTGGCGCATTAACCCACAGAGCCACACCCAGGACCTTATTCTCCCCACCTTTGTCTTTGGTAGTAAAGACACTCCTAGGCAAACTCCACTGCAATTGAGCTTTCCAATCCCCTTAAGGCCTGCGCAGACTTTACAACTTCCAGATCATTGTCTCCTGTTTTTATTTTACTAATACCAGAAGAGTCTTGCCACTTCTGTGTCTGAGGTCTGCTGAGGGGTCAATGGGTGGCTCTTTGATCAAGGATGGGCTCATTGCTTGTAGAGGACTCATGAATTGTCTACTGATTTAAACAGGGCCATGGGGTCAGTTTGAACCACAAGGTCAGTGGTTCAAACTCACCAACCATTCTTTGGAAACCCTATATAAGGTTTCTTATGAGTTTGAACTGACTCGAGGGCACTTACCAACAACCACAACTGGAATCCTGGTTTGGCACTGTATAATCAGCACTGGACTGCAAACCTGTTTAAACCCACCAGTTGCCCCTCAGAAACCCTATGTTGTTGTTGTTGTTAAGTGCCTTCGAGTCGGTTCAGACCCATAGCGACCCTGTACAGGGTTTCCGAGGGTGTAAGTCCTTACGGGAGTAGAAAGCCTCATCCGTCTCCCGCGGAGCGACTGGTAGTTTCGAACTGCTGACCTTAAGGTTCGCAGCCCGATTCGTAACCACTACGCTACCAGAGCTCCTTCAGAAACCCTATGCAAGGTTGCAATTAGTCAGAACTGACTTGACAACACTAACAACAGCAACAACAACTTTGCTTTACAAAAGTCTTCTTCATCAAGCAAGCCACGTCGTGTTCCCCACAAATCTTTGTCTCCTGGTGTTCATTCCCCAGGGCCCAGTCATTCACCCACATGCTATCATGGGATTTTGTAGAGAACATCTGTGGATATGAAATCAGAGTAGGAACATAGGTATGCCTCCCTCCATTACCCAATTTTCATTTCCCTTCTGGAATAGACTCTGGTGAACCTAATTGTTTTTCTACAAATTGATGAGTTCAGCATCTTCCACCTCTACTCTCATCTGCACTGCCAGGTAAAAATAAGCCAATTTCTCAAAGAATAAAACCTAACTAGGGCTTATCTCATGGGTACTAGTGCTCAAAATTACAAGTTTAAGTCCTATCATGCAAAACTGTTTAAAATTCCCTCCAAGATGGAGAGTCCAGGTGAAAAAATAGAGCCTTTATTTGTTTCCAAGCAGAAAACAAACCACAAATTGATAGCTCAAAAATTATTTTGCTGTTTATGAAAAAGGAAAGGAAAACAATAGAAAACTCTCATGGAGAGTATCCAAGCTAGAAAAGTTCCTTTGGAGAGGTGGTGAATCTTAGTAAACGAATATGGGAGTCTGTTGAAACAGCCCAGCGAGGAACACCAGAAGATTAGCTACTTCAGTGATTAAACAACAACAGAAAGTTTTCCTTAGCCATGAAATTGTTTCTTGGTGTGAAATCTTGCTTGAAAAATCAAACAAATAAAACTGAGATATGACATAAGCAGTAAAAGGGAGTTGAGAAGGCTTCATGGATCCCTTAACGTCCCCTACGTTCTCAGAAAGAGCAGCTTTAAGATCATCAGATGTGCCTGTGTTATTGATGAAGAAAGTCAAGTCTATGCCTGTGATAGAGCATGCTCAAGGCCACACTGCTTCCTTGTGAGGAAGTCACGATGTGAATTTCCAGTCTATATAGTCAGGTTGCGTATCCTCAGCACTTCCAGGCACTTTCTTTATAATTTTTGTGAAATAATTGTTATAATTTTGTTGTTGTTAAGTACCGTAGAGTCGGTTCTGACTCATAGTGACTCTGCACAGGGTTTCTGAGACTGTAAATCTTTATGGGAGCAGAACACCTCATCTTTCTCCCTCAGAGCCGCTGGTAGTTTCAAACTGCTGACCTTGAGGTTGGCAGCCCGACTCGTAACCACTATGCTACCAGAGTTATAATACTAGAGAAAAATTGGTCTAAAAGATGAGGCCATATACCTCTTGTGATATATATTTTTGAATGATTTCTCCCCCTATAGGATGTCAGTTGAGAACCAGCTGGCTTATTTCTATTTTTGGGTTTTTAATTTACCTTCCAAGGGTATTTTCTCCCACCAATAGTTTTCCTTTTCCGTCTTTACATCAGAATGTCTAATAACATTGTAACCTCCCAAATTGGTGATAAAGCACCTGGCTGGATTTGTATCATGTTTATTCCCTCCCTGAAAGAATTTCATGCTTTTTGTTTATGTGCCAAATTCTCATTGGCTTCAAGGAGAATAAGGGGTAGTAAAGGATAAGAGAGACTCTCCAGTGTACTAGATGAAAATGAAGTTTACTGAGACAATTTCTAAAACACAGGTCCCAGAATTGCACTGAAACCTTAATTATTTCCTGTGGTTTGCATGAAATATGAAGGTCTCTCACTTAGAAAAGCCATTTAGGTTTTTTTTCTTGCCTAACCTATAAAATAGCAAGCTTCCCTTTGCTTGGTTTTGCCTGTGGCTTTGTTGGGCATGCTGCGCAACTCAAATTCAGCTTTGTAAGTTACTCTATTCTATAACTGCAAAAGTTTTCATTCAACCATCATACACGTGCACACAAGGAAGAACTTAATTTCTTCTGAGTGAATCTGTGCCGTAACTAGTGGCTATAATGCACTTTTTGTGTGTTAGAAAAGTGAAAGCTATTCCATCCAAATGGATTAAATTGTGCTGCATGTATGTAAAGTGTTCACAATTACATCTATTAGTCATGATTATGTGAAGCTTAGCATTAGAGCTTATTTTTAGGAGCACAGTGGTTTTCTCAAATGTACAATCAAAGCCACAGGACTGGCATATCTACTTTATTGCTCCCCTAAGGCTTTTGTTTCTAAACTATAGTGGTAGAAGAGTCATACAATATTTCTCTCAGGAAGTTGTGCTGTGTATTCGTGGTCTTTGAGGTGTATGGGGAGTCCTGCTGTAGCACAGTGCATTATTGCACTGGACTGTAAGATTGGTTTTAACTGAATGGACAGCATTTCAAACTCACCAGGTGCTCCTCAGAAATCCTATACTGGGTTGCTATGAGTTGGAATCCACTTGACGGCACTTAAAAACAAGGATTATGTATGCAGTGCCAGTATTCCAATAGAGTTTAACATATTTACAATAACTCAGAGAAATAGAACATACATTTGCTTTAGAGATGAGAAATACAGAGTGAGAAGATCGAATTACCTCTGTTCCCAAGCTCTCATTGCCCTTGACTGTCTCCTAAGCTGCTTTCTAAAAGCCTTAATGTCCTTGACTAAAACCACCTGGAATGTTTCTTACAATTTTAAGCTTGAATTGCTAAAACTTTGCTAGTGTGGTTATTTCTAATGTTAAAATTTATTATTAATGTAAAAAACAACTTTTATAACTACGTAAGATTGAATATGGTGTAAAAGGTAATGTTAATGTGAAAGGCAACTATTATAATGTGACAAGGTTTGTTTAAAGTATCTAATGATTATGCAAGATTTTCTAAAACTTCTTATAAGGAAATCAGAAATAAACTATTTTTCCAAGGGAAAGCTAGAAACCGCTGGTCTCCTGCATGAATCATCCCTTGTAGCTTTGCTATCCAAGGGGGGCATTCATTGTCGCTCTGCTAAACAATGAACTTTTCATGCATAAGGCTTCTCGCAGTTCTGCTCCTTGGCAGGATGGCGTCCACCATTCACAGGATGGCGTCTGCCACTTGATGTCATCCCACAATTGTTCTGGTGTTCAGTCTTTAGTGTTTCATGTATCAAATATCTTCTTTAGATGATCTCTAAATTCAGGTGGGATATATTCACGGTCATAATTTTGACTCTCGTGGACTTGTTTTCATTTTCTTCAGCTTCAGTTTGAATTTGTGTATGATCAGTCGATGGTCTGTTCAACAATCTGCCCCTGGCCTTGTTTTGACAGATGATATAGAGCTTTTCCATCATCTCTTTCCACAGATATAGTTAATTTGATTTCTGTGTATTCCATATGGTGAGGTCCATGTGCATAGTTGTCTCTTATGCTGTCTTAAGAAGGTATTTGAAATGAACAAATCATTGATTTTTACAGAAGTCTATCATGTGATCTCTAGTGTCATTTCTATCACCAAGTCCATATTTTCCATCTACTGATCCCTCCTCTTTGTTCCCAACCTTTGCATTCCAATCACCAGTAAAGATCAATACATCTTGATTGCAAGTTTGATCAATTTCTGATTGAAGAAGTTTGTAGAATTCTTCTGTTTTATCCTCACTGGGTTGGTGCATAAATTTGAATTATAGTGATATTAAATGGTCTTCCCTGTAGGTGCCTGGATATTATCCTATTACAGACAGCATTGTACCTTATGACTGATCTGGATATGTTCTTTTTGACAATGAATGCACCATCATTCCTCTTCAATTTGTCATTCCTGGCATAGTATGCCATGTGGTTTTTAGATTCAAATGGCCAATACCAGTCCATTTCAGCTCACTAATGCCTAAGATATCAATGTTTATGTGTTCCATTTCATTTTTGATAATTTTCAATTTACCCAGATTCATACTTCATACATTCCGGGTTCCAATTATTAATGGATGTTTATAGCGATTTCTCTTCATTTTGAGTTGTGCCCCATCAGCAAATGAAGGTTCCATGGGCTTTACTCCCACAGGCTTTACTCCATTCACGTCATCACGGTCAGCTCTACTTTGAGGAGGCAGCTCTTCCCCAGTCGCATTTTGAGTGCCTTCCAACCTTAGGGGCTCATTTTCTGCCACTATATCTGACAGTGTTTCTCTGCTATTCATAAGGTTTTCAGTGACTAAATATTCGGAAATAGTTTGTCTTTCCTTCTTCTTAGTCTGTTTTCATCTGGAAGCTCATCTGAAAGCTGTCCACCATGGGCGACACTGCTCATATTTAAAATACCAGTGGCATAGCTTCCAGAATCACAGAAACTCACGAGCCACTACAGTATGATAAACTGACAGACAAGTGGTAGATTTCCCCAGTAGGCAGCTATTATGTAACAATAGTAGAATATGAAATCTAGAATATTGACATTAGTACAATCCACAGATGTATTCAAGTTTCATCAATGTTTATGAAAATGTCATGGTGGCAGCATCCAGCCTCCTTTTACTTCACAAGGGGAAGAAATATCAAATTTAGCAACAGCCCATATCGGATCCCTATGATGAAGAGGCCAGACATGTTTCCACCTTCCAATTTTCTTCCCAGTTCTGACACCAGCCATCCCTTGCCATAATTTCTCTGATGTCACAGCTCTGTCTCCTGGATCCAGGAGGTTCATAGTAGGGATAATGGGATCAAAAGCTCACACAGCGCTCCTGACTGTTCTGTTTGATGTTCATGAGCTACCCCTTTTCCACTCTAAGATGGCGCATTTTAAATGAATGATATGGACACTTTTACCAATCTGCATGTTAGAGTTTCAGATACACTGTGTGTGTGGTCCCACCCAGTCATTTCAGCATGGTGGCTACATATGATAAGCACTAGACTGTGAACCACAAGGTCCATAGTTCAAGCCTACCAGCTGTGCCATGGGAGAAGAATGAAAGCCCTGGAAACCCCATACAGGATAACTATGAGTAGGAACCAACTCCACAGCACTTAACCCAATCATATGGTGAGTGTTACAAAGACTATACGAATTCCTCGTGTGGTGCTGTAGAATAAACACTGGACTGCTAACTGCAAGGTCTGCAGTTCAAACTCAACAGCTGCTCCTTGGAAACCCTATACAGGGTTTTTATAAGTTGGAAATGACTGGACAGCACTTAACAACAACAGCAAGAGCTACAAAAGCCATCTCATGTAAATTCACTGCACTAGGTGCTGCTTACACTCTTTATGAGTGTGTTCTATGCAACTCTGACACAGGTGTAGATTTATGTAATGGCCACAATCAAGATGCAGAACTATTTGATCACCACAATGCATGCCATTCCTTTATAATCATTACTTTTGTAAAGTGCCATTGAGTGTGTTCCAACCCATAGTGACCCTGTATAAGGTTAACAAAGAGTGGTTGGTGAGCTTGAACCGCCAATCTTGAGGTTCAAACCAACCTTACAGTTTAGTGCATTAACCCATAGTGCAACACCAGTACTCCTTATAACTAAATATATCCCCAGTTTTTTCTTTGTTTTATGGTTTAAAAGAACTCACATCCTGTCCATGATTTGTAATGATGACCTAATTTCTTTTAACATCACGCCAACTTCCTTTGTTTTGTGCTTTATTGTTAACATGCAATTCTATAAAGTTTAAGTTTTACTCTAGTGTTAGCCATTTGTCAGAGTCTTACTTCCAAGGATACTTTCCATAAATGTTCAAAATTTACACCCACAAAAATATTCAAGAAAATACTTCTGTAGAAGAGACACTTGGCTATGTGTAATTATATGATCAAACAGGCAGTATTAGATCCTCTTACATGTATGTAGTAGGAGCATCTGCACCCACATCTGTACTCTCTAACTACCACACGAAAGTGGTTTAGCAGGTCACAGGCTGCAGAAAAAAAGAAATCCCATTCAAATTTAGAAGGGCATAGAGTCAAGGGAAGAAAATTAGGTTAATAATGACAACATGCTGAAAATGAATGAGAGCAAAAAGTTCAGGCTTTATGTCAATCTTCTCTCTACTGAGAATGTTCAAAATATTAGAATAATTCTTTACAGTATCACAAAATTAAAATATTATACACACAGCACGTTTAGTACATATATGTATGCACACTCATATACACAAACACATATAGATATTTTGTTGTTAAGTGTTGTCAAGTTGGTTCCAACAAATAGTCACCCAGTATACGGTTTCTAAAAACAGCTGATGGCTTAAACTACTGACCTTGTAGTTTGAAGTCTAGTGCTGATCCTACAGTGCCACATCAGGTGTCCACATGTAGATATAGATAGATAGATGGATAGATAGATAGATAGATAGATAGATAGATAGATAGATAACCTTCTCCTCACATAGTAACAAGGTTAGGTTGCAAACACTAGGTTATTATGTGAAAATGTGCATTATGCTAAAATGATGGATGATTACATCAGATCACAATAGGGCAGTTGACTGGATCATTACATAATTGCCAAGTTGTTTCCTTTTATAAATGTTAAATTTAATCATTACCTAACAAACTGTCCCATTTTATCATCATATAATTTTCAAATTACATGAAGCATTAGTGTAGAAAATTTGTATTAAGCAAAACATAAAATGGAGCATATAAACATTTGATATCCTAGGAATTAGTGAGCTGGAGTACAACCAGAGTGCTCCTTGGAGGCCAGGATGGCCAGACTTCGTCTGTCATACTTCAGACATATTGTCAGGAGGAATCAGTAACTGGCGAAGGATATCATGTTTGGCAAAGTGGAGGGTCGGAGAAAAAGAGGAAGACCACCAATGAGATGAATTGGCACAGTGGCAGCATCAATGGGCTCATGTGTAGCAGCGATTATGCGGTTGGCCCAAGATGAGGCAGTGTTTCATTCTGTTGTGCACAGGGTCACTATCAGTTGGTACTGACTCAATGGCACCTAACAACAACAACAACAACAACAGTGAGCTGAAATAGGCTGTTACTGGCCATTTTGAATTTGCAAATCAAATGGTCTGCTTGCCAGGAATGACAAATTGAAGATAATGACATTGCTTTCATCAGTAAAAATAATATTTCAAGATCTATCTAGAAGTCTAATGCTGTCTGTGAGAGGATAATATGCATACGCCTACAAGAAAGACCAGTTAATACCATTATTAAAATTAAAACATGTCCACAAGAGCCAAAATATGACCTTGAACATATCCTACCTGAATTTAGAGATCATCTCAAGAACGTATTTGATGCATTGGATACTAAAGACCAAAGACCAGAAGAATTGTGGGATAACATTGAGAATATCATACAGAAAAAAAGCAAAAGATCATTAAGAAGAAAGACAAGAAAGAAGGGAAAAAAACAAGTCTCTTCTCTCAGAAGAGACTGAAACTTGCTCTTCAGTGTACCATATCAAGGCAAATGGAAGAAGTGAGGAGGTATGAGTTGTGTGTTGTTGTTATGTGCCGTGGAGTCGGTTCCGACTCATAGAGACCCTACACAGGGTTTTCGAGGCTATAAATCTTTATGGGATCAGATTGCCTCATCTTTCTCCCACGGAACCGCTGGTAGTTTCTAACTGCTGACCTTGCGGCTCGCAGCCCTATTCGTAACCACTACGCTACCAGAGCTCCTTGAGGAGGTATGAGAGCTGCACAGAAATTTCAAAGGCCGGTTTGAGAAGACAAAGTCAAATATTATAATGAAATGTACAAAGACCTGGAGTTAGAAAATCAAATGGAAAGAACACACTCAGCATTTCGCAAGTTGAGGGAACTACAGAATAAATTCAAACATTGACTTGAGAAATTAAGGATTCTATGGGCAAAATACTGAATGATGCAGAAAGCATCCAAAGACGATGGAAGGAATACAGAGTCACTGTACCAAAAGCAATGGTTGATTTTAAACTATTTCTAGAGGTAGCATGTGATCAAGACCCAATGGTACTGAAGGAAGAAGTCCAAGGTCGCTGAAAGCATTTAAAAAGAACAAGGTTCTGTGAATTGATGGAATAAACATTTAAAATGTTTAATAAACTCAAACATTTATGCAAAGAAATTTCTACCTAGCCAACTAATTGGAAGAGGTCTATATTTGTGTCCAATCCAAACATAGGTGATACAGCTGAATGTAAAAATCATGGGACAATAATACCATTAATATCACATACAAGTAAAATTTTGCTAACTGCATTTAAAAATGGCTCCAACCGTACTTTGACAGGGGAACTGCCAGAGGTTTCAGAGGAGAGCGTGGAATGAGGGCTACTATTGCTGATGCCAGATAGATCTTGGGTCAAAGCAAAGAATTCCAGAAAGATATTTACCTGTACTTTATTGATTATGGAAAGATTTTTGACTGTCGATTATGACAAGCAGTGGACAATTACAGAGAATGAGTATTCAGGAGCATTTAATTGTGTTGATGAGGAACCTGTACATATTTCAAACAGAAAAATGACACTGAATAGTTTAAAATCATGAAAGGTGTATGCCAGGTTTGTATTCTTAATCATAGTTATTCAATTTGTATGCTGAGCAAAGAATCCGAGAAAATGGATTATATGAGGAAGAAGTTGGCATTAGGATTGGAAGAAGACTCATTTACAACTTGAGATATGTAAATGATACAACATTGCTTGCTGAAAACGAAAAGAGTTTAAATTCTTATTGATGAATATCAAAGACTACAACGTTCGATATGGGCTGGACTTCAATGCTAAGGAAACAAAATCCTCACCACTGGACCAATAAGTAATATCATGATAAATGGAGAAAGCCTGAAGCTATCATTGACTTCATATTACTTGGGTCCACCATCAACACTCCTGGAAGCAGCAGTCAAGAATTCAAATGATGCATTGCAATCACCAGATCTGCTCCACAAGACCTCTTTAAAGTGTCCAAGAGAATTTGTGTGCATTTGAGATTTAAAGTGTGCTTGACCCAAGCCATGTTATTTTCAGTAGCCTCATATGCATGTAAAAGGTAGACAAGAATAAGGAATACCATAGAAGTACTGGTGAATTTGAGTTATGGTGTTGGAGAAGAATATTAAAGATACCATGGACTGCCAGAAGAACATACAAATCTGTGTTGGAATAAGTACAAACGGAATGCTCTTTAGAAGTCAAAATGGCCAGTGTCCATCACTGATACATTGGACGTATTGTTAGGAGAGAAACAATCCATAGAGAAAGACATCACTTCATGCTTGGTAAAATGTAGGGTCAGTAAAAAAGTGGGCAGCCCCACAAAATGGATTGGTATAGTGATAGTAGCTATGGGCTCCAGTATAGCTGCAATGGTGAGGATGGCACAGGATTGGGCAGTGCTTCATTCTGTCCAACATAGGATTGCTATGGATTGAAACTGATTTGACAGCACATAACAGCAACAACCAGCACATAACAGCAACAACAAGGAGCTCTGGTAATGTAGTGGTTATGAATCAGGCTGCTAACCTCAGGATCAGCAGTTAGAAATTACTAGCTTTTCCACAGGGGAAAGATGAGGCTTTCTGCTCTTGTAAAGATTTATGGCCTCAGAAACCCTGTGCAGGGTCGCTATGAGTTGGATCTGACTCCACAGCGCATAACAACAACAAAATATATATATATAGTGGTGGTGTGCATGGAGTCTATTCCAACTCATAGTGACCCTGAATAGTCATAACAAGGGTGTGGTGCTTGGGTTAATACGCCAGACTGCAAGCAGCTGCTTGAACTGCATGGTTGGCAGTTCCGCTCCTTGGAAACCCTATACAGGGTCGCTATGGGTTGGAACGGACGCCATGGCACTTAACAACAACAACAACCACAACAGAGTTTGCAAGAGTGACTGATGGGTTTGAACTGTTGACGTTGTGATTGCCATTCAGCCTAAACTACAGCAACATATATATGGTGGTGTGCCATGGAGTCGGCTCCGACTCATAGCGACCCTGTACATGTTTTCCGAGGCTGTAAATCTTTACGGGAGCAGAACGCTTCATCTTTCTCCAGCGGAACAGCTGGCAGTTTGGAACTGCTGACCTTGAAATTAGCAGCCCAATTCGTAACCACTATGCTCCCAGAGTGCCATCCAGACATTTTCAATATAGCAACCCTGTTTCCAAGTAGCAGTTGGTGGATTTGAACTACCGACCTTGTAGTTAGCAGTTCAGTGCTTATCCAACAGCCCTTCCCTGAGACCCCTATGTGTAGAGAGAGAGAAAGAGCCCTAATGTCATAGTGGGTTATGTGCTGGGCTGTTACCCACATTGCCAGCAATTTAAATGACTGAAAACCATGAGACTTTCTGCTCTTGTAGAGATTTATAACCTCAGAAACCCTATACAGGGTCACTATGTGTTGAAACTGAATCCATGACACACAACAATAAAAACATATATTGTTGCTGTTGTTGTTGTTGTTGTTGTTAAGTGCTGTTGAATCGGTTCTGACTCACAGCAACCCTGTATAGGGTTTCCAAGGAACAGCTAGTGACTTTGAACTGCTGATCTTGTGGTTCAACCCAACCTTGTGGTCCAGAGCTTTATCCCGTAACACCACACTGGAACATTCTCTCTCTCTTTCTCTGTCTCTTCATATATATATACACATGCACACACATATGATGTTGTTATATTTCTGGAATATAAAAGGGCTTCAAAAGGTCTTGGAAGAATTCCACTTTCTTTCAATTCCATTTTCCATGAACTTATTAAAGTTCCCTCTCATAAGTGTTAATAAAATAAATGAAATTTTAAACACTGACAAATTAATTAAAAAGTTTTAAATATAGATGAGTTGATAAAGTCAAAATTTTACAAATCCAAATTTTCTATGTAGATATGGACAAGGTGTGTCATATTGTCAAGATTAGATGCATTAAAGCAAAAGTTACTATTCAACATTTCCCTTTCCATCATCTACATTTGATTGATTACAAAGAGCTTGTTGACAGCAGTTCTCTATTTCCCATCAGGTTAAGGTGAGAGCTGAGCAGAGCACTTGTGCAGTTGTTCAAAGGAAGGGTGAGTTGTGCGGTTAGGAGCACATGAAGATGAGTGGCTATGGGTCAAGGATTTTATCCTTCATTAAGGAGCCTTTTCCTAAACTCAGTATCTCCTCCATCATAAAGCGAACAAAGGATGAGCTTAATGGCAGTCATCTATCAGCTAGCCACATTTTAAGCTTCAAGATTCTGCTATTCCCAATGCTCTAAGCCTTGACAAGGCTAATTGTATAATTACAATACTACATCACCCTCTCCTAAAGCACTTTCACTGGCAAGGGCCAGAACCAGGGACTCAGATGATTATCGCCCCAAGCAAGCACATTAGCATGAATACAGTTTACTAGTAATGCTACTCTATTTGAAACTATAGTATATAAAGTTTAAAGCAAGGATTTTGTTTCCAAATCTCTTGTAGTAACTGGGCTGGATCTTAAAATGAGAATTGTTTTATTTAGAGAGAAAGAAAGAAAGAGAAAGAGAGAAGGAAAGAAAAAGCAAATCTCTTATTGTTCTGTGCTGAATGTAACAAGAATTATCAGAATTATTTTACTAAAATTTTGTGCAAGAATGCATTAAGTACTAAAGAAAGGGTATCCTTAAGCCATCTCTATACAAGGTTAAAGGATTCTGTAAAACAAAATAAATTCTGTTCTATGTTGTCAGTATTGTTGTATATCAAGGTGTTGGCTACATATTTAGATTCACTTTTTGAAATGCCATTAAGCTGTATAGTGTGATACATATCATCTTTTATATATGTTCATGTTTTTTAAATAGTGTTAAAATTGAGCTGTTTTGTAACATATTTGACTTTAAATATTTAAATAATTGTGGAAGCATTGGCATAATAAGTCAGAATATGAGCCTGAAAAAGCCAGATTTTATTTAGATTGAAATAATGCATAAACCAAGTAAAAAAACCGAGCTCACTGTGATTCAGACTCAGCAACACTATAGACAAAGTAGAACTGTTGATAGGGTTTCAGATGCTATAAATCTTTATATAACCAGTCTACCTCTTCTTCTCCCACGGAATGGCTTGTGGGTTCACACTGACAACCTCTGGTTAACAGCCCAATGCTTAACCCACAGTGTTACCACCAGGGCTGAAAGAATGTCAATTCCAACTTATTGCAATCCTATGTAGGATTTCCGAGACTATAAATCTTTACAGGGGCAGACACGTCATCTTTTTCCTGCAGAGTAGCTGGTGGGTTTGAACTGCTGACCTTTAGTTAGCACCCCAGAGCTTATCCTACAGCCCCAACAGGGCTCCTTAAAGAATGTATGTTGTTTTTGTTGTTGTTGCGTGCCATTGAGTAGAGTCTGACCATAAGTGACCCTGTACAGGCTTTCCGAGGAGCAACGGGTGGGTTTGAACCAATAACCTTGTGGTTCACAGTCCAGTGCAGATTCTACAGTGTCACACAAGGAGTCCTGTCTACAATACATGCAAACCCTAAACAAACAGTGTACAACCAAATATTTTTCTTAATGGATTTGAGAAAATTTCATGAATCCCTACCAGTTCCTGGTCAGTAACCAAATTATCTAAGGTTAATCAGGGTTTTTTGAAGAATAGGTTGTCTTATCATCATTTTCTTTCATATCAGTTGACAATGACAATTCATAGTTGTAACAATGATGGAAAGAAGTAACATGTGTTTTTGAACTATGTGTTTTTTAGCAAGATCAACTGTCTAATAATAAAATGGGCTAGGACTTCCAATGAGTGCTATTATGCTAAGAGCTTTATGTGGAACATAGTTTTAAATTCTTAGAACAAAGTTGCAAGGTAGATATTAATAGATGATTAAATTAATTACTATCAGTAAAGTACATAGCACAGTTGTTGTTGTTGTAAAGTGCTAGAGAGTCAGTTCCAACCCATAACGACCCTGAAAAGGGTTTCTAAGGAACAGCTGGTGAGCTTGAAACAGCTCATCTTGCAGTTCAAGTCAGCTTTGCAGTCCAGAACATTAACCTGCAGCGCCACACCAGGACTCCATAGTGCAGTACTCATCAAAAAATAACAACACTGTTAGCTTTGTTATTATTATCATCATGGCACTTAAGAATAAGCACTGGATTGCTAACCAAAAGGTTGATGGTTCAAACTCACCAACTGTTCCTTGGAACCCTGTACAGGCTCACTGTGAGTCCAAACTAACTAGACAGCACTTAACATTGTCACTATTACTCCATCTTACATGAAAACTTTAAGGCTTCATTAGGTTAGGTTACGTGTTCCAGGTCATGCACTAGTAAGTATGGAGTTCTGAGTCAGGTACTACCTCTCAGAGGCACGGTGTTGTTATATTACCCCAGAGAATGGACAAAGCAGCTTACTCAGGCTGACAGCACTGATGTTATCCTGGTTTATTATCTTAACAAGGTCATTTGAAGGTAAAATTTCTGAATCCCTTCCATAACCAGTAAAATTGAAAGTTTGAAAATGTATGTGGTCAGATAGCATATACCTTAATTTTGTCAAAATGTTAGAACACAGACTATATAAATATAATTAACTGTGTATCTCTAGGAGCTCTGGTAGCGTAGTGGTTATGAATCGGGCTGCAAACCGTAAGGTCAGCAGTTCGAAACTACCAGCGGTTCCGCGGGAGAAAGATGAGGCGTTCTGCTCCCGTAAAGATTAACAGCCTCGGAAACCCTGTGCAGGGTCGCTATGAGTCGGAACAGACTCCACGGCACATAACAACAACAACAACTCTAGAATCCCTATGATAGCTTCACTGGTTCTCAGTATTGTCCTCCCACGAAAAAGCCGGATTAAAGCACAACAACACAGGCTCAGGAGTCCTGGTGGGGCACTGCAGGATAAGCAAGGCTGTTTGAACCACAAGGTTGTTTGTTTGAACTCACCAGTTGCTCCTCAGAAACCCTATGCAGGGTCACTATGAGTCAGAATCGGCTTGATGGCACTTTACAGCAACAGCAAACATAGGATCATGTTTTAATAGTCCATACCATTGCTCTCTTTTCTGAGATGACACCTGTACCCACCCCCCCAAAAAAAAAAAAATATTGCCAGTGAGTCAATTCTGATACTTATTGGCCATGATAATATCAAAATGACTTTATTGAGTGGGAGGGATTTTAACTGGTATAATTTTTTATGGGACAGTAGCCCCTCCCATGCTCATTCTCCTGTTAAATGTGTCCATGATCATATTCACAGGTGCTCTGAGATATATAGCCCCAAATTTCTCACATTTATATCAAACACTTAGGTAGTGGAAACCCCATTATTATTTTTGTAACTTGCATTCCTCAAAAGACTGTCTTGGAAAAACATTATTGCAAACTCCTCTTAAATCAGATTCAAGATATTATCGCTGCGCCTGCTAGAGTCTGTCAACATTTCCATTATAAACCCATAGTTTTCAGATTTATTACTTAGTTGTAAAAATTTTTGTGTGGACTCTGATAAAGAATGCAGAATTTCAGCCCAAAGCCATTTTTATTATCATCATTCAAAAGATTGAGATTTTTCAAATTATTATTGTTTTTAAAAATGCTACACAAATGAAATACTTTTGGGAGACACCCACACATTTTTGATCCTTTATAAAACGCACTGTTAAAAACAATTTGTTCTTCATAAGAAACAAAGAAACAAATAACTAGGATCTGAAGACCTGAAGGGGAAAATTTGTAAGCCAAGATGGATTTATTTCCTTATGATTTGGGGGTTAATTTGATATTTAGATTGAGATTTTTAATATTACTACAATAAGCTTTCAAGAAATTGGCACCATATGGGTCTAAAAGAAATTGGATTGTAGGCAAGGGGGAATTATATAAAGACTGAAAATGCAACCCACGTTTCTATACTCTCAAAGCTACTGATGATGCTGCTGTCATCAGAGAGGATGCTCTTCTTGTTTCTTTACCCCCCCCACCTTTGTTCAGTGTAGAAAAGGCTGATGAACAGTTTACAGAATGAGAAAATATAGGGTGGACAACTAGAATCACGAATTTTATCAGCAAAACAACCCCCATTGCAATTTAATAATTAAATTTCTTGTCAACAGAAATTGCTACATGAGAAGTTCTAAATTTTTCTACCTTCAAAGCATATGTGGCATAAGCAAGAGAAATATGGCTCACCTTATTCTGCCAGCTTACTGCTTTACCACTCTCACAAAAAAAGGTGTTTACCAGGAAAATGCTACCTGGAGTGAGCCTCTCAGTTGGGAGTAAATGAATTTAAAAGCAGTTACTTTAGGTCAGATAGAGGGGTTTCATTAGGTGCACTTTATATCCTTGAGGAAGTCTAATTTCTGTACTCAAAAAGAATTGCCTCTGAAGAGTTCTGGTCATTAACAATTCTAACCTAAGTAGAAAGCCACCTAGTCAGTTCTGCTCATAGTGACCCCATAGAGTCTCCAAGGCCGCAAATCCTCACTGGTGCAGAAAGCCTCCTCATTCTCCTGAGGAGCAGTCGGTAGATTCAAACTGCTGAGCTTGAGGTTGGCAGCCCAATGCATATTCCACTATGTTGTTACCATGTGCTAGTCCATTTGGTTCTGACTCACAGTGACCCTGTTTAGGATTTCCAAGGAGTGGATAGTGGGTTTGAACTGCTGACCTTGTGGTTTAGCAGTCCAGTGCTTATCCTTCACATCAGGACTCCCTCTTTCTGTCACTGGCATCTAATTTATCACCCATTCAGCCAGCTGCCTCTGGCGTTCATTTATATATCATATGAAAAGCTTACATGTAAAGTACCTCAAATTAATCTAAAACCTCTAGCTAGTATTTGTCACCCAAGATATGTAAGTATAACAAAGTCATAGAAGGAGCTTCAATAAGTTATATGAATCACAGTTACATGGAATACAGATACAGTAGCAGGGAAAAAGAGGACAATAGAAAGATTGGATTAAATTCAGGATTCAAGAAGCGCCTTCAGGAAATACCATCTTCCTTTCGCCCACTGCACAATGTCACCACCAGCAGCTCCAAACAGATAGTTTTCCTACTTCACTCTGTTGCCCACACAGCTTGGCACTGAGGGAGCTAGTCTAGCATCCTGCAGGCCATGTGCTATGTTTGTCTTTCTGCCTGAGGCATTCACCAATTATGTGTGCTAAAAATATAAGCTGATCTCTTCTCCAGAGGTGAAAGTAAAGGACTTGAAGAATACTTTTCTATGTTCCAGGTTATTAAAGAGGATGGAGAGTTCTTAGATGGAGTGAAAGAAATAATTCAAGAAACCCAGAAAAGCAAAAGTATCAGAATCAATACTACCTCTGTTGTTGTTGATTCATGCCGTCGAATCGATTCTGACTTTTAGCGGCCATCTATTAAACCTTTGACTATAGCCCACTTAATCTTCCTGAAACTCAGACTCTTCCTTTGGAGAAAAGGTGATAATAGATGGACTCACCTGATAGTTCTGAGCATTTGCACCTTATATATTACATATTTGAAGTTAGTAGCTTAGTATTTCATAATGTCGTTAGGTGCCTTCTAGTCGATTATGACTCATAGCGACCTTATGTCCAACAGAGCGAAACAGTGCCCATTCCTGTGCCATCCTCAAAATCACTGTTAAGATTGAACCCATTGCTGCTGTCGTTGTGTCAGTCCATCTCATTGAGGGTTTTCCTCTTTTTCGATGACCTCCCACTCTACCTAGCACGATATCTTTCTCCAGGGACTGTTTCCTCCTGACAATATGGCTGAAGTATGAGAGATAAAGTCTCACCATACTGGCTTCCAAGGAATATTCTGAGTGTACTTCTTCCAACATAGACTTGTTTGTTCTTCTAGCAGTCCATGGTACTTTTAATATTCTTCTCTGATACCGTAACTCAAATACATCAGTTCTTCTATAGTCAACTTTCACATGCATATGAGGCTATTGAAAATATCATGGCTTGCTTGAGTCAGGCACCCTTTAGTCCTCAAACTGAATTATTTGCTCTTGAAAACATTAAGGAGGTCTTGTGCAGCACATTTGCCAAATGCTTGATATTGCCTTGGACATACATAGTAAGAGCTTGTTGAGCTTGACAGTAGTAATACTGATGAAAACAATACATTGAATAATTGGAACAAACTAGTTAAGAAAAGGGAATTATAAAGAAGTATTACATATCATTGTGTGGAGCTCTGGTAGCGTAGTGGTTATGAATCAGGCTGCGAGCCTTAAGGTCAGCAGTTCGAAACTACTAGCTGTACCGTGGGAGAAAGATGAGGTGCTCTGCTCCCATAAAGATTTACAGCCTTGGAAACCCTGTACAGGGTCGCTATGAGTCGGAACCGACGACTCCGTGCATATAACCAACCAACATATCATTAGAAAATTTAAACGTCTGCACTTACTCATCAGATTGTGGTTGTTAAGTGCCGTTGAGTCAGTTCAGACTCATTGCAACTCTGTATAGGGTTTTCAAGAGAGCAGCTGGTGAATGTGAACTGCTGACTTTGCAGCTCAAACTGATCCTGATATTTAGTGCATTAATCCACAGTGCTACACCAGGACTCATATTATATCAGATTGTTGTTGTTGTTAAGTGCCTTCAAGTTGGTTCCTACCCATAGCAATCCTATATAGGGTGTCCAAGGAGCATCTATCAGCTTAAGGCTGGATAAAAAGAACACTTTTTGGATTATAGAGAATTAGGATTCAAACAAGCAATTGCAGGCTTTTTCCTTATGGTTGAGGTGGTTTATTGTTTTCATACTTGTTGAAGACAAGGGAAGCAGTTACCAGATCTTGCAAGACTTTCAAGGTATGAGTGAGGACCAAACAAACAAACAGAATTTAACTGTAGGTCATGGTGAAGCATGTAGTAACTTTAAAACTAGCCTAGCCCTAGCTCCAGAACTTGGAAGTCCTGAAGAACAAGTTAAAGATGGGCTATGAGATACAGGAGGCCATTTGATTTATTAGTTTTATTTTTAAGAGAAGTATTTAGAAGTGGAAACTAGCTTTCTAGACCAAACCAAAAAGCAAATTTTTTTACTCCCATGACTTAACGATCTTTGCCTTGGAATCCTAAGGGGTGGAAGTGGGGGTAGAGAATACCATAAAATTCCTGAGAACCAAGAAAAATATATTTGACTACAGATTCCTAAACTTGATTAAAGAGGATGTGAGCAAAGAGAGAAATACCACACTACATCTCCAGGGTGGGGGTGTAGTGGGGGTGAGAGGGAGGGAAAGACAGATGTTCTGCATTCATAGACATAATCACAAATGTGTGAAAGAGGAGGAAGATGAACCACTGCCATACATGGTTTTACAAGAATAACCATGAGAAAGAGAAAGAGTTGTTTTATATCTTTACAAAATAAATAAACTCTAGTCACTTAAGGTTCTAACTCAATTTAAATGACATTTACCAGCTGCACTGTGGAGACCCTATACAGGGTCACTGTAAATTGGAACTAACTTGACAACACTTAAAGCAACAACATCTCCATGCAAAGATGTCAATTTGAGGACTAAGGTGCGCCTGACCCAAGTCATGGTATTTTCAGTAGCCTCATATGCATATGTTAGGTAATGAATCAGGAAGACTATAGAAGAATTGATGCATTTGAGTAATGGAGTTGGAGAAGCATATTAAAATTACCATGAACAACCAGAAGAATATATAAATCTGTGTTGGAAGAAGTACACCCAGAATGCTCCTTCGAAGCCAGGATGGCGAGACATCATCTCGAATGTTGATGCTGTTACTAAGTGCTGTTGAGTCAGTTCTGACCCATAGCAACCCTGTATAGAGTTTCCAAGGAGTAGCTGGTGAGTTTGAACCACCGACCTTGTGGTTCAAACTAACTTTGCAGTCCAGCGCCTTAACCCGCTGTGCCACACCAAGATTCCCATACTATCATGTTTGGCAAAGTGGAGGGTCAGCAAAAAAGAGGAAAAGACCGATGAGATGGACTGGCCTAGTGGTAGCAATACTGGGCTCAAGTGTAACAATAAATAGAAGGAGAGCACAGTACCAGGCAGTGTTTTGTTCTGTTATGCACAGGCTTGCTATGAGTCAGAACAGACTCAAAGGCAGCAAACAACAACAGTCTCCATGAAACATTATGTAGCCCTTTCCCTGCACCCTCCAAGTGTTTACCTCTTCGTAAGTACTTTCATAGGACTTAAAAATATATCTATTGACTCTATTCAAAGGCTTGTTTCATATGAATTATGTGTGCAAGATGCTTTTCCGTACCATACCAGACTGTGATTCTTGAAGACTGGACACTATATTTTCTTCATGTGTGCGTCTCTACCAGTAAGCAGTATCTAGTTCAGAAAAGGTGCTAAGAACAACAATTTAGTGACTCTGTATTTTTTTTTTTAATGAAAATAACAGATGTATCAGAGACAATATTTTTAGTGCAGATAAGGAGCCCTGATAGCGTAGTGGTTATGAATCGGGCTGTGAACCTTAAGGTCAGCAGTTCGAAACTACCAGCCGCTCCGCAGGAGAAAGATGAGGCTTTCTACTCCCGTAAAGATTTACAGCCTCAGAAACCCTGTACAGGGTCGCTATGGGTCGGAACTGACTCAACGGCACTTAACAACAACAAACAACAACATTTTTATAATACTATTTACAATAGGAATTATAAGCAAAATGAGCTTGACTTGTTTACACAGGGCCATATATTTGATATTAGTCATATCAGCCAGAATTATTAGGTTAGGATTTAACAAGCAATTTATAAGACTTAAGGAGTCCTGGTGTGTCACTATAGGATAAGCTCTGGACCACAAGGTCAGTTTGAACTGCAAGGATGGTGGTTCAGGCTCCTTTGAAACCCTATATAGGTCAATATGAGTCAGAGTCAACTCAATGGCACATTACAACCACAATAACAAGGATGCATATAAGAAAACAGTAAACAAAACCAGGACAAATGAAGAAAACTAGTACAAATTTGAAAATAACATTATCACAAAGGCTGAATTCTGCAATGGAGTGAGTCTATGAAAGTGCTATGAACAGTTGAAAAGGTAACTAGAATTTAAGTTTTCAGCATAACAGAGAATTCTACCACTTGACTAAAAATGGCAGAGAGAACATAAAAATTGAAATGACAGTCATGTTTAATATGGAGTTGAAACATCAGATTAGTGAAGAGATATACAGTCACCTATTTGTTTAAATAGTTTCAGATTAATTAAATCCTAAGGTAACAGAGGAAACTTGTGTGGGTTAATATGTGAACTTCATGGTTGGTTTGAAACGGAGGTGGACGATTCAAGTTCACCAGCTCCTCAGAAACCCTATACAGGGTCACTATGATTTGGAACCAGCTCAATGGCACTTAACAACAACAACTCAGAGCTCTTGAAGGGTTATGAAAAGCAGGAAGCGGGACAGAAAAATATACATGCATTAATGATATTTCATCTTTTTAATGTGAAATATAAGGACAAAACATATCTGAGTCACTATTAATTAGACTGAACATTTTGAAAACTCAGGTAAGGCAAAGTTGCACAAAAAGAACCAGATCTGTTCGTTTAAAACAGCTCAAATCTTCAGGTTAAAGTTACCACACAGGTAAAAGAAAAATAAACAAACAAACAACCCCCCCCCCCCCCAAATAAATAAATAAATAAATAACACTGCAATTGAACCAATTTCAGTTCAGAGTGCCCCTACAGAGCCAGGTAGAATTGACTGCAGGATTTCTGAGGCTGTCAATCTTTATAGAAACAGAATGCCACATTGTTCTGCTGTGGAGTGGGTGGTGGGTTTGAAATGCCTACTTTTCAATAAGCAGCTGTCTTATTCTGGATGCTTTAGAGAAGCAAAGCCAGTGAATCTTATATACAAGTCAAAGTCATCAATCAGTTCCGATTCATATTGACCCCGTATAGAGTTTCTGAAGCTGCAAATCTTTGCTGGAGCACAAAAGCTCATATTTCTTCCATACAGCAGCATGTAGGCTTGAACTGCCAAGCTTGTGGTTTGTAATCCAGTGCTTATCCTACAGAATCATTGTACTCCTCAATAAGGTTGCTGTTTGTTTTTAAGTAGGTTGTGTTGTTGTTGTCAAGTGTCATCCTGTTGACTCCAACCCATAGTGACCCTGTATAGGGTTTCTGAGGAGTGCCTGGTGAGCTTGAACCACTGACCTTGTGGTTCAAACTGATTTTGCAAGCCAGCGCATTTACCCAGAGAACCACACCAGTAGGTTGTAGAGGCTGGAAAATCTTAAGTCCGTGGGTCAGACATAAGGCTGGAGGTTCTCCTTACTCAGAGAGGTGCAGGGGCTGATGAATCCAAGATTGGCAGGTTAGATGGCAGGCTACTGCTGCAGACGTTGAGGGTCCTTAGCTGGCAGACAATACAGCAGGCCTCAGACTCAAGAACCCCAGGTCAGATGATGACAAGTCACAGGATTCAAATTGAGGAAAAAAACAAAGCTTTGCTAGAACATCCATCTGTGAGTACATTGGAATTAGACCATACCTCCGAGGAAATACACTTTCCAATGATGTGCTTCTTATAGAAAATGTCATCATGGTGGTGATTATATTACATCATATCTCATCATGGGGAATGACTACATCATAACTGCCTGACCTCTGAGAATCATGGCCCAGCCAAGTTGACAGACAACCATAAACATCATAGCAGTCAAATCGTAACCAGTGTGTTGTGAGGACTCCTTATTGGTAGGTCAGAAAAGTTCTACAGAAAATGCATCTCAGTTTTAGAAAGATAATTGCAAGATTTTATAATAATATTGATGAGAATATTAAATATGATGGGCAGTGAACATTTTTCAATATTGGTTGAACATTCTTACCAAGTACTTTGATTAATATACTGCTATCAGTGTCGATAATCCTACTAATGCTTTCAAGAATTTTATTCTTAGCCCTATTACGTCAAATGTACTGATTTAGTAGGTGAAGATAAAAGCCATGCTTTAACAATGGTATAAAATAGACAGATCTGAGAGGAATTGGTAATTTTCAGATGACAAAAGCAAGTGTTTTATGTATCTGTAGTGAGTACTATGATGCATGTTAGTAAAATAGATGTAGATTTGTATGTTTTGTTTCATATAGTTAGTTAATAAACACAGTCAAGATGAAGAGAACTGGGTAAATTGTAATACACATCGAAAAGATTGAGTGGATCTAAACTGCACCTTCCTTTTAGTCATGAACTCAAAAGACAATCTAACTGAATTTTATGTGTTCTGCCCTACTACATACAAACATTCGTGTTCACATTAAATACATAAGATCATATATTCCTCGGATTATATCCATGTACCTGTAAGGTCTAAGAAACCCAGATTGTTATCATGTGATAAGAGTGCCCTGTAATAGTGTCCCAAAGCACTGATTTACTCTTGGCCTACCTCAAAAAATGTAACTGTGTCCAGGATAAGAGGGACACAGTTATATTGATCCTTGCTCGTCAGTAAGTATTATACTTAGTTCTGGCCAAGCTTAGGTATAATGAATTTCAAGTATACTGGAAAATTGATCAAGAATTACATAATATGAGGAATAACTGAATTTTATGTATAGAAAAGGAATCTGTAATAAGGGATCTAATAATTTACTTTAAAACATTGAAGACTTGTGACTTGGAAAAAGAATAAAATCATATGCCACCCAAAATATTGCTGAAATTATAAAAATACGCATTTTGAGTCCACTGTATAAGGAAAGTACACTTAATAATTGGGTTCATGTGAAAATCAAATTGAATCTCTCAATCAATAGAAGTGCTAAGAAAAAGGCTCGATCTACTCCTACCTGAAGTATTGTGAAGGGAATGCTTATTCTTGGAAAAGATGATACTAGACTATTTTCAAATTACCTTATAATTTTCAGACTTAATGATGTTATTATGTATTTTAAAGATTGCAAAATGACCAACATTTCTATAAATATTTTGTGAGAGTGAATAGTCAACAATGAGTCTGTATGGACACCTATTTCTGAATGTTTCTGAGGGTGCCTTTGGGACCCTAGGTGACACAAATACTTAAGCATTGAACAACTAACTGAAAATGTGAGTTTAACCCGCCCCCCAGAGGTAAGTCATAATACAGCTCTAGAGACCTGTTTCCAGAAATCTTTGAATCAGTTCTACTCTCCACACATGGAGGAATCAGAATTGACTCAACAGCCATTAGCAACGACAGTAACAACAACACAACAATCATAATCTGAAGTTATTTTTGTCTAAATTTAGAAAGGTTTTCTAATACCAATACACATATAAAACTCACATTTAAAATATTTTTAAATGTTTCTTGAGACTGGAGAAAAATCACATTAGAGGAATTTATACAAATGTTTCTTTTGAATTATAACTCAACACACATTGATAAAATAAGAAATGTGGTACTCAAATCTTGATTTTTCAACTTTCATTACTTTTCTTAAGACCTTTAACTCATTTTAGCCTGTATTTTGTGCAATACAAGTAAAATTTTTAAATTCAATAGAGTATTTCTAATGTTGAGTTGTGCTTTAATGGCATATTTGGAGACTATATTTATCTTAATGTCACAGAAATGTACTTTAAAGAAACATACTTTCTTCAACAACCTTCTCTTTATTTCTATAAAGAAGTTAATAGTAACATGAAAGCTCCTAGAAATCTAAAGCTTTCCTTTTGAAGCAAAATGCTTTTAAAATGAAGGGCCTGATTTAAGAAAGTGGACAATTTAACAGTTGTATTACTGAGAAATTACTTTCCAAATTATCATGTCTTCCTACCTTGCTCAAAACTATGTGATTTTTTTTTTTTGTATTCACTAATTTTTTTTTTTTATGTTTTATTGTGAATTATGTGATAGTTTACAAGGGAGAACATTAGCTTTACATTCATCCTATCGTATATCATTACATTGCCATGGTTATAATCCCCTCCATGTATCATCAACCAACAAATGGGTATTACCTTGCAAGCCTGCAGGCCCGTCATCAGCACACAGCCCCTCTCCCTCTCTGGGTCTAGAGTCCCCAGCCACTCCATCTCTCCACTTCATCGTCTCTGTTTCCATCTCTGGCATCACTGCTTCTCTGGGTAGGGTCTCGCACTCTGCTCTTCTCCCTTGATTGTTCCAGAGACCTCAACTCCTGGAATGCAAAGTCAGTCACTCCCCTCCTTTTGCTACAAAACATCCACCTTTACATTTGCAACTCTCAGCCAGTCCTGATAACAATTATTCACCATTGTACAAGGGACCTATCCCCATCTCCTTTTCATCAGCCCCACCCAGAAAGACTGGATACTTACTACGCAGTGGAGATTCTACCTTCCTCCGTGCCCTCTGGATCTAGGCTCCCTCTTGAAAGCTTGTAAGCCAGTCACTTCTTGCATTTGTAGCCCCTCCATTTTGGGTAGCCAATGTCTAAGTTGAAGAGCAAAGATGTCAGTTTGAGGACTAAGGTGTGCCTGACCCAAGCCATGGTATTTTCAGTGACCTCATATACATGTGAAAAGAGGACAGTGAATAAGGAAGACCGTAGAAGAATTTATCCTTTTGAGTTATGGTGTTGGAGGAGAATATTGAAAGTGCCATGGGCTGCCAAAAGAACCAAAAGATCCGGTTTGGAAGAAGTATAGCCAGAGTGCTCCTTGGAGGTCAAGATGGCCAAACTTTGTCTCTCATACTTTGGATATATTGTCAGGAGGGACAAGTCACTGGAGAAGGATATCATGTTTGGTAAGGTGGAGGGTCAGAAAAAAAGAGGAAAATGGATCCCAATGAGATGGATTGGCCAAGTGGCAGCATTGATGGACTCAAGCGTGGCAACAGTAATGAGGTTGGCCCAGCATCAGACAGTGTTTCATTCTGCTGTGCATAAGGTCGTTAGGATGGGCACCTAACAACAACAACAACATATCCAAGTTGCCCATCCCTGTCTACTCTGTGTATGGAAGGGGTGGGAATGATCCTTGCTGTAAAGATCTGTTCCCTCTTTTGAGCTACTGCATCCATAGGTATAGTTCTAATTCATCAAATTGTATCAGACTACTCATTTTTTTTTACCTCTTCTTTCTTCTTTTAGTTGAACTCTCATCATCCAGTCATCAAAGCCAAGTCAAGTGGGTATTATCTACAAGTGTGGGTGTTGTTATGCATATGCCCTCTCTTCCTATCAGCTGGATGCTTCACTCTCCACTCTAGTCCTCTGTGGCTATATCACTGAGTTTGGGCCCAAGAGTCCCCAGGTCTTACCACAATGCTGGCCAACCAGGTCTCCACCCGGGTTCATGGGAGTCTATTGAACTTTGTAGAGCTTAGCTCGCAGCTTCATTGCTGTTTTTCCCTCACTTCCCCATATCAGTGATGAACGTGGTCACCAATCAGAGTACATGTCTGCTCGTTTATTCCCACTCATTCTTAGTCTTGGAAGAGGGTTTGCCCTGAGGGGACCCGACCTCTTGCCTTGATGTCTCCTGGGTGAACAACTTGCTTGTTCTTGTTGTAATCAGTCGGACTGCCTATATTGTTTTGTATTTTTCCTGTCGGTCTTTCTTTCAAGAAGTATCTTCTGTTCTTCTAGCCACTCCAGGGTGATCTGCTTGTCCTTTCCAGTGGAAATTTCCATCTCTGAAGATTCTGGATTCAGTTCAGGATTCCACCTATGGTCTTATATTATGCAGAGGCTCCGCAGGAAGCCCTCTTCCCTGGGCATGTTGTAGCCCCATTTTAGGTGTTCTAATCAGTTATACGCAGAAGACAGACTTATACAAGCTTCCTATGGTGATATTTCTGGCTATTCCTTTCTCTCCCCCTCAAGTGTCTATTTTATAATGGTATGTCAGGGAAACCAAGATTCAAAAGACAGCTAAGCATCTTTTGCCCCCTTTTTCCCATTCAAACTATGTCTCAAATCCTGTATCCCAAGCCCTGTTATTCCAAGGTTGTGCATACACCATTCTTTACCTCTGTCCCACTTAGCCCATGCAAACCTGCCTAATTGTTTTCCCATCTGCCTTTTTCTTCCATTTCCCTCCCCCTCTTAAAAACTATGTGATTTTAAGATACTTTCCCTTATAAACTTACTTCTTTTTAAAAAAGGGATTTCACTTTTTTTCAATTAATTATTAAAAAATCCAAATACACAGAACCAGAAAACATTTACAGATATTGTATTATTTGCAGACAGTATTCTACATGTTTGTAGACATGTATGTCTACAAATGATACCATACAATAATATTGTATTATTTGTAGACGTATGTCTACAAACATCAGCATAAGCCTTCACAGTAGAAGGGAAAATACATAATATCATCACATTTATGAAAAGGATACAGTCATTCAGGATGCCAGGCTCTTAGTAAACACAGATGGGCACCCTCATTGGGAGAGTTGATACTTTTATAATTTTAAATTTTGCAACAATATTCAAGGTGATTCTTGGGGAAAAAAGAGCTTCATTCTTACTTTAATTGTACGTGTTTGTAAATTTTTTCCATATTTAGATTTAATGAAATTAGTCTTGCTGGAACCAAGGCATTTGGTTCTTAATTATTAAAACTGTGTCTGTTGTTGCTGCATGCCATCAGGTAGACTGTGACTCAAAACATCTGTGCAGAGCACGTTTTACTGTGTTACCTTGTGAAGTTGCTAGACGTGTGAAGAAAGGGGTGGGTGGGATTGATGTTATGTTGTCCTATGAGCCAGAGAACCCTAATAAAAGTGCATTTGTTGTTAGTAAGAGCCACTGAGTCAGTTGCAACTCATAGAGACCCTGTATAGGGTTTCCAAGGAGAAGCTGGTAGGTTTGAACTGCTGACCTTGTCGTTTGCAGACAAAACCCTATGTGAGTTTTAAGAAATTCAGAGCGAGGTACAAACCAAGTCATAACATGAAAGGATGTACTTTCACTGTCCGTAGTCTCACTGTCTTCCATTTTTTTGATGTTTGTTTCTGTTTCTTTCCTCCTTTGTCCTTAATTCTAATAATTCTACATCCTGCTCCACTACTAACATACTTTTTTCTGTTTTCTTCTGGACTCCAACTCTGATTGTCCTTCTCTTCCCATCTTCTCACACTACCTAACCATATTCTCAGACATCTATGGACTCAAGGCCCAGAAAATGAGACTTTTCCAATGCTTATCTTTATGTTTGTCATGTCTGGTGACCTGTCTCCTTCCCGATGACTAGCAAATGGAATGTCCATTACTCTAGGCATAAATGTGTATCATTCACAGTTTAGAAGCATAAATGGATCGAGTTATTTTTTTAGATCACTTAGCTAGTTGTTCTAATCAATCCTAGCATTGGTGATTTTTTATTACAGGTCAAAGGTATATTTCAGTATGAATCAGTGAAGATTAATTTGGTATTTGACAGGGGAAGATTAAAAGGGAAGAGGAGTCCGTTATGAGTCCATTGTATGAGAGTTCTAGAAATTCCTCATCTGTCAGAATCAAAGCTATTTTATTATGAGACATGCATTTAATAATATAGTCTTGCTTCCCAGAGTAAATAATTTATTTTCCCTCTTTCACCACAGTTCTTATTAAGCAACAAAAGGTGCAATATACTTTTTATTTTAAAAGAGGCTCTTAAAAGAACAAATGAATCAATTTTTCTCTGTTGGAAACACTGGCTCTATAACAAAAACCCCTTTAACATGCAGCTTCTATCCAAAGTGCCCAGCTAGAAAGAACGAGTATATTCCCTGGATCATGATTAGATATTGTATAAATTTCCCTGGTAATGGTAACAATAGAAAGGGGTTAGCATGTTAAATGAAATGTGAGTGAGAACCAGGCAGTTCCAAGTGGCTGCTGGCACAGTTTTAGGTGTCATGCCAGCATTCAAACCCACAGGGTCATTTGGCAGTCAGGTGTCATTAGTCAACCCTGTCCCTTTCTCCCTCTTCCCATCTGTTTTCGTCTAGCCTATTTGTGTAAATTACCTCTCAGTATGCAGCAAGGCTAGGTCCAACCATGTATTTTCCTCCTGCTCCTTTGTCCTCTTCCTCCGTGACTGCTCATTCACGTGTATACCAATCATTTGACCCAAAAGTTTAACATGAGAGGCAAGATAGCAGAAACAATTAATATTATTACTGTTACAAAGCAGTATCCCTTATGGCTACAGGACAAAAAGACAACTAAATGTAGTATGAAAAATGTCAAAGATTTAGTGCCACTGGCCATTTCAAACCAGCATGATTATTCTTCAAAACCTAATGTAATGATGTCCTATAAGAAGATGTAGGGTTTAGGTAATTTTGTGAGCACATCTTGTAAAGTTAATTCTGAAAAGAGATTGCTTAAGAGAGCATTGTTCCTAGTTTAAGAATAGCAAAACCTTTTACAAAAGGATTATAAAGATACAATCCGCTTTCTCCCCAGTTGACCCAGCCATTGACCAGCACACAATATAATAGAGGTTCTCTATGACTCATTTGAATAATAAGTCATCACATAACTATGGATCATCTCTCAATGCTATAAGGAAGGGTAGAAGGCTCAGACTGCATTACTCAGCTAATACATTTTACCACACAAAAAGAATTAAGCAAAATAATTGCTGCTGTGTTGGAACTGAGAGCATGGGAAACCTACTCTAAGGAGGTTTAAAATCCATGGAATCATTTTCTAGTGACAGATAAAAATCAATCTTTGCAAATGCTATTTTAGCTGTATTTTCAACAATGACTTTAAATTATATTGGAACAATAGCTATGGTTGTTGTTGTTGTTGTTAAGTTCCATTGAGTCAGCTCTGATCCATAGTGACGCCGTACAGGGTTTCTGAGGAGCAAATGTTGAGTTTGAACCACTGACCTTGTGATTCAAACCAACTTTGCAGTCCAGCGCATTGGCCCACAGAGCCACACCAGAAGTCCAAATAGCTATGATTGCTGTTGTTAGGTGTCATCGAGTCAGTACCAACTCCTAGTGACCTTATGCACAGCAGAACAAAACACTGCCCAATCCTGGGCCAACCTCACGATTGTTGCTACACTTGAGCCCATTGATGCTGCCACTTTGCCAATCCAGCTTGCTGGGGGTCTTGCTCTTTTTCTCTGACCCTTCACCTTACCAAACATGATAACCTTCTCCAGCAACTGGTCCCTCCTGATAATATGTCCAAATTATGAGGGACAAAGTTTGGCCATCTTGGCCTCCAAGGAGCACTCTGGTTGCACTTCTTCCAACACAAATCTGTTGGTTCTTATGGCAACCCATGGCACTTTCAGTATTCTCCAACACCATGACTCAAAAGCCTCAATTATTTTATGGTCTTCCTTATTCACTGTACAGCTTTTGTATGCATATGAGGTTACTGAAAATACCATGACTTGTGTCAGGCACATCTTAATCTTCAAGCTGAAATCTTTGCTCTTCAACACTTTAAAAAG
>NW_006408730.1:4314582-4327697 GCF_000296735.1 Chrysochloris asiatica | reverse complement strand
ATATATATATATATATGTTGTTCTTATGTGCCATCGAGTTGGTTATATACTGAGTTGGTTCCAACTCATAGTGACTCATGGGATTTCTGAGGAGTGACTGGAAAGTTTGTACCACATGAGTCAAACCAACCTTGCAACCCTGAGCTTATCCTACAGCACCACACCAGAAGTGTATATATGTATAAAACCAACCACTTGTCAGTTTGGCATACTACTGTGGTGGCTTGTGTGGTGATGTGATGCTAGAAGCTATGTCACTGTCACTTTAAATACAAGCAGAGTGGTAGATGATGGACAGATTTCAGCAGAGTTTTCTAAGAGAGACTAGGAAGAAGAGGCAGACTGCTTCTGAATGGTTAGTCTCTGAAAACCTTATGGATAACAGCAGAGCATTGTCCAATCTAGGGACAGAAGATGAACCCATCAGGTTGGAAGTTACTCAAAATACAACTGGGGAAGAGCCGCTTCCTCAAAATAGAGAAGTAATGACATGAATGGAACAAAGATTTGGGGACCTTAATTTGTTGATGGTGTACAACTCACAATGAGAAGACATAACTGCAAACATCCATTGATAATGGAAACATAGACTATAAAAAGTATGAATCTAGGAAAACTGTAAGTCATTAAGAATGAAATGGGGTGTATACAAACCCATACTCTAAGCATTAGTGAGCAGAAGTCAACTATTTTTAATCGGAAAATAATAGGTTATACTATGCCAGGAACAACAAATTGAAGAGGAATAGCATCATATTCATCAGTCAGAAAGAACATCTGAAGGGCTATCTTGAAATATAAGGCTATCTGTGATAGGATAAGATCAGTTGATACCATTGTTATTCAAATTTATGCACAACCATCAAAGCCAATAGTGAAGAAATTGAAGACTTCTACCAACTTCTGATCAAACATACAATCAAGATGCATTGTTAATTACTGTTGATTAGAATGTGGAAGTTGGAAGCAAAGAGGAATGATTATTAGTAGGAAAATATAGCCTTGGTGATAGAAACAATGGTGGAGATCGCCTGATAGAGTTTTGCAACCTAAAATGAATAATTAATTGCAAATGACATTTTTTACCAAAGTAAATGGAGGCTATACAGGTGAGCCTCACCTGAAGGAATACACAGGAATAAAATTGAGTTGTTCTTGTTAAGTGTCATCAAGTCAGTTCCAACCCATAGTGACCTTGTAGAGAGCGTCCGAGGCTATAAATCTTTATGGGAGCAGAAACCTTTATCTTTCTCCCACGGAGTGGCTGATAGTTTTGAACTGCTGACCTTAAGGTTTGCAGCCCAATTCGTAACCACTACACTACCAGAGCTATTCTGTGGGAAAAGATAGTAGAGAAACACAATATCATCAGCAGAAACAAGGTCAACAGCCAACTGTGGAGTGTACCATTGATTGCTCATATGCAAGTTCAGGCTAAAGCTGTAGGAAATTAAAACAAATCCACAAAAGCCAAAATATGACATTAAGTATATTTCACTTGAATTTAGAGACAACTTCAAGAACAGATTAAAGACATTATAAACTAGTGGCCAAAGGTCAGAGGAGTTGTGGAATGACATTAAGCACATCATACATGATGAACAAAACTTATATTAAAAAAACAGGAAAGAAAGAATAGACCAAAATTGATGTCAGAAGAGACTCTGAAACTTATTATTGAATGTAGAAACACTAAAGTAACTAGGAGAAATGTAGAAGTAAAAGCTGAAAAGGAAACTTCAAAAGACAACTCAAAAAACCAAAGTCACAGAGTCAGAAAACCAAAAGGGAAGAACACACTCAGAATTTCTCAACCTGAAAGAAGTGATGAAAATATTCAAGTCTGGATTTACAAGTATTAAAATATTCTATGGCAAGATACTGAATGATTCAGGAAACATCAAAATAAGATGGAAGGAATACATAGAGTCAGTGTACATAAATAATTGGTTGATGTTCTGCCACTTCAAAAGGTAGCATATGATCAAGACCCGATGACATTGAAGGAAGAACTTTAAGCTTCACTGAAGGCACTGGCAAAAATCAAGGTTCAAGGAATTGACAGACTACAAATTGAAACATGTGAACAAATTGAGGTAGTTTAAGAGGCACTCACTCATCTATAACAAGAAGTTTGGAAGACAGCTACTAGGACAACTGATTGGAAGAGATCCATATTTATACCCATTCTAATAAAAGGTGACCCAATGGGATTCAGAAATCATATAACAATATCATTATTATCACATGGTAGTAAAATTATGCTGAAGATAATTCAAAATCAGTTGCAACAGGGAGCTTCCAGAAATTCAAGCTGGATTTAAAGTGGGCGTGGAATGAGTGATATCATTGTTGATGTTAGATGGAACTCAGCTGAAAGCAGAGAACAATAGAGAGATGTTTTCTTGGCTTTACTGAATATGTAAAGGCTATAGAAAGATGAGGCGATCTGCTCCCGTAAAGATTTACAGCCTCGGAAACCCTATTCAGGGTCGCTATGGGTCGAAACCGACTCAACGGCACTTAACAACAACAACAACAACATAGATTGTGTGGATTATAATAAACAATAGACATTATTGCAAAGAATGTGTATTTCAGATAACTTAATTGTGTTTATGAGTAACCTCTACATAGATCAAGAGGTAGTTATTGGAACAGATAAAGGAAATACTGAATGGGTTGTAATCAACAAGTTGAGTGCCAGGCTTATATCTTTTCACCATACTTATTTAATCAGTATGCTGAGTAAATAATCTAAGAAGTTGGATTATATGAAGCAACATTTTACAACAGGATCAGAGGAAGATATATTAAAAACCTGCAATATACAAATAACACAATCTTGCTTGCTGAAAGCAAAGAGAACTTGAAATACCTACTGATGATATAAAGACTTCAGCGTTGATTGTACCTCCATGTAAAGAAAACAAAAATTCTCACAACTGGACAATAAACAGCATCATGAGAAACAAAGAAAAAACTGACATTATCAAAGACTTCAGTTTGTTTGGATCCACAATCAGCACTTCTGGAAGCAACAGACAAGAACACAAGTGATGTATTGTCCTGGGAAAAATCACTGCAAAAGGCCTCTTTAAAATGTTAAAGAGCAAAAATGTCACTTTGAGAACTAAGGTATACCTGACCTAGGCAATGGTGTTTTCAATAGCTTCATATGCATTGAAATTTGGAGAATGAATAAGGGAGACCAGAGAAAATTTGATGCATTTGAGTTATGGAGATGTTGAAGTATACTGAAAGTACCACAGACTGCCAGAAAAAGACAAACAAATCTATCTTGGAGGAGGTGCAGCCAGGATGATCTTTAGACAAGATAGTGGGTACACTTCATCTCTTGTACTTTGGACATGTTATCAGGAGGAACAAGTCCCTGGAGAAAGACAACGTTTTTGGTTAAGTGGAGAGTCTGCTTAGGAAGACCCACATTAAAATTGATTTACACAGTGACAGCAGCAGTGGGCTCCAACATAACAACAATTGTGAAGATGGAGCAAAACTAGAAAGTGTTTAGTTCTGTTGTGCATAGGGTCACTCTCAGTTGAAACCAAATGGAAGGCACCTAACAACAAATACCACCCTCTCAGCTGCCCACACTTTGATTAGAATGAGTCATCAGTTTCAGGACATCAAGAAGCTGAGATCAATTTCACACCTTATAAAGATGTGACAGTCAGACAAACATTTATTATCCTCATCACTTGTTTTAGTGGTTTGTAGCCCTGAGAATGGTGCAGGACCAGGAAGTCTTTTGTTCTGCTGTGCATAAAGTCAGTATGCATCACAGCTGACTCAACAACACCTAACAACAACAACAACAACAGCCCTGTATGAGGGTAGACAAAAGGAGGCAGGGGATTGCTGTGAAGCTGCCCAAAGCTATTGCTCCAGTAGCTGGAGAGAGTGTCAAGGATTCTTTTTCTGGGGTTTGAAAAAGAAAACTTTGAGGGAAATGGATTTCTTCATTCTCCTCCCTGCTGATCCTAGAATTTGCAGGGCAAAGTTCTCTCCAGGCAATCTTAATAGACCTGAATCATAAGTACTAGCTTTGCCTAAATAATTAGGGATTTCATATATGGAAGGGAGAGGATCTCGAAATAAAGATCTAGAATGGAAATCAGCAAACATTTCACATTGAAAAATATAGTTAGCCTCTTCTAGGAACCAAATTTTAAAACTAATGTTATTTCCTTTAAATAAAATATTATATAATTAACGTCCTGGGAACTCCGGGGTACGTGAAAGAATATTTCAAAGAACATATATCATATCCATAAGGCTAGGGCCAGTCACTGGAGAAGAATATCATGTTTGGTAAGGTAGAAGGTCAGAGAAAAGAGGAAGACCCCCAATGAGATGGATTGGCAATAGGGCAACATCAGTGGCCTCAAGTGTGGCAACAATTGTGAGGTTGGCCCAGGACGGGAAGTATTTCGTTCTGTTGTTCAGAGGTTCTCTGTGAGTCGGTACCAACTCGATGACACCTAACAACAACAACAAACCTTGATATAAAACGGATCATTTTTAGATTAATGTACAGTTATATCACAAAATGCGTTATATAATTTTACATATTATATCTACTAACTTATATACTGAAATCAATGTAGGAGAAAGATGAGACTTTCTGCTTCTACAAAGATTTAAAGCTTTGGACATGCTATGCAGGGTTGCTATGAGTCAGAACTAACTCAGGAGCATCTAACAGTAAACACATACCGAAACCAAACTCAGTGTTTTCAGGTTGATTCTGACTTTACAGATACAGAATGCCCACATGTTTTTCCCAAGGAGCATCTGGTGAATTTGAACTACAAACTTTTCAGTTTTATCAAGCATTTTAATCACAGTGCCACAGTTGACTCAACAATACCTAACAACTACAACAACAAATTTTTGAATACATAACAATTTACCTGGCTGTAAAAATTTAAGAGGCAATTTTCATTGTTCACTATCATGAAAATACAAACGTAAGCATCCCTAATGATATGTTCTTGTACATATTTGTGATGATTTCCTTGGGAAAGATTGCCCTAAGTTGAATTTTACTAGGACCAACTTTTAAATAATCTACAATTTCATAATATTGTTTAACCAAATATTTGTACCATTTTACAATTCTTCCAGCCATGCATGAAAATGCCTGCTTCTTTGTACACACACCAGGATTTAGAGTTTTCTTATTCATTTATTTATTCATTCCTTTCACAGTGAAGTCCTTTTTGTCTGTTCTTTTCTGAGATTTCCACTTTTTCCCTGGACATTATTTTATAGAGTGGTAAAAAACAATGATATCATTTTCATGATTAAAGTTTCTTGATGGCCAAGCCACGGCATTTCAATTGCATGATAGGCTTTTGAAAGTGGAACAAAGAAAAAGGAAGACTGAAGAAGAATTGATACATTTGAATTGTGGTGTTGATGAGTACTATTGAACATATCATGAGTTTCCAGAAGAACAAACAGGTTTGTTCTGGAATAAATATATCTCTTAGATGCTCCTTAGAAGCAAGGTGAGCAAATTTCATCTCTTGTTCTTTCGGCTTTTTGTCAGAAGGGGCCTGTCCCTGGAGTAGAATGTCTTGTGTGGAAAAGTCAGTGAAAAGAGGAAGACCTTCAAAAAGATTGATTGACACAGTAGTTGCAACAATGGACTCAAACATAACAATGATTATGAGGATGGCACACGACCAAGCAATGTTTTGTCCTATTATATAGAGAGTTAATTGTGTTCATGAGGAATCTGTACCTGGACCAAGAGGCAGTTCTTTGAACAGAACATGGGAACACTGAGTGGTTTAAAAAAGGTGTGCAACAAGGTTGTATTCTTTCACCATACTTATTCAACCTGTATGCTGAGCAAATCATCTGAGAGCTGGGATATATGAAGAAAAACATGGCACCATGATTGGAGGAAGATTCATTAACAAACTGTGATATGCAGATATACAACCTTGCTTTCTGAAAGGGAAGAGGACTTAACAACATTTACTGATGAAGATCAAAGAGCACAGCCTTCATATGGATTGCATCTCAGTGTCAAGAAAACAAAAACCCTCATCACTGGACCAATAAACAACATTCTTATCAATGGAAAAAAGATTGAACTTGTCAAGGACTTCATTCTTGGATCAACTATCAACACTCACAGAAGCAACAGTCAAGAAATCAAACGACGTATTGCATTAGGCAAATCTGTTGCACAAGACATTTTAAAGTATTGAAGAGCAAAGATGTCAGCTTGAGGACTAAGGTCCACCTGACCCAAGCCATAATATTTTCAATAACCTCATATGCATGCAGCAGCTGGACAGTGACTAAGGAAGACCATAGAAGAATTGATGCTTTTGAGTTATGGTGTTGGAGGAGAATATTGAAAGTGCCATGGAATGACAAAAGAACCAACAGATCTGTAGAAGTGCAACCAGAGTGCTCCTTGGAGGCCAAGATGGCTAAACTTCGTCTCTCATACTTTCGACCTATTGTCAGGAGGGGCCAGTCACTGGAGAAGGATCTCATGTTTGGTAAGGTGGGGGGTCAGAGAAAAAAGAGGAAGGCCCCCCAACGAGATGGATAAGCCAAGTGGCAGCATCGATGAATTCAAGCATGGAAACAGTAGTGAGGTTTGCCCAGGATTGCGCAGTGTTTCGTTCTCCTGTGCATAAGGTTGCTATGAGTTGGTAGCGACTCGATAACACCTAACAACATATAGAGTTAGAGTTACAACCAACTGGACCTCCCCTAACAACAACATCTTTGAAAATCGTTCCTCCCCTTCTGATTTTTCCTAATCTTAAGATTCTTGAATTGAGCTTCTTTATCTCTACATAAATAAATATTACAAATTTCTGCAATCACTGGTTTTCCTGAAAAATGATGGTGACTGTCCTTGAATACACACAATTAGAGAGCCCAATCTATCATTTGTTCCCATGAAACTGGTTACAAGTTTGCTATTTCCACCACATTACCACTGGAAACTTGTTGTCAGACTGGCTCATCATTCCAAAGGAGATGGTTGAAAGTTTTCGTACAGGGCTAGACGGAAACACATACAGCCATCCATCCTTGTACATCCAAGCAGGCCTGTTTTCGTGGGAGGCACTGAGTTAGTTCTCCAACCGGAGATAATCAGTTCTACTCAAATCAGAATACTTTCTAAATGTTTCAGTCTGACCCAGAAACAAAAACCTGACCTCATCATGAAAACTTATTTTCCAGTCAGTGATTAATTTCTACCCCAGTGCTTGAGACTTCCTTTATTTAAGCATATTTTTAGGAACTTGTGAGGTAACTATGGCAATGAACGCGTACAAGCGAGAAAGATCTTTGTTATTAATTTCTACATGCAGAGTTGGGTCAGGTGTTTCGTTGTGTTATTATGCAAATCTTCAAACATGGCAGTGGGTGACCTGCTGGGAATGTTCTTATTCAGAGCAAAATGCCCTTTTAAACAAGCAAACTTTGAGGTTAACTGTTTTTGTTAAAGTTTAAAGGCATAACTTTCTTTGGAATTGAACAGCAAAAGTGTTTTCCCTTAATTAAGAAAATGATATTTTTTATTGTTAGAAAAAAACACACAAAAAATAGCTATGTTCAGAGCTAGTTCCCAAAGCAGGTCTTATTTTAAATTTCCTTTTGTTTGTTTAGGTCATCATTTTTAAAGGTGTAGGTATGTACTTTCCCTTCTCAGATGCAAAAAGTAGTTTCTGATACACTTGAAATTTTCTGAAAGTTGATCTCAAATTTGGCTCCACAGGAAATATTTTTTGGAAAAAAAAAAAAAAAAAGTTGGGCGAGGGTTCTTTCAAAGCATAAACTAAGAGAACGCTTCAATTCAAAAATCAGTCCTATGTTGAAAGGACTCAAACTTGGAATATTTTTCCTAGTGTCAACAATTCTCCAAGAATGATTGAATAAAATCTAAGATGACAATAATGGCAGAAGAAGCAGATCTTTATGTCTTACAAATGGGATAGGTGACAGACAGTTGGTTCATACTTACAGAGCTCTGCAAATTTCCTCAGGCCTAATAAAGTAGGCAGACAAATATACTCTTGTGCCTGAGCTTGTAAAGAAAACAGTCAAGCAAAATTCTAAGTTGGCTATTTCCAGGTTTTCCTTAGATTTTGCATACATTTTACCATAAAAATAATTCATTTATGTAATCATTTTCAAACTAATGCTTTATGAAGCTTCTTCGCGTCGACGCAATCGTTTTGAGTGCCCTCTGGCATGCTATGTATGTCTCCATGATTTATTTCTAGAAGAATGGGAATAAGATGTTATTGTTCCATGTATTTCTCCTACTCTGCCTTTCAAATGACACCATTTTTAAGGTCTGTGACCTGGCAATCAACTATCCAACTCCTTACCAAACAAGGATATCACAGAAAAAGAGACTTTTCTGACTATTTTAGTTTCAAAGTTACCATGGTAACAAGATACATTTGCTCTATTAACATAATCCTTTTTTTTTTTTAGTGCTACTGCTCTGTAGAAAGGATTTTTCTTTTGATATGATCACAATTAAACAATGGATTCTGAAATTGAACTGGCATTTATAGAAGTTGGAAGCAATGTAAAACAATTTTGCTTATCTGAAAATGTAATGTTTTAAAGAAAATTTGTTGATAGCTTTTCAAGGTTTGTCATTTCTTATTAGGGTTGAAATGTTTGGCTTTCTGGGGGGGTGTATAACATCAGAGGAATTTTCCATTAAATTATTCTGTTTCCATAATACTAAGAGTCCACTTTCATTTCCATCAATGCATAGAATATCAGTGTTGCCTTTGTGTAATATTTCTATCTGCATTTATGTAAAAGCAACCACTAAATGATGCTAATGTCACATGATCATAATAACAAAATCATCACATTGCCAACAGATCACATCACTTGTAGTTACTTTAATGTATTTTTTTCTAGCCCTAACCATGTGTAAAATACAATGTTGAGGATATACAAAAGGGTTGTAGACACTCCTAGCACTTGCGATTGCTCAATGTCTCAATTAAACTGTAGCATGCATTATCATCCCTGCACACCCCGGCAGGGAAATGTTTTGTGTGATCCCTACACACATACAGTAGGACCTCCACCAAGCAGTATAAATACACTAATATGTTTATTTGATCATTAATTTGGAGTTTATTAGTTATGTGGTGGAGTGCTGATAGTGCTGTAGAATAGGTGCTGGACTTCTAACTACAAGATACACAGTTCAAGCCCACCAGATGCTCCATAGGAGATAGATGAGGCATTATACTTCTGTAAAGATTTACAGCATCACAAATCCTATATAGAGTCAGTATAAGTTGGAATGTACTCAATGGCGGTTGACAACAACAACTCCTATCAGAATTCTGAGACATCTATTTTCTGTTTTACATAGTGGCTTGGTGCTTTAAACATTCACGCTTAAATATTAGGGTTTTCAGAAGGTTTAATCTTAAACTTCATACTTTAAAAATTTTTCATCTTTTGTTTATACGTTTTAATCTGTTGCCTTGAAATTAATATAGTTCTGGAACTTTGGTTCAAGATATAAATGTACCACATGTTGCTGTTTTTGGTCATTTCCATCTTGCGCTTATTGACCTTTATATAAAAATAAATTTAATTTCAAAATCAAATAGACACTCCTCACTTATTGACATGATTAAGTGTGAAGACTGGTCATTATATGAAAATTGGCATTATGAGACAATGGAGGTGATCACAGTGTGGAAGATAACCACACCATTATATTACTGTCAGATTACATCTTCACATAACTGCCAAATGACATCATTGCATAATTGTCAAACCACTGAAAATCATAACCCACCGAATTGAAACATGGTGGGCTGTGATCACAGTTAGTGTTGCTCTTGTCTCACAATTGGGCATTTGCTCCTGCCAGACATAGGTCATCAGTGCACAAAGAAGTCAGATGCAGGCTTATCTCACTTGACTGCATTTAGCTTTATTGAGCTTTACAGATATTACATTTTTTTTACACATTGAAAATTTGTGGTAACTCTGCATTAGGAAAGTCTATTGTGCCTCTTTTGTTTCCAAGAGCTTATGTTCGTTTTGAGTGTCTGTATCACATTTTGATAATTCTCACCATGTTTCATAATGTTTTTCACATTTAATAGAGTATGATATGTTGTTGTTAAGTGCCTTTGAATTGTTTCTGACTCATAGAGACCCTGTATACAGTTTCCAAGGAGCAGCTGGTGGGTTTGAAATGCTGACCTTGTGGTTTGCAGTCCAGTGCTGATCCTATAGCGCTACACCATGATTATGATTAAAAAGTATACATTTGGTGCTAGAACCAAAGTTTACTGCTAGCCAGTACAATATGCTTTCATCTGAAGGCATTTTCTCTTAAATAGTTATAGCAGAATTTTAAATAGGCAAAGCAGAGAAATTCTCAGGCATTTGTTGCTTCTTACTCATAGCGAATTCCTCCTTCCAGTATAGCATTATTACTGTGAAGCGCTTTAGTTCAAAGGCCCAGGGATGTATGTGATGAGATGGAAGACAGCCAGTTCTGCTGAAGCCATTCTAGTCTGTGTGCCTGTGATGAGAGGTAGCAGCCTACAGGGAAACAAGTAATAACTAGGACTGGCCACATCCCTGTTACTCTAGGTTTCCCCTCCTTTATTTGTGCCAAAGCCACCAATTCTTGCTTCTCTTATGACATCTGTTCTCTATATATGCAATAGTCTTTTTATACACCCAGGCCAATGTGTGGGGAAGTCTCAATTCTCCTCTATTTAGTCTCATTTGCTCTTAGTAAATTTTGCTAGCTGAGTAAGATTGAAATGTCACAATAAAATTTAAAAGGTGATCCCAGTAGCAATAATGTGTTACCAATAGGTATGAGCAAAAGCAATTAAAAAAGCACTAAACCATTTCGTCCATGGTTCTCTCTGTTCATGCTGGGCTCAATAATGGACTTCAGTGGTCACATGGAACACAGACACCGTAGTCACCATTATGGGATTTATTAGGGAAGTTAACAGGCTACAATGCAGGACCTGGAATGTTCACAAAGCAGTTCTTTCAATCAAGACAATACCCACAGGCAAGTCTCTATTTGGTTCTTTACCTCTCAGTCATGGATCCCTGGACCTCTTCCCTGCTTCAGCAATGTTACAAAACATTTTAGGGCAGCTGATAAGTGCCTACAAGACAAACACTCCACCCCTACCTGAAAGCACTCAGTTCTAGGTCTGTGGGTCAACAAATCTAGCTCCCCCAATTAGGTGCTTAAAGGCAGCCCACTGTGGAAACAGGCCTCCTGCCTGACATCACTCAGTTTTACACTCTCCATGTGTTGGGAAGCTCACACTATGTCTCATACTGTCTCTTCTTCCTGCTGCCACTCCTCTGCTTCTTCTCTGGTGTCACAGCTTTCTGTTTCCGGGTTGAGGAGGTTCAATGCCTAGGTATCTCAGGGTCCAAAGGATGCACTCCATTTCTGGTTCTGCTTTAATGGTCATTGGCTCCCCCTTTCTACTTCTGAGAGAACTCATTTTATATACTTCTGAGGTCCATGTTTTTATAATCACAATGGATTCGTAAGTATCTCACAATAGAATCATATTATACTATCAACCTCTTCTCCCATTTTCTCTTACCCAGACCCAACAGTGAAAAAAAAAAAAAAAGCCTTTGGCAGGAGTTACAGACTACGGCTAGAATAGACATTAAATAATTCTCTACATCTCTGTATGGCTGTCTGTTGATAAAAATATTGCAATAGTTTTTTCCAAATTATGTTAATAAAGATTTGATTCCTTGAATACCATTACTAGTGCTCTGGCTGCCTAGCCCCACCCTCTGAACATTTTCTTAATTCACCAACTAAAGAGACATAATTGGCACCAAGGAGGAAAGTAGGGCCCAATTACAATACATTGTGATTGGTCTGTGGCAAGTTTTACTGAATTATGTTCAATAGCATCCTTGCACAATGAAGATAAATGACTGTATCTTCACTGAGCAAGTTTGTAACTCATTCTTCCTCAAGCAAAATTCTACATATCTAACAGCCTCATAAGCAGTTATATTCAATGTGTCTAAACTGAACTCATTAAATCCTGGAACCAGTCTCCTTTGCATGCATTCACTTACTCAGTGAACATCACTCCCACCTATGCAGATGTGCAAGCCAGAAATCTAGGATTTTGCATGCATGTTCTCTCTAACCTGCATTTGAGAAGTTTTAAAATCTTATAGCTTCTCTTCCTTAGCACTTCTGAGCTACTAACACCTTATCAGAACTCCTAAAATAGCGTCCTAATTGGTTTCCCAGAGATTCAGGCTCATACCCTTTAATAAATTGCCTACAGGATAAAGCCAAATCACATTAGAATGGTGGGCAAGACCCCTCACAATCTTCCTGTCCCAGTTCCCTTGTGATTCAGCTTCTGCCAATCCTCTAATTTACAAGTCTTGAGAAATGTCAAGGTGTTTCTTGTCTCTGTCCATCTCAAGGATGATTACTGTCTTTACCTGAAATTCTTTGGTATTTTCACCCTCATGGTGGATCAAGTTTTCTAACTTAATAAGAATCAGTTATGGGTCACCTAATGGAACCCTGGTGATAGATATTTTAAGAACTTGGCTGCTATTGAAACATTTAAAACCTCCAAAAACTCCAGAGTAGAAAGGTGTATCAGTGGCTTCCATGATGATTATAGCTTTGGAACAGTTCTAGTTTGTGCTATAGAGTATCCAAGAGTTGGAGTCAACTCACTGGACAGTAATGGATTATTATATGGAGAGTTCCCTCTACCACCCACCAGCCAATAAGCATTCTCTTCCTGATTCTTTAATGCAACGTTAGCATATTTCTAGTAAGTATCTGTAAGCACTTTATTTCAAGAAAGTGTTATTTCTGTCTTTTCTTACTATATTGCAAGTTCATAGGAGACAAAAATTGTATGTATCATATATATATGAGCTCTGGTAGCGTAGTGGTTACAAGTCGGGCTGCTAACCTCAAGGTCAGAAGTTTAAAACTACCAGCTGCTCCGTGGGAGAAAGATGAGGCTTTCTGCTCCTGTAAAGATTTACAGCCTCGGAAACCCTGT
>NW_006408730.1:4310600-4314482 GCF_000296735.1 Chrysochloris asiatica | reverse complement strand
ACAACTTCAATCTTTTCTCCGTTGATAAGAATGTTGTTTATTGGTCCAGTGGTGAGGATTTTTGTTTGTTTTACATTGAGATGCAATCCATAGCGAAGACTGTGCTCTTTGATCTTCATCAGTAAATATTTTAAGTCTTCTTTACTTTCAGCAAGCAAAGTTGCATATCACAGGTTTTTAATGAGTCTTCCTCCAATTCTGATGCCACGTTTTTCTTCATATAACCCCCAACTTCGTGGACTATTTGATTACCATACAGGTTGAATAAGTATGGTGAAAGAGTATAACCTCATCTCACCCTTTCTTAATTTTAAACCATTCAGTGTTCCCATGTTCTGTTCGAACAACTGCCTCTTGGTCCAGTACAGATTCCTCATGAGCACAATTAAGTGTTCCAGAATACTCATACTTCACAATGTTGTCCATAGCTTGTCATGATCCACACAATCAAAAGCCTTTGCATAGTCAATAAAGCACAGGAAACATCTTTCTGGTATTCTCTGCTTTCAGCCAAGAACCATCTTATGCGTTAGTTTGAATTTGCAGATGAGCAATTGATGGTCTGTTCCACAATCAGCCTATGGCCTTGTTTTGACTGATGATATGGAGGTTTTCCATCATTTATTTCTGCAGATGTAGTCAATTTGATTTCTATGTGTTCCATCTGGGGAGGTCCATGTGTACAGTTGTCATTTATGGCATCTAAAGAAGGTATTTGAAATGAACAAATCATTGATTTTGCAGTACTCTTATCATGTGATCTCCAGCATCATTTCTATCACCAAAGCTAAATTTTCTAACTACTGATCCTTCCTCTTTGCTTCCTACCTTTCATTCCAATCACCAGTAATGAGTAATACATCTTGATTGCATTTTTGATCAATTTCAGATTGAAGAAGTTGGTAGAATTCTTCTATTTCATCCTCACTGGCTTTAGTGGTTGGTACATAAATTTGAATAATAGTGGTATTAACTGGGGTTACCTGTAGGCACACAGATATTTTCCTATCACAGACAGTGTTGTACCTCATGACTGATCAGGTTATGTTCTTTTTGACGATGAATGCAACACCATTCCTCTTCAATTTGTCATTCCTTGCATAGTAGACCATTTGGTTGTCAGATTCAAAATGGCCAATACTTGCCCATTACCAGTCCTTGAATAACTATGGTAGCATGCTATAAATATCTAAGTTCCAGTTTGCACAAAGCATAGAAATCTCATGAGAACTCTCCACTGTTTACTACTCTTGAGACAAAGGTATTTATCTAGATTTACTTCATTTACTCAAGTTAAATAATTTTTGTGGAAGATTTAACTGAAAATGTCTGTCATCCCACTGTTACTTTGTTATATAAGGCTTAATTTAAATTAAATTGCAAATAGTCATGTAAATAATTACCCTTAATATTTTGTTTTTCATTTTCAAATATTCCAAATTTGCTGTTTTCGTAGTGATCCTGTATAGGGTGTCTGAGGAGTAACTGATGGATTTGAACATCCTTGCAGTTAACAGCCTTGGATAAGTCTAGTGCTTATTCTACAGCACCACACCAGGGCTCATGTTTAGAAGGTATCAAAAGTAATTGAGACTTATCACCCATTTTAATCTCCTATGAAATAACTCTGCACATAGATTGTCTGGTCTATATTTAAATATTTCCAAATGACAAGGAGTTTATAGGTTTTCTAAGACAGGAAATCATTTAGCTGGATAATTTGGGTCTTTACTATGGATACTCATACCTGTATTCCAGTAAGGTATGCAGTATTTGCTAATCAGTTTTTCCTTTCCAAAACTGGACTTTAAAATAATGAAAAGATTATGAATACCCCACATTTCTAAATTAATGAGTTTAAATTACACCAAATATTATAAAATTATGTATGCAATAAATAAAAATGTGCTCCCTATATTAAAGAATTAAAGCTGGTTATAATTTATATTCATAAAATTGGTATACTTCTATAATGGTGAAGTTTATCACAGTCTTCCACATAACGGGACATCATTCACAACCCAGATGTTTGGAGAGCTACTAGTAGAAAACTTGACTGATTCAAGCTAGTTCAGTTTTACTTGGTGCAGACAAATTGAGTGAAAAGTTGCAGGATTCTTCACCTGTTACCAAATCCATATGAGTTGGTATGCTACCCTCAAGATCAGCAGTACAAAACTACCAGCTGCTTCATTGGGAAAAGATGAAGCTTTCTGCTTCCGTAATGATTTACAGCCTCAGAAACCCTATGCAGGGTTACTATGAGTTGGAACCGATTCCATGGCACACCACCACCCACCACCATCAATAGATTCTTGGTGTGGAAATTTATTTTATGCCATTAAGAGTTTTTATTGTAATAACAACAATCTCAGTTTAAATATGTGAATAGACAAACAAATTCTGAATTGAAATACTATTTTCTTACTAACTCAAGCAATTTATAAGAGAGATGATATCGTGACTCAAGTAAAGGAGTGCAGTTTTTCAATGATTTGTGCGTCTATATCCAGGTTGTAGACCTTTTTCAAGATAACAAAAATTCAGTGATAAACTTGGTAAACCAATTGATATTAAATCATCTATAGACTAATAGCCAACTAGAATTTTTTTTTTATTCATCTCTTACTGATTACAAAGCCCTATTCTAAGTACTTTCTCTGTATAATTTATTTAATCTATAGCTCAGTATTGAGTGGTAGGTAGACATTTTAGTCCTCATTTTATAGATGAGGAAAACTCAGGCACCTCAACATTCTGTAACTTCATTCCAGATCTTATACCTTTCGTTATTGTTAAATATATAAACTAAAGGAAGTTAGAAGAGAACAAATAAACATAAGATGTTTCTCAGAATAGAAGTAATGCATTCACACATGGTTAGTGAATCAAATAATTAGACTTCTCTAACCACACCGTGTAGAAATGTAGGGATGAGATGGTGGTAAAATGATAAGGCTCTCAAAGAAAATTATTTAAAGAAGATACAATTTAAAAGGCTATTTGAACATAAAGGTGGGCAGTCTTCTCTAATTCCTCTGTAATTTTCAACTGAGAAGACATGAAAAATAAACCACAACTCTTCTATTTTTTATCTTTCTTTACTTTGATTGGAATGACAATGTTCTGGATTGCAAAAGTACAATTAGCTTGCAAATTTCTCATGTACTAGATTGTAATGTGATTGTGTAAGCCAGCGATGTGCTTGCTTTTAATTTATATAAATTTAGTGTTTTGCTAACCAGGGAATATTGTAAAACTCACAGCTCTCTTCATTTATGCAAGGTGTGACAAAGTTTACAAAAACAACAACAACAAATCTGTCTGTCTTCCAGCTCTCATCCATAAAAATTAAGATCACATTCCAGCTTGTAACATTGTCAAATGTTTGATTTAGACAATGCATAAGAGGATAGCTTGTTGTCGTTAAGTACATTTAAGTTGGTTCTGACTCACAGTGACACTGCTTAGGATTTCTGAGGTTTTAAATCTTTGTGGGAGCAGAAAGTCTCATATTTCTCCTGTGGAGGCTGGTGGACTTGAACCATGAACCTTGTGGTTCACAGTCCAGTACTTATCATATGGAGCCACCGAGTTCCCCAGAGACTAGCTAGGAGGAAGAAAAACTTTATGTTCAATGAGACTATAAAAACCTGAAGTAAACATGACTGACTTAACACACTCTACTCAATGAAATGCAAAACTGAAAATATCACTTCCTACTTCATTAAGAACTTTATGAAATTGACTGAGCAGGTATCATTATCCTCATCTCATCAGTAAGGATTGTTGTTGTTGTTGTTAAGTGCCGTCGAGTCAGTTCCGACCCATAGCGACCCTGTACAGGGTTTCCGAGGGTGTAAATCCTTACGGGAGTAGAAA
>NW_006408730.1:4302615-4309292 GCF_000296735.1 Chrysochloris asiatica | reverse complement strand
TCATCTTTCTCCCGCGGAGCGGCTGGTAGTTTCGAACCGCTGACCCTAAGGTTCGCAGCCCGATTCGTAACCACTACGCTACCAGAGCTCCTTTTATGTTTTATAATTTGTTCTTTTTGTATTGATGGTTCAAATTCACCAGCCGCTCATCGGAAATCTTATACAGGGTTGCTATGAGTCAGGACCAATTTTAAGGATTAAATGGAATAGTTTTTATATATCAGCTAATATAGTGTCTGCCAAAGATAGCAGCAACTATATTATCATTCTTATTAATAATGCTATTACTACTACTGCTATTGCTACTTCTATTTAAATAAGTACACTCAAGAGGTTAAAATTCTACCTATACCATCTGTTCGAGACTCCTGGTGTGGCACTGTGGGTTAATGCTCTGAACCACAGTGTCAGTTTGAACTGCAAAGTTAGTGGTTCAAACTCACCAGCCGCTCCTTGGAAATCGGAACCAACTCGATGGTACTTCACAACATCAGCACAACAACCATCTGTTCAAAAAATGGTTTCACATTCGGAAATGAAAGAGTCTCAGGAGCAGCAAACAAGTGGTCTGTCAGGCATATCAGTTCATATTTGAGGATTGTATGATCAAGATACTTGCATTTGAAGCAAAATAGCTTCCCAGTTATAATGGAAAACAAAAACAAAAACAAAACAACTACTATAACTTAAAGTAAGGGTAGAATATAGAAGAATAATAAATGAAGGCAAAGTAGTTAATGAATACTCTGAGATATTTAACATAGTCGCTTACAATTCAAATCCCTGAAGGCAGCGCTTTAGCACAGTGGAGTAGAGTAATTGATTTCCATAAAGATGGCCTTGAATTAGCAACATAAAATTTTAGGTCATATTGTGGATCTTCTGTTTAACAATTAAAGGGAGTGAAATATACTGTAGAGAAATTTTAATACCATGTATAAGGTAAAACCAATTCTGTATTTAAGTGAATTCTTTTGTTTTATTAGAGAATTGTAGTCATGTGAATTATTTCGTAGTTGATGTTAGAAAAATATATTACTATGCTTATATATTTGTATATGTTTAGAAAGAAAAATAGGGAAAGAATTATAAAATGTTGTTGTTGTTGTTGTTTGAAGTGCTGTTGAGTCAGTTCTGACCCATAACAATCCTGTATAGGGTTTCCGAGGAGCAGCTGGTGAGCTTGTACCGCTGACCTTGCAGTTCAAACTGCTTTGTAGCCTGGCGCATTAACCCACAAGTTAGTATCTTATTATTTTATAAATATAAAAGAAAACAAGACAAATATTTTTACTTGTGTTGTTTACCCAAGAAACCTTTCTTTGTTGGGGAAAGATTGTTTTAATAAGCTCTTTTTCAAATGATATATATAAACCCTTTCTTTCATTTTAGCTTCTGTTATATGCTTGTCTATTTATTTATTTTATAGGTAGTCTCTTATAAATTAACTAGACATTGTTCTTAATGGAATCACACATTATAAACAAATAATGGATTCTTCATGAAATATACCTGTCAAATCTTAGCTAAAGTAATGAGAAAAACATTAACTTGGAGACCAAAGAAATAATGTTTACTTGCAAAATGTTAGATCATTACAGTTATTTTATCACAACCTTTAATTTCATTAATGCCAAACCTATTATGCTCAAAAAGTCACTCTTTAAAAAATAAAATCATTAGATTGACCTGGTATACCAGTGTTCACAGTAGGAGAGATGTACCAACACCATTCTCAAAGTCTAACGTCTAGAAAACTGGAAAACCCTTAGCCCATTGCAAGCTCATTTAGAAATGTTAATTGCATTTCCTTACAGAATGTTAAAACAATAAGATTCTTACTATTTTGTGCATACAAATAGTGACAGTTTTGGTGTCTAGTCTCCATTTCTTGAAAAAAGTGGCATAAACTTAATAATTCAGTGATAAGTTGATAGTAATAGGGAGGAAGTTTTGTTTCACTGGAATGAAAAATTAGGTTATATTTTCAGTGAACTCAATTTGTGTTTTTATAGAATCAAGCCTATTCATAGATGAATGTTCAAATAAACTTTCTTTACCGTGATTAATAAGTTAGGTTTCAATCAAAACGATCTATTTTTAAAGTTAAAAAAAAAAAAATGAAAACTTCAGAACAATTGTGTCAAATATATGAATCAATAATGGAGCTTCAATTATACCCCTCTAAGGGGATATAAATTAGAAAGAAACTATGAATAAAATTATGACTATGTCATTTCATAGTACTTGCAAAAGGCCAGGGAAGACAGTACCATAAGCAAGTACAGAAAATGAACCTTAATGTGACCCTAAATATTTTCAAAAACTCATTGTACACACGTCAGTCTCACACTACGTTGCCGTGTGTCTCGTTGCTTCATGCAATGGGCTTGCCTTTATGTAAGTAGAGAATAGAGGTTAGTGCCTCTCACTTATAGGTCACATCGTTATACATTAGCTCAGTGTTCCATTGCCATTCACATGTGGAATAGGCAAAGTGCATGTTTTTTTTAGAAATATCACATCATTCCCACATCATTACGTGAGCTGAGAAATTGATGATGAAATCACAAAACTATGCTCCAAACCAAATTATGATTTCACTGCCTTCTTATGAGAAAAGTTATACAGTATCTCAGGACTATAAATTCTTAATTTTTATTTGTTTACATGGAAGAACAAATGCATATTCTTTGTAATTATTTAGAAGATAATCATTCTTGTGAGAGAGTCTCCTCCTTATACTTACATATTCTGGTAATCCCATACACAGTCTATGGGATAACTCATCCCAACTCTGCTATTAGAATGTATGCACATTATTTAAGCTCTCAGTGACAACTCCCTCATCTCTAATCTGGGGACCACATCAGTAAAAGGAGAGGTCAAGTAGGCAAGTAGGCTGTGTTCGAGAGCCTGAAATACAGGATAAAAACAAAACCAAATGTGTATCAGAGTAGAATTATCCTCCACAAGATTTTCAAGGCTTTCGCCTTTCTGAATTAGATTGCTAGGATTCAAACTACCAGCCTTTGAATAGTAGTCAAACATTTGTGCCATCCAGGGACTGCTTGACACATAAGATATTGTTGTTAAGTACCGTAGTGTTTTTTCTAACTCTTAGCGGCCCCCTATAGGGCTACCAAGGAGCAGCAGGTGTGTTTGAACTGACAACCTGTGGTTACTAGTCCAGGGTTCAGACTACAGAACTACAGCAGGACTCATGGCATGTAAGACAGGAGTTTAATCAATGAGAGGAATGAGCAGGGTATTGTCCATCGATTTCTTCCTCAACTCACCAGGTATTGATTGCATACTTATTCAGTGCTAACCTCAGTTGTAAGTTTGAAATTACAAAGGAAAATGTGACAGATGAGGCCAATGTCCTTAGAGAGCGTACACATCGTAGACAGATCTGCATTACAACCCTTTTTGGTGAATTCTATCACATTTTCTCACCTGAGTCCATGAAAGAGATATCAGTGTATTCTTCCTTAGTATTTTGCCTCTAACAGTGGTTTCTGATCATATTTCTATGCATCCTAGCTTCCTTCTCTCAGAACTTTTAGACATCTCAAGACTAGCTTCTTTCAAGATTGCTCTATGCATAAGACTTCTTTGTTAATTGTAATATTAATATGACTGATGAAAAGGATAGCTGTAGGAAATGTCATTGTTTTTTTCATTTTTGGTGATTAATTTGGAATCTATGAGACTAGCACTTTCATGAAGCATTAGAAATTTCTACTTCAGAGTACAAACAATATCAACCTAATACTACTTGTGGTGCTTGAAAAAAATCATCTATTTACAATGGAATGTATCAATGTAGTATAATGCATATTCAAGAAACAGTCTAGAATTGTGGTGAATATGAAATATGCACAATATACTGACAGTGGTGGTATTTAGAAATAATGATGAGCAGCTTGTTTACAATATTACCTGAGAGTAATACAGGTAGCCCTGTGCATAAGACAAAGTTTCAGTCAGACTGTTGTTATTGTTAAATGCCGTTGAGTTGCCTCTGACCCATAGCGAGCCAGTGTAGGGTTTCTGAGGAGTTAGCTTGATCCGCCAACCTTGTGGTTCAAACTGACTTTGCAGTCCAGCGCATTAACCCACAGTGCCATACCAGGACTCCTTCAGTAAGACTACTTCATCATAAATCAGTTCTGTTGTAAATCAAGCCCTTTCTTTGTTGTTGTTGTTGAGTTTGCATTATTACCTTTTATTAGTAGTATCTTTATAAACCTGATCTTTATTTGCCTTTAGAGGTTGAAAATGTTACATATAAGCCTACATATATGTTTAATATATGCATGCATGTGTTTGCTGATGTTAAGTGCCATCGAGTCTGTTCCAACTCATAGCAACCCAGCATAGAGTTTCTGAGGAGTGGCTGGTGAGATTGAACCTCCAATCTTGTGGTTCTAATTGACCTTTCAGTTCACAGCACCACACCAGGATTCTGCATACATATTTACATACATAAAAAATACACAAATCATAAAAATTTAGCCTGATGATGAACAATTGGATTATGCTGGCATTTTGTCAGTTATGGTAATAACTACACTTGTGGAGGATTTTAAATCATGTGAATTAACTCTGGGAATGGGGATGACATTTCTAGTCAGAAAACTTGTGAGAATTTCTGGGATAATCTGTTTCATATCTTTATAGCTATTGAGATCAGCATTTGGGTCCATGTTTTCAAGCAACTGAAGCTCCTAACTTAGTTTAGTAAAAAATCTCCCCCTAAATCCTTTCTGTGTGGTGCTGTGGGGTCCAGGAGCCCTGATATGACTTTGTGGGCTAATGCGTCAGACTGCAAAGTCATTTGAATTGCAAGGACAGTGGTCTCCTTGGAAACCCTATACAGGGTCACTATGGCTCTGGATCAGCTTGACGGAACTTAACAACAATCCTTTGTCTTTAAAATTTTTTGCAACATCTCTCCTTCATCTTCCTCATTATTTCTTTCTTCAGAGTTTCTTTCCACTTCAAGTGGAAAGTCTGTATGTGTCAAGTCCCCTTCTGTGTGATCTATAAGTGATGTCAAGTTGTAAACTCAGCATTCTTGCCATTTGGGCAATTTCCCCCCCCCCCCCATGTTCCATCATATTATTCTTATCAAATACATGGAGTGTGTTTACGTAACTCAGAATTTTTTTCAGATCCCTGGCATGCATTTTCCAATAAGTTTCTCCCATGATGATGCAATGTTCTGGATAAACAGAAGAATATTATAATACTTACAAATATTGTGAAATTTTACTGTACTTCCAGCTGTTGCAGCTATTCCCTGAGCAAATACAGCACACAGGTTTTGTGCCTGGAAGGTGGCAATTGCATCTTGTTCCACAGGCTAAATGACAGCTATTGTATGGAGTGTTAGATAGATACATCAGTTTCATCTTGTTTTATATCATCTATATGAGGAGGATGTCTTGGGTTATTATCAAGAATTGACTGTTGGGTGCATACTCAGCTCAATTGTCATATGCCATCAGAGCTGAATATTGTCTTTTCTATCCCTTACAACTCCAGACACCAACAAAGACTGGTGTAGATCAATTCATAGTCTGTTGTATGGCAGTGTTTTGAACAGTAAATCATCTTCAAGTGAACATCTGAAAATGGTAACATCAGTAAATTGCATGCTGCAACATTTAAGTGTAAGTACAAGTTACTAACAACAGTAAAACAAACAAATAAAATAAGAAAAAAAAATTTAAGTTCAATTTATTATCATTTGAATACGTAGTAAGTCAAGGACTACCTGTATCACGTTGTTGTTGCTAATGCTCTCAAATTGATTTTTGCCTCATAGTGACACCATAGTGACACAGAGGAGTTCCCTATGAGCTTTTCTACTGTATTTTTATCGGAGCAATTTGCCCAGTCTTTCTCCCATGAGAAACTTAGGGAAAGAAAACATATTATGAAAACTTTTCTAAAAGAACACTACCATAAGAAAGAAAGAAAGGCATATATTTAGTTTAAGGAAACTTGGTGCATTTGAACTATCAACCTTTTAGTTAGTATACAAATCCTTAGCTGTTGTGCAATCATCTCCTTAGTACACTATATTAATATTTTATTTATGCATTGATATTAATTTATCAAACACAAATCTAAAGTAAGTCTTAGTTTCAAAAATAAATATCATTGAGTAATTTTTCTAGTGTAATAGTTGTAATCCCACGAACTTCAGGATAGTTGAATGCTAACACAAGTTTACAGAGTCCATATGATATGGAATGGTCTAGGTTGCCAGAAGCCAATAGATCCTATTGTGAAGGACCATTGTAAACAAAAAGTCTGGAGAGAAATCAGAGACACTAAAATCTGTCACTGAGGGACTGAGAAGGGCTTCATGTGGCATTCTTCACAGGGTACCAACATCATCGTTGTTAAATGATGCAAGTCTCTTGGTAATGGTTCATAATGCAACCACCAGTTTTGGCAGAGCTTTGTTCATAGTAGCTCTTTCATCAACTATGTTTCATCATGCTGCCAAACAATTTCAACATATTAAATTTTGAAGTCTCCTACTGCCCTCTCTAGTAGGAGACCCAACGGAATGCGGAAATCATCGGACAATCTCTTTGATATCTCAAGCAAGCAAAGTTTTGCTCAAGGTAATACAGAAACGGCTACAGTCATACATT
>NW_006408730.1:4288835-4301600 GCF_000296735.1 Chrysochloris asiatica | reverse complement strand
AAAAAGAGGAAGACCTCCAACGAGATGGATCGGCCAGGTGGCATCATTGATGGACTCGGGGGTGGCAGCGGTGGTGAGGTTGACCCAGGATCGAACATTGTTTCGTTCTGCTGTGCATGGAGTCGCTATGAGTCGGTTCCGACTCGATGGCACCTGACAACAACAACAACAACTGCCCTCTCTTTTATTAATAAGCAAAAAGAGATGTCACATGAAGAATTAAGCAACTTTACATGAGTCTGCCTTTCAGACCCAGACATTTGTATAGTGTAGGTTTGTTGTTGTTGCTGTTAAGTGCCGTCGAGTTGGTTCTGACCCATAGTGACCCTGTATAGGGTTTCCAAGGAGTGACTGGTGAGTTTGAACCACCAACCTTGCAGTTCACATGGCTTTGCAGTCTGGCACATTAACCTGCAGTGCCACAATTTTATTTACATTTTCAGATATAGAGACCTCCCATAAAATAAATAATTCTCTCATAAGAGTCCCATCCTTTCAAGACAGTATAGTTACTATCTTGAAACTTAGAAATATTTTAATTTTTGGAAATATTATAAAGGAAAAGATTATTCAAGTTAGCACAAAATAATATATTTTGTTAATGACATATGCACATCCTCAATTCTTTTTGTTTTTTAATTTTTATCTGATTTATACGGTTCTTTTTCACAAAACTTTTTATTTGTCCCTTAAGAATTACAAGATACACTGTATTGGATCATTGTAGGCATTAAATTTGTCAAAATATACATTTAATTATAACTTTACTTTTATCACTATTTACACTTTATAAGCAACTCTAGTTCTGTCTATGTATTCAAACAACAAATATTTGTTAAAGGCCTCTTATGTATATGCATGCTTCTCAGCACAGGGACTAAATTAGGGTATACAACAGACAAGTACATCCTGGCTTGCAGAGTTTATGGTCCAGTGTGGGAAGCTATGATACCATGAATTTACTTGATGTAGCTCATCTATCCACAGTCTTGTGATTGGGTGGGGCCATACAAATAGATACGTTGTTGTTAAGTGCTGTCAAGTCGATTCTGATTCATAGTGACCTTGTCCTATAGAGTTTCAAGAGTTTGAACCACCAACCTTGCAGTCTATTGTTTATCCTGCATTACCACACCAGGACTTTGTAAATACGTATATAGGAATCTGACTAAGGGATTGGTTGATTTTGCAATTTTGCTGGGTTTAAAATGAGCCATCTCAGAAGCACAAATGAGGCTTCTCACAGCATCAAGAAAGAACAGCCATGAGTGGAGCACATCCTTTGGACACCCAAGTCCCTTTGCGATGAGGCAGTGATGGCAGAGGTGGTGGCCGAGAGAGGTAATGTCAGAGGTGGCAGAAGAGGGAGCAGCAGAGAGAAACAAAGCAACATGCTTCTGTAAGGACCAGTCAAGTGAAGCTAAGATGCCTTTAGGAGCAAGAGACTAGCTTACAAAATGGTGTGTCCTTTAAGCATGTGTCCTCTAGGCTAACGGAGTTTGTAACACTTACCTGAGCAGGATAGTGGCATGGGGTCATGTGAGAGACCGAGAACAAGAGAGGTACAACTGAGAAGAGGTACCCCTGACTAGAGAGAGAACTGCTGTGTCCTGAGTTGTTTCTGATTCTGAATTGTATCCTGCTATCTAACCTAATGGTATCTTGGTCTGGCATTGTGGGTTAATGTGCTGGACTGCAAAGTTAGTTTGATCCACAAGGCCAGTGGTTCCAGCTCACCCTCAGTGCCTCAGAAACCCTATACAAAGTAGCTATGATTTAGAATCAACTCAATGGCATTTAACAACAGCAAACAACAAAACTACCCTAATAAACCCCAAAGTCATGAATATATCAAACCTAATAGAGAAGTAGAATGTTGCAGGAGGGGTGGTTGGTATCAAAATAGGTTAAAGAAGTTTGGAGGGTGAAGCCATATCTAACCTATGCCTCATAGGAATCAGCCATGGACTGTTGATGATTTTTCTTCAACCCCCTTGTGATGCCTGAGGAGGTCAGATACCATCTTCATGCCATTTTTACAGACACATACTATAAACAGATGAAAAAGGAATAAAAGATAAAAGCATTAAATCCATGAGTGGTGTATGAATATAACATATGTATATGATTTTAGACAGTATGCCTTCTGATGACATCACTCAGAAGGACACTTGGAAATATATGAAGAGACCTAGAAATATGAGAATCTAGAGGATATTCCTGACAAAGGAAAAAAGTACAAAGGAAAGGAGAAAAGAATGTTCCAAAGAAATTGGAGGAATGGTAAATAATCCTGTGTAAGAGGGGTAGAATGAGAGAGGAAATGAGTAACAAGAGATATCACAACAGTAACAGAGGTCAGTCTACTCCTATAGGACTTTCTAGTCGTAGAAAGGACATTGGTTTACTATGAGTGTGAGAGAATACAACTGCAGTATTATGTACAGAGAAATTAAATGAGATAGTCACAATTTTAATAGGATTTCTCTGGCTTCTATGCAGAAATTAGACTACAGAAAAAGGGACTCAAAGAGTGAGTCTTAAATAGGGCCATCAACAGTCTGATAGATTAAAGATGACATGGTGGTTGGCCCATGGTGGTTAGTAATAAAGATAGTAAATTCATAAGTAATAAATTCATCATCTGAATTACTTTTAAGCTGAATTCAACAAGATGGTGTACAGTAGTATAAAACAGATTTCATGTCTTGTTAAAACAACTAAAAAAATGTTGTGATTAGTGGATGGAAAAGATTTGTTTCTGACCTGGTTTGTTGTTGTTAGGTGCCATGAAGATGGTTCTGACTCATAGAAAACCTATGTACAACAGAACAAAACACTACTAGGTCATGTGCTGTGCTCAGAATCATTGCTGCGTTTGAGCCCATTGTCGCATCCATGACACCTCTTTGAAAAGGTCTTCCTACTTTGCTGACCCTGGAGGACAGCATACATAATATCCTTCTCCAAGAACTCGTCTCCTGATAACAGGCTCCAAGTATGTAAGATGGAGTCTGCCATCCTCTCTTCTGAGGAGAATTCCAGCCATACTGCTTTTAAAGAAAGACTTTTTCATTCTTTTAGCAATCATTAGCATTGCTATTCTTCACTAATATCATAATTTAAAAACATCATTTCTTCTTTGGTCTTCCTTAGTCATTGTTCAGTTTTCCCATGCATATAAAGCAATAGAAAATACCATGGTTTGGGAAAGGTGCACCTTAATCTACAGAGTGATACATTTGCTTTTCAAAACTTTAAAAACATCTTTTGTAGCTGATCTGCCCAATGCAATACGCTGTTTGATTTCAAAACTGATGCTTCCATGAGTGTCGATTGTGGATTAAAGTAAAATGAAATCTTAATAACTTCAGTATTTCTCTATTTATTGTGATGTTGCTTATCAGTTCCATTGTGAAGGTTTTGTTTTTTCTATGTTGCGATGTAATGCTTAATGGAGGCTGTAGTCTTTGATCCTTATCAGACAGTGTGTCAAGTCCTCTTCACTTTCAGTAAACAAGGTTTTCATCTGCATGACATGGGTCTTTGACCCACCCTAAAGCAGAGTTCTTCATGTTATCCAGAATCTGGGTTACTTAATTAGCATATAGGCTGAATAAGTATGGTCAAAGGATATAACCCTGATGCACCTCTTTCCTGATTTTAAACCACACAGTATGCTCTTGTTCTGTTCTAACATGTCTATATAAGTTCTATATGTTCTATGTACAGGTTCCTCAAGAGCACAATTAAGTGTTCTGGAATTCCCACTCTTCTTAATGTTATCCATAGCATTAAGTGGTTTCAGCAGTACACAACGTCAGGAAACTGCAAGAACAACGTGGAACAAGGGTTGTTGTTACTAAGAGCTGTAGAGTTAGTTGATTTCAATTCATGGCATCCCTCTATAGGGTTTCTGAAGAACAACTGGCAAGCTTGAACCATTGACCTTATGGTGCAAACTGCCCTTGCAGCCCAGTGTGTTAACTCACAGTGCCCCAACAGAGTATCATTGCTCATATCAGATGGATCTTGAATAAAACAAGAGAATACCAGACAGATGTTTATCTGTGTTTTATAGACTATGTAAAGGCATTCGACTGTGTGTGTCATAACAAATTACGGATAACACTGGGAAGAATGGGAAATCTAGAACCCTTAATTGTGCTCATGTGTACCTGTGCATAGATGAAAAGAATTTTTAAAAAAATCTGCGTAGGAAGGAGTACACCAAGAACATTACTCAGAAGCAAGGATTCAGAGATCTGAGCTCATGTACTTTACAAATGTCAGGAGGGAATCATCTCTGGAGAAGGATCCCAGGCTTAGGAAAGTAGAGGCTCAACAAAACAGAGGAAACTCCTCAACGAGATGGATTGACACAGTGGTTACAACAATGGACTCAAACATAAGAACAATTGTGAGTGTGGTGCAGCTTGCAGTCTGTGATACCCAGGGTCAATATATGTAACAGTTACAATTCTGAAGGATTCTATAGCACCAAACAACAATATAATTACTGAATATCCACACAACTGAAAGCCTTTGAATAGTCAGTGTAATACAGGTAAAACCTTTCTGATTTACACTGATTTTAAACCAAATCCATCTGAAACCAGCCCTTGTGACATGTTGTCTGAATCCATCTTGAATATATAGCAGCTCCCTGCCAATGTATTACTGTTTTTTAATTATCTTCAGGAAATTTTACTTACATGTGATATTAATTATATTGTTTGATAATTTCTATATTCTTTTGGATAACCTTTATTTGGAATGCACAAAAATATGAATCGATTCCAATCAGTTAGCAAGATAACTGTCCTCCAAATTTCTTGATATAGTGAGTAAGGCTTCCAGCATCGCATCCATTTATTGAAACATCTCAATTGGTATTCCATTGATTTCTGAATCTTTATTTTCCACTAATACCTTCAGTTCAATTTGTACTTTTTCCTACATTATCATCAGTTCTTGGATCATATGCTACATTCTGAAGTGGCTGAATGTTGACCAGTTCTTTTTAGTACAGTGACTCTGTGTATTCCTTCTATTTTCTCTTGATGCTTTCTGCATTGTTCAATATTTTGTCCAGAGAATCCCTCAGTATTTTAGCTCAAGGCTTGAATTGTTTCTTCCTTTTTTTTTTTAGCTTGAGAAATGTCAAGTATATTCTTCAATTTTGATTTTATAACTCCAGTACTTTGTATATTTTATTATTAGACTTTGTTTTATCTTCTTGAGCCACCTTTTAAAATCTTCTGTTCATCTCTTTTACTTCATTGTTTATTGTTGTTGTTGTCAAGTGCTGTCGGGTCACTTCTGACCCATAGTGACACTGTATGGAGTTTTCAAGGAGTAGCTGGGGAGCTTGAACTGCCAACCTTGCAATTCAAGCTGACTTTGCAGTTCAACACATTAACCCACAGTGCCACACCATTGTTGTTTTTGTTGTTAGGTGCCATCAAGTCAGTACTGACCCATAATGACCCTAAACATAACAGAATGAAACAATGCCCAATCCTGAGCCAACCTCACAATTGCTGCCACACTAGAGCCCACTTTGCCAATCCATCTCGTTGGGGGTCTTCCTCTTTTACTCTGACCCTTATCAAACGGTATCCTTCTCCAGCATATGGCTCCTCCTGACAATATGTCTGAAGTATGAGAATCACCTAGCAAGTAAATGGAGGTTAAAAAAAAAACTAAATACTTGGTACTGGGAATTAAAATTTAAGAGGTTTGGGAGATATGGAATATATTTTAAAAGAGATGTAAAAGGATATTGGGCCAAGTAGATTTTTCAAGATAGAAATAATAATCAATGATGTTAATACTGATGGTGAATTAGTTAATGTGATATCTGAGAAGTGACTATTTAGCAATAGGAGATTATTTTTAACCATAAGAATGGGAGAGAATAAACTTATGACTTCAGCTATGAAGGTTCCATACAAAGATATAGATGATATAATTAAATATGAAGTTAGCAATCTTTAAACAAATGTATTATTATTACAGCATAATACACATACATCAAATCTTTTCTTATTACAGCATAATACATCTACATCAAATCTTTTCTGCTAAGGTTATTGATGATTTAGTTCATTTTTATGATTGCTTTAGAAGTGTTTAATGTGTTTTCATGAAAATTATTTTAAATATTAGTGTTCATCAGCTGTGATACTTTATTTTGGTTGGCTTCTGGAATGGACTGGTGTGTGTCTAATAGAGAGGACAATATATTTTGTGCTTAGATTATATTAGAGGGATTCAAGTATCAGACAAACTGAACAGTAATATTATGAGGTTACAGGAAGGTTAATGCTATTTAGACAGATGGTGAATTGCAAATTCAACCTGTTGTCACAGAAATGAATATGTTAGAAGAAACACTGGTATTGCAAATAGAAAAAAAATGAAAATAGAGTTTTCAGTTTTGCATATACATATTTATTTAAAAATACACATACAAAGAGGCTTCAAAAGTTCGTGAGAAAATTGAGTTGAAAGATTATACATTTTTTCCATGACATTTTTTTAAAGCTTTTGTTATGAATTAAGCGATAGGTTACATTGTAGAAAATCAGTTTTGCACTCAACCAATCATATTTTGTTTGACTATAATGGTTACAATCCCCTCCATGCACCATCGGATAACAGTATTTGCCTCTATTCCCTCTTATGCAATATTTGTCCTTCTGTGAACAGTTAAACATGTTAACATTAGTTCCCCTCCTTTACCCCTTCAGCCTATATCTCTATCCCTATATCCCAGAGTCTTGTTATTCCAAGGCTGTGTAAACATCACAGTCTACCACAATCCCATTTAGCCCGTGTATACCTCCCAGAGTCTTTCCCAATCTTATCCCTTCCTCTACCCTCATCCTCCTTCTTGTACATTGCCCTACTCCTATTTATAGCCCTCCCTGCACCCCAAGTAATATATGTCTATCCCCAGACCTGTGAGTTACTGTCCCCTACCTCCCATCCTTGGTAACCCTCAGAGAATTATTCCTTTTGTATGGAAATCTTTTTTTAGATTTTTACAATAATGGACTTATGCAATATCTGTCCTTTTGTGCCTGACTAATAATCTGAGAAGCTGGGTTCTATGAAGAAAAGTGTGGCATCAGGAATGGAGGAAGACTCATTAACAACCTGCGATATGCAGATGATACAACCTTGCTTGCTGAAAGTGAAGAAGATTTAAAATATTTACTGATGAATATCAAAGAGCACAGTCTTTGGTATGGATTACATCTCAATGTAAAGAAATCAAAAATACTCACCACTGGACCAATAAACAACATTCTTATCAACAGAGAAGATTGAAGTTGTCAAAGACTTCATTCTTCTTGAATCAACTATCAGCCCTCATGGAAGCTGCAGTCAAGAAATCAAATGATGTATTGCATTGAGCAAATCTGCTGCACAAGACCTTTTTTTAAAGTCTTGACAAGCAAAGATGTCAGCTTGGGGACTAAGGTATGCCTGACCCAAGCCATGGTATTTTCAATAACCTCATATGCATGTGAAAGCTGGACAATGAATAAGGAAGACCGTAGAAGAATTGATGCTTTTGAGTTATGGTGTTGGAGGAGAATATTGAAAGTGCCTTGGGCTGCCAAAAGAACCAATAGATCCGTTTTGGAAAAAGTACAGCCAGACTGCTCCTTGAAGGCCAGGATGGACATGTTGTCAGGAGGGACCAGTTACTGGACCAGTCATGTTTGGTAAGGTGGAGGGTCAGAGAAAAAGAAGACCCCCAACGAGATAGATTTGACAAGTGACAGCATTGATGGACTCAAGTGTGGAAACAGTAGTGAGGTTGGCCCAGGATTGGGAATGTTTAATTCTGCTGTGCATAGGGTCACTCTGCTGTCCATAGAGTCACTATGAGTTGGTACCAACTTGATGGCACCTAACAACAACAACAATTTCTCTTAGCAGTTTGTCCTCAAGGCTCATCCATGTAATGCGGTATTTCACAGCTTTATCATTATTCTTCAACTGTCTTATATGTGTGGCACTGTAAGATCAGCACTGGACTTCGAGCCACAAATTCAGCAGTTCAAACCCACCATCTGTTTCTCAGAAACCCTATACAGGGTCGCTACGAGTCTGAAGCAATTCAACAGCACTTAACAACAACAATATACATTTGTATGTTGTTGTTGTCAGTGTCATCGAGTTGGTTCCGACCCATAGCGACCCTGTATAGGGTTTCCAAGGAGCAGCTGATGAGCTTGAACCACCGACCTTGCAGTTTAAATGACTTTGCAGTCTGATGCATTAGCCCACAGTGCCTGCCACACCAGGACTCCATGTATACAGGGTCCTAAAGTGGAGTCATAGAGTAAACACTAGACTAGTAACCACAAAGTTTAATCCACTAGCCACTCCTTGGAAACCTTATACAGCATATATATATATATATATATATATATATATTGTTGTTGTTATATGCTGTGGAGTTGGTTCCAACTCATAGCAACCCTGTACAGGATTTCTGAGGCTAAAAATCTTTATGGGAGCAGAAAGCCTCCTCTTTCTCCCACGGAACAGCTGGTAGTTTCGAACTGCTGACCCTGAGGTTAATAGCCCAATTCATAACCACTGTGCTACCAGAGCTCCTCATATGTATATATTCATATGTATATATACATATATATGTATATACATATATATATGTATATATATATTCATTTGTATAAATTTGCTATTAACAGCTCTCTAACTGTAGTAGTTATTCTTCAGAAAAGACCAATTTTGAGGTTCTAATTTATCATTTGAGTCCTAGGATGACATTGTATGATAAACATTGAACTGCTAACCACAAGGTTGGAAGTTCAAACCCACCAGCCACTTCTCAAAAACTCTATACAGAGTTGCTATGAGTAGAAGCAAATTTGACAGTACTTTACAACAACAAATCATCAGTCACTACAGCAAACAATATTATAGATTTGTTCAGAATATCTCTAACAATATATTTTTCTATGTGGTAATAACATAAGTATTTGATCCAAAGACAATTGGTTTTATTAAATAGAATATACTTATATACCCACTCTTTTGTCTTTAAGAATAAATTCCATAGTGCATATATAAATAAATCTAGTACCTATCAATAAATTATATTTAAATGGTAATCTTTATTATACTTTTTAACAATATTTGCCAATACATTTTATATACTAACTATTCCAAATCATTTACAGATGTACTCATTTTTCAAGAATTTGCTTAGTCATTAGGATTAGTAAGCTTTTAAAAAAAGATCATATTTAAAATTTCTATGAAAGCAACTATATCATGGTTTTTTTAGTGGGGGGGATTTTTTTTTTTGTCTTGTTTTAGAGAATGCCATAAAATTTGGCTATATATCCTATTAACATATAAGATTTCTTTTCTAAAACCATTCTTATGGATATGTATAGTGAATTCCAGCATATATGAGATGACTGTAAGATGAACAGCTACTCTCTTAAATCAGCCAGTTACACAACACACAGATTTGAAAATGTCACTCTTGAAAATATGGCTTGCTTATCTAAACTAGTAAGTGATTGAAAACACATCACAGGCAACTTTTAAATGGGATTCATGCATGTTTCTATAGAAATTTCAGAGAACCATTAGGTGGCAAGTAGGTAATTATTTCTGAGAACTCATCATTCGCATGTAGAGGTTCCTCAAAGCAGCTTTTCAAGGAGCACAAAGAGAAGAGTAGCTGCCTCGGGAACTGAGCTCTGCACTGCGGATGCACTTAAGGAACTGAGTCAAGGGCAAATGATGTTGCTGTGTTTTGTAATCATGTAACTTCAAAAAAACCAAAACTTTTATATGGCAGTCATATTCCCTGTTCCAGTGGTTTTTAACCTTAGAACTTCAATTTGACTTATTTTAGAGGCAAACAAGTACCATCTCATGATTTGGTTAACAGTCTTTCCACTGTTCATACAGGAAGTCCTCAAATGTAGCATGAATTTCTTTTTTACTTTCTTAAATGTGGAATAATGAACTGGATTGCAAGGTCCATTTGAACAGCAAGTACAGTTGTTCAAATTCACCAGTTACTCCCCAGAAACCCTATATACGGTCATTATGAGTCGAAACTGACTCAAAGGCACTTGACAACAAAAGTATTTTAATATTAATGTGAGTGCATACACATATATTTATATGTATGTTGTTGTTGTATGCCACTGAGTTAATTTTGACTCATGGTAACCCTGTACAGAATGTATAAGGAGCAGCTGGTGTGTTTGAACTTTCAACCTTGTGATTCACAGATTCACAGTACAGTGCTTATCCTACAGTGCCACACCTGGAGTTCATTTGCATATATATTTGCATACATATGGATATACATATATATATATGTAGAGAGAGAGAGAGAGAGAGGAGAGAGAGAGAAAGTTCTGGTGTGATGTGATGCTGTGGGCTAATGGGTCAGACTGTAAAGTCGTTTGAACTGCAAGGTCGGTAGTTCAAGCTCACCAGCTGCTCTTTGGAAACCCTATACGGGGTCGCTATGAGTAGGAATCGAGTTGACACTTCACAACAACAAGAAGATATATATGTGTGTGTGTGTGTGTGTGTATAAATAAATATATATATATGTATGTATATATGTACATGCACACACACATATATGTGCAATCTGTATATATATATTTATATGTGTATATGCATACATACACATACATAAACACATATAGATCCACCAACTCTCTGTCAGTTTGTAGTGTTTTGCTGTGATGCTGTATGCTATACCACCAGTATTTCAAATATAAACAGTGTCAGTCATGATAGACAAGTTTCAGCAGAGCTTCCAAACTCAGACTGAGAAAAGACTGAAGTTGTCAAGAATTTTAGTATACTGAGATCAACAATCAATATCCATTGAAGCAGCAGTCAGGAAATCAAATGATATATTTCACTGGACAAATCTGCTGCATAAGACCTCTTTAAAGTGTCCAAAAGTAAAGATGTCACGTTGTGGACTATGGTGACCCTAACAAAGTCAGTTATTTTCAATGTCCATATATACATGTAAAAATCATGCAATGAATAGGGAAGATCTGTGAAGAATTCATGCATTTGAATTATGTTGTTGGTGAAGAATGCTGAATATATGAGAACAATAAATAACTTTGTCTTGAAAGAAGTAATACTCCTTAGAAGTGAGGATGATGAGCTTTGTTTCATGTACTTTGGACATAATCTCAGAAGGACTCAGTCCCTGGAAAAGGACATCATTCTTAAAAAGGGTCAGCAAACAAGAGGAAGACCCTTAATGAGATTGACAGTCACAGTGGCAGCGACAGTGGACTCAAACAGAATGCTTGTGAGAATGGACAGCTCAAGTTCAGTTTTCACTCTGTTGCAAATAAGGTCACTATGAGTCAGAACCAACTTAATGGCATCTAAAACAACTATATATTTATATATATATATATAAATAGAGAGAGAGGCTTCAAATAGTTCATGGAAAAATTATATTATCTTTTAGTTTCATTTTTCCACTAACTTTTTAAAGCCCCTTCATTGTATTTTTGCACATGCACACAAACCTATGCACTGCCAGTTTTCATTAAATGTTTGATTATTCATTGTGTTTTCCTTGCTCAGAATCTCTTTTTTCATTTAATGCTATAGATAGTTATTTCCTTTGAGTTTTTTCTCCCAATATGTGAGTAGTAAACAGTCAGACCAAACATTAGCTACTGCATTTCAAGGTTAAGAAAGGAAATAGAATGGTGAAGATGAATAATTATATTATTGTATTTGTTCAGTGTATTAAACTGGATATTTCTTTGCCCTCAATTAGCTTTCTATTTATAGGAAAAATTAAAATATATGTACAATATAAATAATAGAAAAAGAACTTCAGATTTTGTATCTGTAGGCATTAGCAAATCAAAGAGCTCAAAGTGACCACCATGAAAAGCTGGTTGGTGAACTTTCAAATAACCTCATGGTTTGGTATTCATTTCCCAGAATATGTTGTTGTTGTTGTTAGGTGCAATTGAATCGGTACTGACCTATAGTGACCTTATGCACAGCAGAACGAAACACTGCCTGATCCTGGGACAACTTCACTACTGTTGCCACACTTGAGTCCATCGATGCTACCACTTGGCCAATCCATCTCATTAGGGGTCTTCCTCTTTTTCTCTGACCCTCCACTTTACCATACATGATATCCTTCTCCAGTGACTGGTCCCTCCTAAAAATATGTCCGAAGTATGAGAGACGAAGTGTGGCCATCTTGGCCTCCAAGGAGCACTCTGGTTGCACTTTTTCCAAAACGGATCTATTGATACTTTTGGCAGCCCATGGCACTTTCAGTATTCTCCTCCAACACCATAACTCGAAAGCATCAATTATTTTACGGTCTTTCTTATTCACTGTCCAGAATATAGCTCTTACAAAAAGTGACTTCATCTCTGTTGTTGTTATATGCCATAGTGTAGGTTCCAACTCATAGCGACCCTGTATAGGTTTTCCGAGGCTATAAATCTTTATGGAAGCAGAAAGCCTCATCTTTCTCCCTCAGAACAACTGGTGGTTTTGAACTAATGACCTTGTGGTTTCCAGCCCAATTAGTAACCACTAAATCTGGCCAACTGATTGGAAGAGATCCATATTTCTGCTCATTCCAAAGAAAGGTGACCCAACAGAATGCGGAAATCATCGGACAATCTCTTTGATATCTCAAGCAAGTAAAGTTTTGCTAAAGGTAATACAGAA
>NW_006408730.1:4257705-4287865 GCF_000296735.1 Chrysochloris asiatica | reverse complement strand
GGGTAAGATGGAGGGTCAGAGAAAAGAGGAAGACCCCCAATGAGATGGATCAGCCAGGTGGCATCATTGATGGCGTCAAGTGTGGTAGCGGTGGTGGGGTTGGCCCAGGATCGGACATTGTTTCGTTCTGCTGTGCATGGGGTGGCTATGAGTCGGTTCCGACTCGATGGCACCTGACAACAACAACAACAGCAGCAACAATGCTACCAGAGCTCATGACTTAAATTAATCACAGTCATTAATTATATCTTAACGCCATTTACAAATTTGTAAAACTTAGTATCACGTATACTGCAATGCCAATGTCTGCATGATTACCAATCTCTCTTGCTGTAGTTTAACTTATTTGGAAAATCAAATCTTATTTCTTAAATGTTTGCTGTTGCTTAGTGTTGTTTTATGCTACCGAGTAGATTACAAAACATAATGATCCTGAATAGGTGCTCCAAGAGCGACTGGTGGGTTTGAACTGCTAACCTTTCATAACTCTTTGTGTTACAGCGCCACACCAGTGCTCAAATTATCTGTGGTGGTGGTAGTTATGTGCCATAGAGTTGGTCCCGACTCATAGCTATACTGTACAGGGTTTCTGAGGCTATAAATCTTTATAGGAGCAGAAAGCCTCATCTTTCTCTTGCGGAACACCTGATAGTTTTGAACTGCTGACCTTGCGGTTCGCAACCCGATTCATAACCACTACGTTACCAGAGTGCCTTTAAATTATCTACAGGGAGCATAATAAACAGATGCAGCAATTGAATGTGCTAAGTGAACAGTGGATCTGATTAGAACAGCTAGCTTTTATATTTCATAATACTATTAATAACAATATTGTTGTTAGTTACAGTAGAGTTGGTTCCAATCCATAACTACTCTATGTACAACAGAATGAAATGCTACCTAATCCTGCATCAACTGTACAATCATTGCTATGTTTGGGCCCATTGCTTAGCCACTGTGTCAATCCATCTTGAGTTTCTTCCTCTTTAATGCTGATGTCCTTCTCCAGGAACAAGTCCTTTCTGATGACATGTCCAGGCATGTGAGATGAAGTCTCACTATCCTCACTTCTGAAAGTATTCTGGCTACGCTTTACCTAAAACAGATTTGTCCAATCCTCAGGCAGTCCGTGGCATATTCAATATTCTTCACCAACATCTTAATTCAAATAATCAATTCTTCTTCAGTGTTTCTTATTCACTGTCCAGCTTTTGCATGCAAATGAGACAATTGAAAATAGCATGACTTGGGTTAGTCACATCTTAGTGTTATCTTTGCTTATTAACACGTTGAGGTCTTTTGCAGCTGATTTATCCTGTGCAATACATTGTTTGATTTATTTATTTTTAATGTTTTATTGCAAATTATGTGATAGTTTACATGGGAGTACATTAGCTTTACATTCATCCTAGCATATATGGTTTCATTGCCACGGTCCCTTCAATGCATCATCAACCAACAAAAGGGTATACTGTGCAATCCTGTCCCCCCCCCCCCCCACCCCCACACACACCCAATCATCAGCACACAGCACTTCTCCATCTCTGGGTCTAAAGTCCCCAGCTGCTCCATCTCTATACGTCATTGTCTCTGCCTCCATCTCTGGTGTCACTGCTTCTTTGGGTAGGGTCCCACTCTCCACTCTTCTCCCTTGATGGTCCCAGGGACTACCGCTCCTAAACTGCAAAGTATCACTCCCCTCCTTTTGCTACAAAACATCTTACCTTTACATTTCTAACCCTCACAATCAGTCCTGATAACAATTAGTCACCATTGTATCACAAGAGACTTATCCGCATCTCCTTTCATCAGCCCTACCCAGACAGATTGGATACTACTCAGTGGAGATTCTACCTTCTTCCATGCCCTCTGGATCTAGGCTCCCTCTTGAAAGCTTGTCAGCCAGTCACTTCTTGCCTTTGTAGCCACCCCTCCCCGCCATTTTGGTAGCCAATGTCCAAGTCGCCCATCCCTGTCTACTCTGTGTGTGGAGGGTGTGGGAATGATCCTCTCTGTAAAGATTTGTTCCCCCTTTTGAGCTACTGCATCCATAGGTGTAGTTCAAGTTCATCAAATTGTATCAGATTATTCTTTTTTTTCCTCTTCTTTCTTCTTCTAGTTGAGCTCTGATCATCCAGTCATTGAAACCAGGTCAAGTGGGTATTATCTGCAAGTGTGGGTGCTCTTATGCATATGCCTTGTCTTCTTTAAGCTGGATGCTTCATTCTCCACTCTAGGACTCTGTGGCTATGTCACTGACTCTGGGCCCAAGAGTACCCGGGTTTTGCCACAATGCTGGCTGACCAGGTCTCCACCCGGATTCACAAGAGTCTATTGAACATTGTAGGGCTTAGCTTGCAGTTTCAGTGCTCTTTTCTCCTCACTTCCCCTTATCTGTGACAGACGTGGTCACCAATCAGAGCATGTATTCCCATTGAGTCTTAGTATTGGAAGGAGATTTGCCCTGAGAGGACCCAACCACTTACCTTAATTGTCTCCTAGGTGAGCAACTTGCTTGTTGTTGTAGTATTCAGTTGGACTGCCTATATTGTTTTGTATTTTTCCTGTGGGTCTTTCTTTCAAGAAGTATCTTCTGATCTAGCCACTCCAGGCTGGTCTGCTTGTCCTTTCAAGTGGAAATTTCCCACCTCAGAGGATTCTGGATGTGGTTCAGGATTCCAACTATGGTCTTATGTAATGCAGAGGTTCCACAGGAAGCCTCCTTCACTGGGCATGTTTTATCCCCATTTTAGGTATTCCAATCAGTTATAGGCAGAAGAAGAACTTACAAGCTTTCTATGGTGATATTTCTGGCTATTCCCCCTCAAGTGTCTATTTTATAATGGTATGCCAGGGAAACCAAGATTCAAAAGACAGCCTAGCATCTTAACATTATTTTCCGTTTTCCCCATTCCAACCATGTCTCAATCCCTGTATCCCAGAGCCCTGTTGTTCCAAGGTTGTGCATACATCATTCTTTACCTCTGTCCCACGTAGCCTTTGCAAACCTGCCTAATTATTTCCCATCTGCCTTGTTCTTCCATGCCCCTCCCCATCCTTGTGTGTTGCCCCCCTCCCTAGAACCCAAACTATCCTGTGTCTATTCCCTGCCCTGTGCTCCACTTTCCCTGCCCTCCTGTCACCCCACCCCCCACATCCCAGTAACCAGCAATGAATCCGCCCCCCATTTTAGTATGGGTTCTTTTTCTTAGTCTTTTACAGTAGTGGTCCCAAACAGTATTTCTCCTTCTGTGACTGACTAATTTCACTCAACATAATGTCCTCAAGGTTCATCCATGTTATGTGGTGGCTTGGAGCTTCTTTTGTATTCTTCAAGGTAGCATAATATTCTGTTGTGTGTATGTACCAGAGTTTATTAATCCATTCTTCAGTTGATGGGCACTTAGGCTGTCTCCATCTATTTGCTATTGTAAATAGTGCTGCTATAAACATTGGTATGCATTTATCGACTCGTGTTATGGCTCGTATTTCTTGTGGGTAAATACCGAGTAGAGGAATTGCTGGGTCATAAGGTATTTCCGACAGGTGACGACAGCTGAGTAGTGCTTGTTTTTAAGTGGAAACTGTCACTTTAAATTTCGAGGAGATCTGTACACATGCGTAGTAGAACACTCCAAGAGTGGGGTTGGTGTGTCCGTTTGCTCAGACATCCCCTCTAGTGACCAGAATTGAGGTGTGCAGACAGTGAGAGACCAATGAACAGGCACCAAAAAAAGAATGTCCACACCTATATCTCCACAGTTCTGTCAGGCGTACATGGCTGTTCTGATCCTTCCCCCACTTGGTCTCACCCAAGATGGCTGCTCCGGGAGTAGCTGAGCATCTTGAATTAGAAAGCAATGGATTTCTTGATTCTGCTACAAATTCCCCTAGCTGTAAGCCTTCGAAAGTTAAAATGTTTGTTGTTGTTGTTGTTGTTGTTGTTGTACTGTGGTGGCTTGTGACTTACTGTGATTCTGAAAGCTATGCCACCAGTATTATAAATACAAGCAGGGTCACCCAAGGTGGCCAGGTTCAGATGAGCTTGCAGACAAACACAGACTAGGAAGACAGAGTGACAAACTGTTTCCGAATATTTAGTCACTGAAAACCTTATGAATAACAGAGAAACACTGTCAGATATTGTACCAGAAAATGAGCCCCTCAGGTTGGAAGGCATTCAAAATGTGATTGGGGAAGAGCTGCTTCCTTAGAGTAGAGATGACCATGATAATGCGAATGGAGTAAAATTCGTGATAGAAAAACCCATGGGACCTTCATTTGCTGATGGTGCACAACTCAAAATGAAGAGAAATAGCTGTAAACATCCACTGAAAATCAAAACATGGAGTGCACAAAGTATAAATCTGGGAAACTACAATACCTCTATAAAAAAGACAACCGAGTAAAAAATGGGCACAGGACATGAACAGACACTTCACCAAGAAGGAGATCCGGGCAGCCAACAAACATATGAAGAAATGCTCACGATCATTAGCCATTAGAGAGTGGCAAATCAAAACAACACTGAGATATCATCTCACACAAGCAATAACAGCAAAGTTCAAAAAAGTAGAGGACAATAAATGTTGGCGAGGATGTGGAGAGTCTGGGATGCTGCTACAATGCTGATGGGGTTGCAAAAACAGTCGAATCTCTCTGAAAAGCAATATGGTGCTTCCTCAGAAGTTTGGAAATAGAAATACCTTGTTGTTCCTGTCTTTAGGTGCCATCTAGTCGGTACCGACCCATGGCAATCTTATACACACAAAACACTGCCCGATCCTGAGCCAGCCTCACTATTTTTGCCACGCTTGAGTACATCGATGCTGCCACTTGGCCAATCCTTCTTGTTAGGGGTCTTCCTCTTTTTCTCTGTCCCTCCACCTTACCAAACATGATGTCCTTCTCCAGCGACTAGTCCCTCCTGACAATATGTCCAAAGTATGAGAGAGGAAGTTTGGCCATCTTGACCTCCAAGGAGCAGTCTGGCTGCACTTCTTCCAAAACAGATCTATTGGTTATTTTGGCAGTCCATAGCACTTTCAATATCCCCTCCAACACCATAACTCAAAAGTGTCAATTCTTCTACGGTCTTCCTTCTTCACTGTCCAGCTTTCACATGCATATGAGGTTATTGAAAATACCATGGCTTGGGTCAAGCTCACCTTAGTCCTCAAGCTGACATCTTTACTCTTCAACACTTAAAAAAGATCTTGTGCAGCATATTTGCCAAATATAATACGTCATTTGATCTCTTGACTGCTGCTTCCATGAGTGTTGATAGTTGATCCAAGAAGAATGAAATCCTTGGGTCTCTTTCTTTTCCATTTAAAGTTTGTAATTGTTTTTTCCATGTCTTTGAAGAATGTCTTTGGAATCTGGATTGGGATTGTATTATATGTGTAAATTGCTTTGGGCAATATTGACATTTTCACAATGTTAAGGCTTCCTATTCAGGAGCATGGTACATTTTTCCATATTTTAGGTCTCTTTTGGTTTCTTGTAGTAGTGTTTTATAATAAGTCCTTTGTTTCTCTGATTACATTTATCCCTATATATTTCATCCTTTGGGCAGCTATTGTAATTGGTATTACTTTCCTAATGTCCTTTTCAGCACTGTCATTTTTGGTATAGAGGAATCCAACTGATTTTTGTATATTGATATTATATCTTGCCACTTTGCTGAATCTTCCAGTGGGGTCTAGTAGCTTTTTTGCTGAGTCTTTGGGGTTTTCTATGTATAGGATCATATCGTCTGCAAATAGAGTTTTACTTCCTCTTTGCTAATGTGGATGCCTTTAATTTCCCTGTCTTGCCGTATAGCTGTTGCTAAGACTTCCAGCACAATATTGAATGGGAGTGGTGACAAGGGGCATCCTTGTCTGGTTCCTGTTCGCAGATGGAATGCTTTCAGTTTCTCTCCATTGAAATAATGTAGGCTGTTGGTTTTGTATTGTTGTTGTTGTTGTTAGGTGCCATTGAGTTGGTTCCAACCCATAGAGACCTTATGCACAGCAGAACAAAACACTTCCCGATCCTGGGCCAACCTTACTATTTTTGCCACACTTGAGTCCATCGATGCTGCCTCTTGGCCAATCCATCTTGTTGTGGGTCTTCCTCTTTTTCTCTGACCCTCCACCTTACCAAACATGATATCCTTCTCCAGTGACTGTTCCCTCCTGACAACATGTCCAAAGTATGAGAGATGAAATTTGGCCATCTTGGCCTCTAAGGAGCACTCTGGCTGCACTTCTTCCAAAACGGATCTATTGGTTTTTTTGGCAGCCCATGGCATTTTCAATATTCTCCTCCAACACCATAACTCAAAGGCATCTATTCTTCTATGGTCTTCCTTATTCACTGTCCAGCTTTCACATGCTTATGAGGTTATTGAAAACACTATGGCTTGGGTCAGGTGCACCTTAGTCCTCAATAGCATATAGTGTATATGTGCTATTCATTATGTTGAGGAATTTCCCATCAATTCCTACTTTGTTGAGTTTTTTTTCAGGAATGGATGTTGGATTTTGTCAAATGCCTTTTCTTTATCAATCAATATGATCATATGGTTCTTTTCTTTTTTCTTATTTATATGGTGGATTGTGTTGATCGTTTTTCTAATGTTGAACCATCCTTGCATCCCTGATATGAATCCCACTTGATCATGATGCATTGTCTTTTTGATGTGCTGCTGGATTCTTTTGGCTTGTTTGACTTCTTGACTGCTGCTTCCATTGGCATTGATCCTAGTTAAATGATAAAGAAATCTTGACAGCTTCAGTTTTTTCTGTTTATCACAATGGTGTTTATTAGTGTAATTGTAATGGGTTTTGTTCTGAGATGGTGTCCATACTGAAGGCTTTAGCCTTTGAACTTCATTAGCAAGTCCTCTCTTTGCTTTCAGCAAGCAAAATTGTGTTTTCTTCATATGATCTTCCTCCAATCCTACAGCTACACCAGCTTGACTATTAGTGTGTTGTGTTGTGTTGGCCTGCTTGGTAGGGTGATACTGGAAGCCTTGCTACCAGTATCTCAAATATTATCATGATGGACAGGTTCTAGCAAATCTTCCAGATTATTACAAGCTAGATAGAAGGACCTGGTGATCTACTTCCTAAAAACTGGCCAGTGAAAACATTTTGGATCACAGAAATAGTAATAACAACAATGACTGGTTATTGAATGTTACCTCTTGTTATTGTAATTCATGATATAAGTATTTAGTATGAGTAGGTGTTAATAAAGTAATTTTCGAAGTCTGATCATCTGGTTTTCAATTCAACTTTTTTGTCAGTCCTTAACTGTGCATAACGCAGTTACTAAACATCATTATTTCCCTTATTTTAATGGAACCTGCTTCATGCTATAGTTATAAGGATTAATAAGAATATACTTTTAAAGTGTTTAGAATCACACTGAGCACATAATAATTACTCAATGTTAGATTATGATTATATTATCTCATATAATCCTTACAATAAACACTACTGTAGACATTGCTAGCTCAGTTTTACAGATGAGGGAAATGAAAGTCATAAATGCAATACTTTGTCCATGGTTAAATTGGAAGTGTCAGAGCCAGGATTTGAACCATGTTCTATATAATTCTGAAGCCTGAGTAGTTGTGGTAGTATCATGTGCGGTGGAGTTGGTTCCAACTCATTGGGATCCTGTATAGGGTTTCCAGGGCTCTATGGGAGCAAAAAGCCTCATCTTTCTCTGGCAGAACAGCTGGTAGTTTTGAACTGCTGACCTTGAGGTTAGTAGCCCAAGTTGTAACCACTGTGCTACCAGAGTTCCTGATGCCTGAGTATTCCCCACAAAATAAAATAGCTGAGTCTAGTAGACCAGGCTTGTGCTTGCCTTAAAGGTGCTTAGATAGTACTGCTAACATTAGCCTAGAACTCTTCTTTCATCTGGACTTCCAAGTCCAACCCTTAAAATTGATACTTTCTATCTTTAGCTATTATAATAAATTCCCTTCAGGTACAAATAATCTGGGTTTAGATAAACATTTCTTTTCCTTAGGATGAGTTTACAGATCTTTGCTCCAATTTCTTATGCTCTGAATTAGCCACTGTGTGATGGCAGTCTTCTTGCTCATAATGGAGGCTTCTAAGTAGCAACAATAACAATGTATTAGTAAAAATAGACTTTAGTTTGCCCTTCCTGCTTGAAGCTCTAAATCCCCAGGCTTTAATAGTATCATTATCATTAAATATTTATCAAGATCCTGCTGTGTACATGACCCAAATGAGGCATTACTAAAAGAATTAGAAATGATTTAGGGGAATGAAAACAAAACAAAAATATGTTTCTACAAACAGCTAACATTTTTAATGTTTTCATTGATCTCATTTATGATTTATTTTTAAAAACCCTAAAGTAATTTGAAAACACACTTTACCTTCTAAACACTCTAATTATGTTTTTAATTTATACTATAATTATAGTTCCTAGGACCTTTATAATTTATTATTTATAATGTGATATATAATTAACACACCTAACACAGTTTCTAAAGTGTAGTAGGTGTTCAATTAATATTTAATGATTTTTTAAATTACATTGGAGTTCTAAAATATAATAAACTGATACCCTACATATTCATTAAATATACTAAGCACATACAGGCATTTTACAGAATACTGATATTATTGGATTGAATTCTTATGTCTTTTTTGGCCTCCAATATACAAGGAGGATTCAAAAAGTTTACAAAATAAATTGAATTAAAAGATGATACAAGTTTTCCATATTGTTTTTGAAGCTCCGTCCGTCTTCTGTTTGAAAAACCTCAGCTTCAGGCAAGAGATAGTAATTCTTACCCTGATTCTGCCCTGATTGTCACTTCATCTCTTTAGACCTGGATTTTTCCTCTATAAAATAAAAAAGATTAAATTCAATGTTCTTCAAGACTAACTTCAGTTCTAAAATTTTGTTTTGTTTTTAAATATATGAAAGAAAAAAAATTTCCCCACAACATATTGACACTAAACTGTTAGGATTATTACCACAAAATCAGTCTTTCATAAAACTCTCCATTCATGTGAACACTTCATATCCTAGAAATGTAAACATTATCACTTGATAATATAAGAGACTTTGCAAATTCCATAGGAGATCCTAAAATAGATAACTTCACATTAGAATCCCAGAAAGCTCTGTTGTTCGTATAGATTTAACAATGAACAATCTCACCTCTCAACAGCACTTGTCGAGTGAACAAATTCCTGAAACACTGTGGCTAAAAACAATATCATGTCATATTTGATTATATAATAACTTCCTAGAGAACAAACAACTAACTTACATAAAAATGTCTTTTAGCTCTTATGTTTTCTAGAACTACATTGATAGTTAGGGGGCAAAACTGGAAATAGGCAGGGAGAGGTAAAAAAATCTTCCTGGTTTGTCTTCGACACAGTTTCATGTTTCCTTTTATTTCTCCTATAATCTGTCATATTGAAAACAATAGATATCCAAGACTTCATCCTTAAATTGGGGTTAATCTACTATACAGAGTCCACCTCTTCATTTTCTCCATAGCTCCCTAAAATATTTTTCTAGGTTTTCAGTAATTTAAAGCATGCAATAGGATAAACTAATGCTTACTATAACTTTTATTAAATTATCTATTTGTGAAGCATACATTCATGAATTGTTACTATAAACTAAACTCCCTAATAGATGCTGGGGTTCAGTAGAAAACAGTCACCCCTGCCTTCATGGAGTTTAAAGTCTGGTGGAGAAGACTGTTTAGAGATTATAACAAAAAGTCTGCATACCATTCATAAAGAGTTGTCTGGAGAATGGGTGTGAATGATAAGTAGCAGTAGGTCATTGCAGGAGAAATAGTAAGAGTAAATTGTATCAATATTAGACACATTCAAGGAAGAAAAAAAAACCAAGTGAGTACAATTTGTTGCTATTAAATACCATTGAGTCAGTTCTGACTCATAGTAACCCTGTATAGAGATTGCAAGCAGCATCTGGTGAATTTGAACCACTGACATTGCTGTTCAAACCAACCTTGTGATCCCACAGCACCACACAGTTTAATGAGCAGTTAAAAGTGGATCGAAAAAGAGACTTCAGAAGGAATTCTTAAGGAAGCAGACCACTCTTGGACTCAAACAACAAACCTAAATCCAATGGGAAGGATTTTCAGCATGTATTTAGCATAAGTAATTAACTATTTTAAAATACTCTGACAACTGTAGAGAATAAAGTTTAGATGAAGCAAGTGTGGGAGTACTGTAGCATATTCCGCAAGCGAGATGAGAGTAGCTTAGACTGAAACCCTGGCTAGGGGAGGTGGACATACATTATGCGTTAAACTGACAAGGTTGGATTTACAGGATAAAGAAAAGAAAGAATCAAGATTTCATAAGAAATTTCAGACATGACAGAGATAAGCTTTTGACATAATTCATTAGCATTGTAACTTACTGAGAGGAGAAGTAACATGGGGGGTTTGTAGAAATAAAAGATCCGTTTAAGACATGTAAAATTTGAGAGGTCTATAAGACATACAAGTAGATATGTCAAGGTGGCAGTTACACTTAGGTCTCCTTCCCATGTCTCTATTCTAAACTCAAAAAATGTGCATCGGGCTGGATGACTGTGTGCCATGGAGTCGGTTCTGACCCATAGCAACCCTGCATGGGGTTTCTGAGGCTGTAAATCTTTACTGGAGCAGAAAGCCTCATCTTTCTTCCATGAAAGATGGTAGTTATAATGGTAGTTATGAACTGCTGACCTTGAGGTTAGCAGTCTGACTTGTAGCCAATACGCTACCAGAGATCAGGACAAAGTGTTCAAGGAAGAAGTGATCAATTGTGGACCTGATGGAAAGCTGGACAAGATACTGGGATTCAAATATTCAAGTAACTGAGCTACAATGACGTTTTCTATAAACTAAATATACTGCCCTAAATAAAATGCAAGAAAAATATGACATGATATTAGGAATGCCAAATGCCACTAAGGTAGTAATGTGTTATTGTCCATTTAGGTAACTGTCTTGATACTTCTCAGTGGTTGATATTGTAGGCAAAATATCAATATCACATTTTGTGAAAAGTATAGTATTTAAAAACTATATATTTACATGAAATTTCCCTGAAGAATTGCCTTAAGCCAGACTGGTTAGGGAAATTAAAACATTATAGTAATGCTCTTTTACTTTGTAGTTCAAGATGGATTTTTGTTAATGATATTAATACTGCTAAAAATTTGTATTGCAATAACAACCAATTCTAATACTAATTATTGAATATCTAAACTCTATCTGGTATAGTCTTAAGTGATAAGCTTTTAACCTCCCCCTACCCCCCCACCACCACCACACACAGAAACACACTGGGAGCTGACATCTTATAAAAATAAAAAATTAGCTTTCCAGAATTATGTCATAGAGACAAGATTTGAACAGAAAAGAAGAAAAAAAGAGACAATTTTCTAGGTTTTAAAACAGAAATGACATTAAGGACCAGACCAAGTTTGATATCTTCAAAATACAGAACTAAGATTTGCTAATGTTGTTGCTAGGTACCTTTCAGTCAGTATCAACTCACAGCAACCTTATGCACAACAGAAGGAGACACTGCCTAGTCATGCTCCAACCTCACAATCATTGCTACATTCAAGGCCACTGCTGTAGCCACAGAATCCATCCATGTCGTTGGGGGCCCTCCTCTTTTTCACTGACCATCACTTTACCAAACATGATGTCCTCCAGAGACTGGTTGCTCCTGAGAATATGTCCAAAGTATGAAAGGCGAAGTCTGACCATCCTGGCTTCTAAGAAACATTCCTGTTGTACTTCTTCCAACAAAGATCTGTTTGTTCTTTTGGCAGTCCATGGTACTTTCAATATTCTCCTCCAACACAATAACTCAAATGCATCAATTCTTCCACGGTCTTCTTTTTTCATTGTCCAACTTTCCTATGAATATGAGATTATTGAAAATACCATGGTTTGAGGCAGGCGTATCTTAGTCTTCAATCTGTCATCTTTGCCCTGGGTATGTTAAAAAGCCTCTATAATCTCAGTAACATATCATCCCTGATGTTGTTTTTCATCCACTATGAACTCTTTAAAGTCAAGATCTCCAGAGGCTTGATTACCACTGTATTTTTCTGGATAGGATATATAGTCCTTAAAAGATCTATGCTGAAGAAATGAATGCATAATTATTACAGTGTACCCTTTTTATGGTATATCTTTTAATGTGTGTGTGTGTGTGTGAAGCTCTGGTGGTGCTGAGGACTAGGTATTGAGTTGCTAACTACAAGGGTGGAGTTCAAATCCACCAGCTACTCGGTGAGAAAAAGATGAAGGTATCTGCTCCTGTAAAAATGTGTGGTATCAAAAACCCTATTTAGAATTGTTCTGAGTCAGAATCCATTTGATGGCAGTGTGTTTGATTTTGGTTTGCATGCGCATGTGTATCTTTAGAGTATTGCTGCCTTTTCAGGATATTCCATTAACCCAGGGCCTGATTCTGTTTTTGTTCACTAATGCACTTCCAGTGAAAAGCACAGTTCCTAATATAATTATTCAGTCATAACTCTTCAATATTGTAAGTAATGAAGCTTTTGTAAAAATTTGATTATATCATGAAGTTGTGGACTTTGTATTTTATTTATATTTTGAGAATTTAAGTTAATTATTGATGTAATTAAAGGTGATCCAAGCTAGTGTTGGATATTTTTCAAGGGAGTCTGATTTGAAACAGGAAAAAAATGATCATAATATTGATTTGCAATAGCTAATAAACAAATGAACAAAGCTGCAAGACAACCAACAGATATATTTATATAACATTAAAATTTTGAATTTGCAAGTACCATGGACTTCCAGAAGAATAAACAGATTTGCAGTGAAAGAAGAAAGCCAGGAAGCTCCCGAGAAGCAAGGATTCAGACTTTGTCTCTGGTTCTTTTGACCTGTTATAGAAGGGACCAGTTCCTAGAGAAGGACATCATGCTCAGTAAAGTGGAGGACAATGAAAAAGTGGAAGATGCCCCATAAGATGGATTGACACCATAGCAGCAACAATGGATTCCAACAAAATAACAATAGTGAGGATGGAGTAAGATTGGACAGCGTTTCACTCATTTGTGCATAGGGTCACTGTGAGTTGGAACCAACTTGAAGACACCTAATAATAACAACATCCATGAGTATTGTTCTAAGTGTTTTACATTTAATTCATTTAATCTTCTCAACAATGCTTTGAGTTTGTCACTATTATTAAACTAAATGTTCACCTTAGGAAACAGTCACAAAGATTTTAAATTACTTCTCCAAGATCATACAACTATCAAATGTTAGAGCCAGGAGTCAAACCCAGATATTCTGACATCCAAAATCCATGCTCTTTGCCACCACCATTATACTGTTTTATGGTAGTGATAATGAATTGTTAAGTTTGAAAACATTATTGTTTTGTTGTTATTGATTTTAAGTGATGTCAAGTTGGTTCAAACTCATAGCGACTCTGTATAGGGTTCCTGAAACTAAATCTTTGCAGGCGCAGAAAACCTCATCTTTCTCCTGGAAAACATTGTTATTACCCCTTGTTCTTAATATAGAATGAATGAAGCAATAGCTAGCTTTAATGAAAGTATCCTATTCACAGATTATGAGTTCTGTTTTCAGCTCAAGTTTTCTCAAACTGACAAAGTATCTTGGTTCATTCTAGGGACTCAACTTAATTCCTTTTTGAATCAAATATGTTTTGCCTGGAAAATGAAAAAGATTAGCTTTGTTTTCTTCCCACCATAAAGTCTACTACTTTGGAGAGATAAATATTTACCTCTAATGCAATCTGATTAAAGAGCAAATCAGAGAATCAAAGCTACAATTAGCCACATAGACACAATTGCTTATTTCAAAGAATAGAGTAAATAAGTTGGAATAGAATGGGGGAAGAGTGTTTGATTTGATTAGTCCCATTAGTATAGGATTGGTGCTTTCACCTTTCTGCTTTGCAGTGTCTGTGGATTCATTTCCTTAATAGTCTACCTTTTGTAAGTAAAAATTAGATATTCACAAGGTTGTAAGATAAGAACTGAATGTTTGTGGTAGAGATTTTGAATTATTTATGTAAACTCACTTTCTTTTTTTAAGATAGCTTCCAAGTAAGGGCTCTGCCTTCAGTCTAGTCTAGTAAACTTTCTTACTGCTGTAAGTAGACCCTGAATCATAGTGACCGTGTATAGTGTTTCCGAGGCTATAATTCTTTACCGGAGTAGAATGCCTCATCTTTCCTCAATGGAACTGCTGGTGGGTATGAACTGCCAATTTTATGATTAGTCTATCAAAAGCAAAAAAAAGGTGTAATTTTATAACACTTCATTGTGTTGCATACTCTTATCAATTTTTAAATAAGAAAAGTTGATTTCAACTGAAAACCTGTCTTCATATGACATGTGTGCGGCTTTATATTGTGTTTTTCTTTGACAAGAATCTATTAATTGGATTGTTTTAATTGAAGAAATATTTATTCAGCACTTAGTACTTTCAGATACTAACTCATGCACTGGCAGTAAAATAGTGAAGAAGAAGGGCAATGTCTTTACCCTCATAGAGCTTGAAATCGAGTGAGTGGCAAATACAGGAGTGCATACGAAAGATAACTTCAGTACAGTAAATAGGGTGAAAAAATCAAACAGACTAATGTGAACAAGAGTAGCCCTTGGACTGTGGGATATGGAATGCTTTTGGTACTGTGTTCATGGTATTTTCTAGCTCATGTGGAGCTAATAATTTAACTTAGTGTTTGTGGGGTCAGGGGGCTGGGGATGGTAGATCATCATGCTGGGAGAAGGAACAATCATGGGTTCCATTTAGTTATTCATTTATTCATAGTTTACTTTTGTGAACTGTGTGAGGTACAAATGCTGCTGTTATGTTTTAGAACAATACCAAAAAAAAAAAAAAAAAAAGTGTTTCTTCCAGGGGAAATACAGGGCTTGTACGTGTACTAAATTCTTTCCCAGAGAAGCACTGACATTTCTCAATTACTCTCTTCATGAGTAGCCATGTATAGCAATTACTGAAGGCTCAGCAGTGCATTGTTCTTCCAAAGCCTTGGAGGATGATAATGCTGACAGGACAGTGTTTCCGTGTCCAACACACTTTTACTCTCTCTTCATTACCCCAGCTAATTACTCTGGCCAGTGGTTATTGTGTAGCTCCTTTCCCTTCCCACAGTGCCCACAGCCCTCCACGGTCTGTGTAATTTACAGTACCAGCGTCATATCCTCCCACTGCCTGGCGTTTGGACTCATTATTTAAAGACACAACCTTTTCTTATCCTATTCCTCCTCTGAACCACCTTGCCAGTGGGTGGTATCCTAGCTCTGGATTAACGAAAACATTACAGTGCCACTTCTGAAAAAAAAAAAAAAAAAAAAAAAAGAATGCCTGTTTTCTTATGTATTCTGACTTTCAGAATGCAATAGAAAAGAAAAAAAAATTAAATGTCAAGTCTATGCTGAAGGCAGTCTTTTTAAGTATTTATGCACATAATGTCAAAGAATTAAGTCAATTCTATTAAAAAAAAGAAATTTATTTCAGAGAACAAGACAATGATGTAGTGATTAAAGTGTGTTTAAATTTCAAAACATATAAGCAATTTCAAAATTGGTGTAATATAATTTTATCACATATAATATCAAAAAAGTTTTGCTGCAATTGAAAAACTATTACTTGATTATTTTAGAAATATATTCTTTAGTGAAGCTGTCAATTCTATATAAAGAAAGACCTCTGAACTATACTCATCAACCTGATAGAAAAAAAATCTCTTTAATTTTTTTTTCTTGAAAATATTTTTATCTAAAATATATTGAGTACTTAATTTGTAATGGACCCTTTACTTATTTTAATTCATTTAACTTTTACCACAATTTTGAGATTTGGCTACTAACATTATCCTTCTATTTCATATGAGGAAAATTGAGGCTTGGAAGTGTTATGCAATTTGCTCAGGGTCACAAAAGGTAACAGTAAATGGCAGAGGGTGAAGGGTAACAGTAAATGACAGATGATAAATGGTAACTATAAGTGGCCAAACTCATTTAAAACCAGAATCTGAGATGCTAACCCATACCATGGCTCCTTATAGCCAAAGAGAGTTGGTTTCAAGTTGGTTTGGCTCATTTTCAAATTTTGATTAAAAAACTGTCATGTCTTGGATATTTTGCAACTGTTATTTCTGTTCTGTTGGCGATAATTTTGCCCACAGTTGCTGCAGAACTAAGGATATTTACAATGACTTTTAAAGTTCTGAATGTATTTAAGAGTTAATTTATAATAAGATCACTAAAATGAATGCCTCTATGCTATTGAGGACAAAAAAAGTGCTAAAATTAATATTTAACAATGTTTCTCATGTATTACTGTTACTGCTGTTTTTATTAAGTGTTGTTGAGTCAATTTCAACTCATAACAACTCTGTATAGGGTTTCCAAGGAGTGGCTGGTGAGTTTGAACCACCGGTCTTGAGGCTCAAACCAACCTTAACTATCTTTTTTGGGTCAAGGAATAAAAAGACATCAAGAAACAAAGGGGTCGGGAGAGGGAAGCAAGGTATTCTTTTCTTTTATCTATTAGCAGACATAAAGTTTGAAGAACGATGAAATAATTGTTTCTAATGTCTCTAACCTTTTAATAATCTCATAGTGTATTTTGGTATCATATCTTGTTATGGATTTATCTATAAGTCAAACATCTTATATATGAAAACAAGTATATATATATATAATTTTTGTTAAGTGCTGTTGAGTTGATTCTGACTCATAGAGACCCTGTGTAGAGATTCTGAGGAGTGGCTGGTGAGTTGGAACAGAAACCTTGCAGTAAGCTTGCTAGTATTTATCCTATAGTTCCATACCAGGACTCACACACTCACACTCTGTGTCTGTCTATCTATCTTTCTTCCTATATACTATGTATTTATGTATGTATGTATGTATCTATCAATATATCCATCTATCTAGCTAGCTAGCTACTGAAGAGCACCACTATAACAAAATAATGATTCTCAGGGTCCTAAGACAGGTCACAAATCTATGGTGATATATTATCATTAATGAATTAAATTAATATTTTTATTAGTTTAGTAGGACACTATAACAAAGGATCATGATCTTGGCATTTTATAACAATATTAATTTATTCATTCATTTCTGAATGTTACAGGTTTGACTGCTAAGTGTAGGCAACACATGATCTCTCCAAAACCTGTAGTTGATCCATCCTTGCCTCTTCCAGTTTCTGATAGCCCCAATGTTCCATGGATTGCGGCAGCATTACTCCAATCTCTGCCGGAACTTCCCACGGCTGACAATGAGGGCTTGGGGAGTGAAGGGTCATTATTCTTGAAGAGAAGCAATTAAATGTCCATTTTTCATCTGTCTTTCACTATCTTTCTATTTTTCTTCTTTAAAGACACAAATCTTACTGGATTTAGAGACTATCTTACCTTGATTACCTCTGCATTGATCCTATTTCCAAATATGAATGTCACATTAATAGGTATCAAGGGTTAGAATGTAAACATATCATCTTAGACATCATAATTTAACCCAAAGCAATGATATAGAACTAAGGGAACGCTGACTAAGATTCAATGTGGTTGTAAAGACACTATGAGCTTTAAAATGATCCCTGAGAATGTTTGGTCTGTGAAGGCTTCCTTGAAGACAGAGAACTTAAACTAGGCCAGAAAGTGGATGTAGAAAAATCTGAGGAGTGTTCTCCAAGTAGAGTGAATGATGAAAATCAGAATGCTCTCCTTTAGGTACACAGTTCTCATATTGAATAAGAGTTATGGACAAAAACAATAGTAAATAAATGGGGGGCGGTGAGTTCTTGGAGACTAGATGAAAAAAAAAAAAAAGATCTTTCTGATTGTATCTTATCTTGCTCTAGCATCCTGAGGCAGAAACAGGTACTGGGATTTTTCAGACTCGATTAAGAGATGGAAAGCAGTACATAAAAAATAAAGAGCCTGAGAGAGATAGATGCAAATAAATATGAGAAACAAACCCATTGATTTAGAGTATCAAGAGCATCACTAAATATCTTGTCGCTCCTTGTCTTTCTTCATAATGGTTCTTCCAATTTGATGGAAAAGATGGTTGCTAACTGTCCTTGAGATTTATATTTTAACTTTAGTCAGTCATTGGATAGAATGTCCCCTCTCAGTAATGACTTCAAAACATATGAGAACTATGATTATATGCATAAGCATGGTACCTCTGTAGGATAAACACTGCACTGCAAACCACAAGGTCTGTAGGATAAACACTGGACTGTCAATCACAAGGTTAGTGGTTTAAGTCCAGCAGCCACTCTGAAGGAGAAACATGAGGCTTTCTGTTCCCAAAAAGATTTACAGCTTCTTAAATGCTACACAGTGTCTCTATGAGTGGGAACCAACTCTAACAGTACTTAACAATAATAACAATATCATTATATCAATTTTAGGAAGATACAGTATCCACTACTGCATTGATCCACTTGTGCTGGTGGTGAGAATGCATGCACTAATAAGATGGTTCTTCCAAGATATTAGGTTACATTGATTGAAAATGTTTAGTCTTCTTCAATTTTCATAGTAAATTTCTTCCTTCTTATTCTATCAATTATTTAGATGTATATATTGAGATCGCCAATTTTCCCAAATGTAATGAAAACTGTAAACTCTGAGATCCATTAAAACATTTCAAGGGAATAATTATAATTGTGTGGATTAATATGGATACCAAAGAAAATAGTCATGAAAATATCCAGAGAACAAAAGGCACATTACGTATATAGAAACAAAGTGACAGCAGTTGTTTTCATGGTAAAAATGAGAAGACAGAAATCAACGTCTTTAAAGAACTGAAAGAGAACAAGACAAAATTATTCTGCCAACCTAGAAGACTTTTCTCAGAACATGTCTTTTTTCTGATTGTTAAAGTTTAGATCATTTAAAACTGCTCAAAAGAAATGTTAAAGAAAGTCCCTTGAGCAGAAGGAAAAACAAAAGTAATACAAAGGAATTAATAGCACTGGACTAACAGTGGTAACTATATAGATAAATATAAATGTTTTAATTTCTTATTTAAGATACAAAAGAATTAAATATGTAAAGCAAAAGAATAACAATGTATTCTTTTATGGAGTTTAATGATGCACATAGAAGTAAAATGACTAATAATAATGGAAGAAATGATGACTTGGGATTGTTATAAATTGCTCATACTTCAAGTACAATGTACATTGTTATAAGTACATTGTTAAAAGTTTCTAATACTTCAAGTAAAAATATCACTTGAAGGTAGCCATGTTTCTTGTTTCATAAGCATAGGGACTATAGTCATAATGACTTTTAACATCCATGTCTGCTAATAATACCATCTTTGTCATTTCTTGATCAACTTTTATTAACTAATTTATTTTTTACAATATGAATATATTTTTCTGATTGTTTTCATACCTGATGATTTTTATTTAGAAATCAGAATATTATTTTTTTACTTGTTGAAACCTAGGTCATTTTTATTCCCATAACTATTCTTGAGCTCTGTTCCTTTTTTTTTTTTTTATGTTTTGTTGTGAATTATGTGATAGTTTACATGGGAGAACATCAGCTTTAAATTCATCCTATCGTATATCGCTACATTGCCATGGATACAATCCCCTCCATGCATCATCAACCAACCAAAGGGTACATCCTGCAAGCCTGCCCCCGGTTGTCAGCATAAAGCCTCTCTCCCTCTCTGGGTCTAGAGTTCCTAGCCACTCCATCTCTCCAAGTTATCATCTCTGCCTCCGTCTCTGGCATCACTGTTTCTCTGGATAGGGCCCCGCATTCTGCTCTTCTATCTTCATGGTCCCAGGAACATTTACTCCTGAGCTGCAAAGTCAACTAATCCCCTCCTTTTGCTACAAAATGTCTACCTTTACATTTCCAACCCTCACAATCAGTCCTGATCGTAATTATTCACTATTGTACCACATGAGTGCTATCCCCATCTCCTTTCATTAGTCCCATCCAGACAGATTGGATACCACTCAGGGAGAGTCTACCTTCCTCCTCACCCTCTGGATCTAGGCTCCCTCTTGAAAGCTTGTAAGCCAGTCACTTATTGCCTTTGTAGTCCCCCATTTTGAGTAGCCAATGTCCAAGTTCACTTCCCTGTCTACCCTGTGTCTTGAGGGGGTGGGAATGATCCTTGTTGTAAAGATTTGTTTCCAATTTTGAGCTACTGCATCCACAGATATAGGTCAAGTTCATCAAATTGTATCAGATTATTCTTTTTTTCCTCTTATTTCTTCTTCTAGTTGAACTCTGATTGTCCAGTCATTGAAGCCAGGTAAAGTGGGTATTATGTGCAAGTGGGGGTGATCTTGTGCATGTACCGTCTCTTCTCATCAGCTGTATGCTTCATGCTTCACTCTAGTCCTCTGTGGCTATGTCACTGACTCTGGGCCCAGGATTCCCCAGGTCTTGCCACACTGCTGGCCAACCAGGTCTCCACCCATATTCACAAGAGTCTATTGAACATGGTTGGACTTAGATCACTGAACCATGTGATCACCAGTCACAGCTTGTGCCTGTTCTTGTATCCCCACTGAGTCTTAGTCTTGGAAGGGGGGTTGCCCTGAATGGACCCAACTGCTTGCCTTGATGTCTCCTGGGAAGGCAATTTGCTTGTTCTTATAGTAGTCAGTTGGACTGCCATTATTGTTTTGTATTTTTCCTGTTGGTATTTCTTTCAGGAAGTATCTTCTGTTCTTTTAGCCATTCCAGTCTGGTCTGCTTGTCCTTTCAAGTGGAAATTTCCCACCTCAGAAGATTCTGGATGCTGTTCAGGATTCCACTTATGGTGTTATGCAATGCAGAGGTTCTGCAGGAGGCCTCCTTCACTGGGCACGTTGTAGCCCCATTTTAGGTATTCCAATCAGTTATAGGCAGAAGATGGACTTACGAGCTTTCTATGGTGATATTTCTGGCTATTCTTTTCTCTCCCCCTCAAGTGTCTATTTTATAATGGTATACAAGGGAAACCAAGATTCAAAAGACAGCCAAGCATCTTAACACTATTTCCCTTGTTTTGCCCATTCCAACCATGTCTCAATCCCTGTATCCCAGAGCCCTGTTGTTGCAAAGTTGTGCATACATCATTATTTACCTCTGTCCGACTCTGGTCTTGTATGCCATTAAATGACTTGAAAACAGTTTAATGCTGTCATTTCTTACTTTTAAGCATTGTTAAGAGGAACCTGAATTGCATTTAATCTAAGGTTAATTGTTCCCCACAACTGAGGTTTGACCCTTCCTAGATCTTCAATTAATGCTTTCTGAATTGTTAAAGTTTCTACTTTGGCTATTGGGAACAGGAAAAATTTCAGCCTTCAGGCTAGTCATTTGGGGTGATATTTTGGTTGCCCTTGGAGGTTTCTTCACTCACATATACTAATCAGTGATCCAATGAATCCTCATGCAGCCTCTCTGTAAGCCTCTAGATTCTCTCTCTGAGCAGCTCTCTGGTACACTTCACTCAAGCTGCCTTATTTTCTGTGGATTTCCATCTCTATCCATTCAACCCATGTTGTTGTTAAGTACCATGGAGTCACTTCCGACTCATAGTGAGGCTGCACAGGGTTTCCGAGGTTGTAAATCTTTACGGGAACAGAAAGTCTCATCTTTCTCCCATGTAACGGCTGGTAGTTTTGAACCACCAACCTTTAGGTTAGCAGCCTGATTCATAACCACTACACTAGGAGACTGCTATTCTCTGCCAGAGTCCCCCTCTTTGCACCATGGCCTAAAAACAGTAAGCTGGAGTAATCTTAGGATTCACCTCATTAGTTTTCCACTTTTCAAGGTGCTCTGTCCTCCATTATCTGATGTTCAAAGTCTTGATACATTTTTGTCTAGTTTAATAGTTGTTTCAAGTGGGAGGGTAAATCTTGTCACACTTTTCCTCCATCTTGACCAGAAACCTAAAACTGAAATGAGCTTGAAGCATTTCTAACAGCTGAGTTTCACAACTTTGGAAAAAACCTGCTATTAACTGACAAATTTTCATAATCATTCTGAACTAATGTTCACTCCATATTCTATTTCTAAATATATTGTGAAAGGTGCTCTGTTAGAGATTGCAGGAAACACAAAATTATTTAATTAACAGCTCCTTTTATTACATGATCATTTATTTACTGTATCTTATTTCCTAATAAGAATATGAGCCCTTCCAGGGAGAAAGAAGAATTTTAAAAACAGTGATTCCTACCCCTGATTCTATCACCTCTTGTGTGACCTTGTATACAGTTCTTAAGAATTTCTGAACTGTATTTTCTCCATCTAGAGTTATTTGAAGGACTAGCTCTTTATTAACTCTATCCTAACTTCAGAATAATGCAAAGGAGGGCAAGGAAATGTATGGATTTGAAGTTGAATCTAATAGAACAGCTTTGATCTCTTAGAATTAAAACATGTATATTCATAATATAGCTTATTATAACATGTAATTTCCTTTTTTCATATCGATTCTCTCTTTTTGTATTACTTTAATGTGGCATTTGTTAAATATCCACTGAGCTTTGTTATAAATTCAAAGTGGTATTCAGTCACTTTTTGCCAATATGGGATGCTGATAATGAAAAATAATGTCATTTAAAATGACAGAGATGTACATGACTACAGGTGTATCATTAATGAAGCAATTGACTGGCAGTTGTGGGTCCTGCCTAACTTCATTGAGTAGTTAAGTCATACACACATATCTGAAGACTAGAAGTCACCATTTATGAACTCAATATACTTTAGTAATGATGAAAATAATGAACATGTTATTCCTAAGTTAAATAAAAACAAATGTTCAGATTGGGAGTCCTGGTGTAGCACTGTAGAGTAAGCACTGGACTGCAAAGTTGATTTGAATCACAACTTGGGTGGTTCAAACTCACCAGTTGCTCCTCAGAAACCCTATACATTGTAGCTATAAGTTGGAGTCCTACTGTGGTGCTGTGGGTTAATGTGCTGACCTGCAAAGTTTGTTTGAACAGCAAGGTCAGCCGTTCAAGCTCACCAGTTGCTCACAAACCCTATACAGGGTTGCTATGAGTCTGAACCTACTCGATGGTACTTAATAAGAACATGAGTTGGAAACGACCTGAGGACACTTAAAAACAACAACAGCAACAACACAGAGGTTGCATTAACACTTTAGAAAATGATATGTTACCTTTTAATACCAATTCTATTCTTCTCAGAAATGGAATAGAATTAATATTGTCGAAGCTAGATGGAGTATATTTTTCTCCCTATCTAAAGATAACCACTACAAAGCCCCATGCAATAAAGTATATTTATTAACTACATAGGGACAGCAGTCAAATAGAACACTAACCTCATTCGCAGAATACTGTTCAAGATATCACTCCACCTCCTAAATACAAAAAGCAAAATGCCATGAAAATCAAATGTATTTAATTTGATTCGAAAGAAACAAATGACAATGAAAAGGGAAGAAGATAAACAAGAAGAAAGGAAGACAAAGAAAAGGCTAAGGCAGCTACAATGGTGGAAGATGCATCAGATATCTGTTGAACTGTTTTTTGTTTTGTTTGGCAGAGAAAATCAGTTCTGTTATAATCTAGCATGCCCATTGTCTAATACCTTGTTTTCCATTTTCCCTGAGATACCATGAGATACCTTATTCAAAATCACTGTGATGTGAAAAGTCCCTTACCTTAGAATAAAAGGAGAAAACTGTGTAAAATACAGCAGTTTTGGACCACAAATGTTGCCTTCTCTTTTTACCTTATCAGATTGTAAAGTAATTTAATTAAATTGCTTGAATATTATGTTCTAATATTTTGCTCCTAAACATTGTATTTGTCTTCAGTTGATGGAGCACAATGGTCTGAGATTCATTGGCAAAGCAAATACACGTGCAAAGCAAAAACAATCTCTAAACCAAAAGGCAGGCTTATATTAACTTTACCAGTTTATAGGCCAGTAAATTTTTGTGGTAGAAGCATTACATTCTGTTTTAGATGTTTTTTATATAGAAGTCAGAAAACATTTTCTTTATGTCTCATTTATAAGACTCCATATTCTGTTCTATGGATCTATAGTTTAGAAAATTGCAACATCTAATTTCTACTTTCAAAAGGCATACAATCTAAAGAGAAAATTAAAATCTGCTAGATGACCATGCCAAAAAAAAAAAAGTCGGCCTCTCTTAAGTGTTATAAGAAAGAAAGAAATAATCATATATCACTATGGGCATTTAGAGAAAAGAGAAATGTCTCAATGTTTTGTGACTGGGGTGCTATAGGATAAGCACTGGACTGCTAACCACAAGATCCCGTTTTCAAATCTACCAATCGCTTTTTGGAAATCTATACATGTTTACCTGTGCTTTATTGACTATCCAAAGGCTTTTGATTGTGTGGATCTTGAAAAGCTATGGACAACATTGTGAAGTATGAGTATTCCAGAGCACTTAATCCTGCTCATGAGGAATCTGAACATGGACAAAGAGGCTGTTGTTCAAACAAAACATGGGAACACTGAATGGTTTAAAATTAAGAAAGGTGTGCAACAGAGTTGTATTCTTTCACCATTTTACTCAGCCTGTATGCTGAGCAAATAATCCGAGAAGCTGGGCTCTATGAAGAAAAACTTAGCATCAGGATTGGAGGAAGACTCATTAACAACCTGCAATATTCAGATGATACAACCTTGATCGCTGAAGGTGAAGAGGACTTAACATTTTTACTGGTGAAATCAAAGAGCATAGTCATCTGAATGTAAAGAGAACAAAAATCTTCACCATTGCACCAATAAACAACGTTCTTATCAATGGAGAAAAGATTGAAGTTGTCAAGGACTTCTTTCTTCTTGGATCATGTATCAACACTCAAGGAAGCAGCAGTCAAGAAATCCAACAACGTATTTCATTAGGCAAATCTGCTGCACAAGACCTTTTAAACTGTTGGAGAGCAAAGACGTCTGCTTGAAGACTAAGGTAAACCTAACCGAAGCCATGGTATTTTCAATAGCCTCATATGCATGCAAAAGCTGGACAGTGAATAAGGAAGACCATAGAAGAATTGGTGCTTTTGAGTTATGGTGCTGGAGGAGAATATTGAAAGTGCCATGGGCTGCCAAAAGAACCAATAGATCCGTTTTGGAAGAAGTGCAGCCAGAGTACTCCTTGGAGGTCAGGATGGCCTAACTTCATCTCTCATACTTCAGACACATTGTCAGGAAGGACTGGTCACTGGAGAAGGATATGATGTTTGGTAAGGTGGAGGGTCAGAGAAAAAGAGGAAGATCCCCAGTGAGATGGACTGGCAAAGTGGCAGCAACAATGGGCTCAAGCGTGACAACAATTGTGAGATTGGCCCTGGACTGGGTAGTGTTTTGCTCTGTTGTGCATAAGGTCACTATGAGTCGGTACCAACTCTATGGCACCTAACAACAACAAGAATATAGGTTTGAGTTGGAACTGACTCAAAAGCCCTTAATATAAACAAGGAGAAAATGATATTGAGTAGAACATTAAATAATGGGTATGCTGTATATATAGAAATAGAAGATATTTAAGCAATAGTTCTCAAAATGTGACCAGCAGCATCAGAATATCCTGAGATGTTAGAAAGTAAATGTTTAGACCTCACTCCAAACTTACTAACTCAGAAACTCTGTGGTTGTGTTCTCCTAGTGACTCTGATGTACACTCATGTTTGAGAAGCATTGAGTTAGAGAAGGCAATGAGAATAAAAGAACAAATGGTAATATCTGAGATTATATATATATATATATATATATATATGTGTGTGTGTGTGTGTGTGTGTGTGTGTGTGTGTGTGTATCTAAATGACTGAATTGAAAGACAGATAAAGGAGATTCGATAAAACAAGTTAGTTTACAGTAGAGTCAGACTGGAGACAGAGTGAAGCATTCTGCTGTGTTTAATGCACATTTGAAGGCTTGTATTTTAGAATTTTTGTTGTTTTGCTTTATTTTTTTGTTCATGGTTTTAGTTTTATTTTTGAAAATGCAGTATCTCTCTGATATATGTGAAAAATATTTATGTACTAATTTGTATGAGAGAAATTGCAAAAGAGAAAAAAAAACAAAACAGTGTTATGCAGTACTAGGAGATTTATAGTAGTCCACACAAGAAGTATCTACCACTCATGGTCAGTTTATTGTACTGTGATGGCTTGTGTGTTGCTATGATTCTGGAAGCTTTGCCATAGATATTTTAAATACCAGCAGAGTCACCCATAGTGAATAAGTTTGAGCTGAGTTTCCAGATGAAGACAAATTAGGAAGAAGGAGAGATGCATTACTTATGAATATTTAGTCACTGAAGAGCTTATGAATATAAGTGAAACACTACCAGATTAAGAACACCAGAATATTGTCAGATATAGTGCCAGAAGATGAGCCCCTTCAGATTGGAAGACACTCAAAATGTGACTGGGGAACAGCTGCCTCTCAAAGTAGAGTTGACCATGATGGCATGAATGGGATAAAGCCCTCAGGACCTTCATTTGATGATGGGGCACAACTCAAAATGAAGAGAAAAAGCAGTGAACACCGATTAATAAGTGGAACATTGAATGTACACAGTATGAATGCAGGAAAATTGGAAGTTGTAAAGAATGAAATGGAATGCATAAATATCAGTATCCTAGGCATTAGTAAGCCGAAATGGACTGGTATTGGCCATTTTGAATTTGACAACTATATGGTTTACTATGAGAGAATGACAAATTGAAGAGGGATGTAGTCACATTCATCATAAAAAAGAACATATCAAGATCTGTCGTGAAGTACAACACTGTTTGTGATAGGAGAATATCCGTACACCTACAAGGAAGACCAATTAATACCACTATTGTTCAAATTTACCCACCAACCTAAAACCAGTGATGATGAAATTGAAGAATTCTGCCAACTTCTTCAGTTTGAAATTGATCAAACATACAATCAAGATGTATTGATAATTACTGGTGATTGGAATGCAAAGGATGGAAACAAAGAGGAAGGATCAATTATAGGAAAATATGACCTTGGTAACAGAATTATGCTGAAAATTGCATGATAGAATTTTGCAAGACCAATGACTTCTTCATTACAAATACCTTTTGTTAACAACATAAAAGACAACTAAACACCTCGATCTGGAGTTAGAAAACCAAAAGGGAAGAATACATTTGTTCTCATGCTGAGATCACTAAAAAAAAATTCAGACCTTGACATGCAGAATTGAGGATTCCATGGGCAAAATACTGAATGATGCAGAAAGCATAAAAAAAAGATGGAAGGAATACACAGTCACTGTACCAAAAATAAATTGTCAATATTCAACCATTTCAAGCCAATGATCCTGAAGGAGGAAGTCCAAAGTGCATTGAAGTCATTGTCAAAGAACAGGTACCGGGAATAGATGTAATGCAAACTGACGTCCTTGAAAAAACTGATTCAGCATGGAGGCTTTTACTCATCTCTTCTAAGATGATCTTGAATGAAAGCAGAGAATATCAGAAAGATGTTTACCTGTGCTTTATTGACTACGCAAAGGCCTTCAATTATGTGGATCATGACAAGCTATGGACAGCATTGTGAAATATGAGTATTCCTGAACACTTCATTGTGCTCATGAGGAAACTGTACATAGAACAAGAGGCAGTTGTTTGAATAGAACCTGGGAACACTGAATGGTTTAAAATTAGGAAAGCTCTGCACCAGAGTTGTATTCTTTAACCATACTTATTCAATCTGTATGTTGAACAAATAATCCAAGAAACTGGATTATATGGAAAAAAAACCCATGACATCAGGATTGGAGGAAGACTTATTAACAACTTGGGATATGCAGATGATACAATTTCCTTGCTGAAAACAAACAGGATTTACAATACTTACCCTTTGGTCTGGGTTGCATCTCAATGTAAAGAAAACTAAAACAAACAAAAAAAAAAACTGTTACCACTGGACCAATAAGCAACATCCATATAAATGGAGAAACGTTTGAAGTTGTACAAGACTTCATTTTGCTCAGATCAACCATCAACACTCCTGGAAGCAGCCGTTAAATCAAATGACATGTTGCATTGGGCCAATTTGCTGCACAAGAACTCTTTAAAGTGTTCAAGAGAAAAGATGTCAGTATGAGGAGTAAGGTGCACATAACCCAAAGCATCATATACATGTGAAAGTTGTACAGTGAATAAGGAAGACCATAGAATTCATGCATTTGAGTTATGGTGTTAGTGGAGAATATTGAAAGTACCATGAACTGCCAAAAGAACCAACAGATCTGTGTTGGAAGAAATGTAGCCAGAGTGCTCATTGGAAGCCAGGATAGCCGGACTTCATCTCTCATAGTCCAGACATGTTATCAGGAGGAACCATTCACTATAGAAGCATATTATGCTTGGTAAAGTGGAGGGTTAGAGAAAAAGAAGACCCCCAATGAGATAGATTGGCGTGGTGGCAGCGGTGACAGGCTCAGCAATGATTGTAAGGTTGGCCCAGGACAGGGCAGTGTTTCCTTCTTTTGTGCACAGGGTTGCTATAAGTTGGTACTGACTTGATGGCACATAGCAACAACAATACAAGAAATATAAAAGCTTGAATTAGTATGTTGAAAGTAGGAATGGAGACAAGTGAGTAAATCCAAGCCTTTTGTTTTATGTAAATAGACAAATGTAAGAGGTGTTTCTAGAGCTTCTAAATCAAATTTATTTGATCACTAATTGGCAATTAATGGTGAGGAATAATGGAAATTACTTTATTCTGAAAGTTCCAATGAACATTGTGCTGAATAGACACAGAGGTGAGACGACAAGATACTGCGTTGTAAGAAGGATTATGAGATTCCTTTTGATCATAGGATAAACACTGGACTGCTAATCTCAAAATCAGTAGTTCAAACCAACAGCCACTCCTTGGAAACCCTTTCAGTGATACTATGCGTTGGAACTGACTCAACATCACTTAAGAACACTTAACAACATCATTTAGCCTTGTATATTTTTAAGTGCTCATGACATATTCAAATGAAAAAAAGCCAGCATATACATAGTTCTGGAAATTCACATGTGAATTTTGGAATATTTTTCTGTATGCTCACTCTTTAGTTAGTATTTTCCAAAGTACTCAAATATTAACTTTGATGGTTGTATGCTGAGTCTGTTCAGACTTATAGTGACCCTATGTAGGGTTTCCAAAGCTGTTAATCTTTATGGGAACAGAAAATCTCATCTTTCTCCTTCAGAACCACTTGTGAATTCAAACTGCTGACCTTGCAATTAGCAGCCCAGTGTGTATGCCACCAGAGGTCCTTAAATACTACCTTAAAAATCTCTAAGGCTTCAGTAAATTTTGGGACTTTTTAGCTGACAGCTATTGGTCAATGCTGATGTTGGTTTTGTTAGAGATCATGGGTTACACGTTGGGCTGCTAACCACAAGGTCAGCAGTTTGAATCTACCAGCTGCTACATGGGAGAACGATGATGTTTTATGCTCTAATAAAGATTGACAACCTTGGAAACCCTGTACAGAAATGCTATGCGTCAGAACTGACTCCATGGCACACCATCAGCACCATTTCTCAAGTAGCTTGCTCATTCCTTACTCTGTAGCTTTGTGTACTGTTCTCTAGTGATCCTCTGAATATGGGTGGCATCTCTTTATTTGGCTGATTGTACAGCTGTATGAACTGGAGAGCAGACTTGGCTTCCCTCTTAGGTTTAAGTGCCAAGAATTCCTGAGCCAAGGATTGTTGTAGCTTGGATTACCTAAGAGTCTTTCTCTTAACTGATTTACTTCTTGTAATCAACCAACTGTGAGATGCTGGTGTTCTACCTCCCCAGCAGCCACTTCAGTTTATTAGCTGTTATTTTATCAGTCTTTTATAGGAATAAATAATGGATCAATTGTTCCACAAAGGGAAAGGGAAATGGTGCACAACAAAGGTTGCTGCTGAACTTTAATTCTTAAAATACTTAGTAAATTTGTGATTTCTAAGGCTTTCTACTCCCGTAAAGATTTACACCCTCGGAAACCCTGTACAGGGTCGCTATGGGTCGGAACCGACTCGATGGCACTT
>NW_006408730.1:4255071-4256177 GCF_000296735.1 Chrysochloris asiatica | reverse complement strand
GGAACTTTCTATGGCCTTGGCTTTAGGAGCAGTTTTTTGTTTTAATATTTGTCCATGGATAACAAGGGCTCATGTAGTAAATTAATATCAAACATAACTAAATAATTTGATAAAGAACAGTTTGGATGAGTTTGCCCAGTGGCCAGAGTCTGTTTCTCAGAGAGATTTGTTCTTAGAACCTTACACACTGCTAACACAGTGGAGACATTGAGAGAGGTACGTTAAGAAACCATTTTCTCAGAAGCTGCAATTACAGGGGTTTGAAGCATAGAGTGAATTAATAGGACTAAAGAGAATTATACAGAGATAGCCCCACAGTGAGTTTGTAACAGCCAATGACCCGGGACGTCCGGAGGTTACTTCCTTGAGCCCACAGGGTCTCTGGCCAGCAGGTTGGAGCGCGGCCATGTGCTGGACTTTTCGTCCATGACACTGGTCCTCAGCACCCCAATACCTGCAGTTTGTAACACCTCAAAAACCCTATTCAGGGTAGCTCTGAGTCAGAATCGACTCCAGAGCATACCACCACAACCATGACTGATGATAGCAAACATTTTTTCATAGGCTTATTGGCCACCTGAATGTCATCTTTGGTGAAGTGTCTATTCTTGTCCTCTGTTCAGTTTTTAAGTAGGTTCTTTGTTTTCTTCTGGAGATGTTGAACAACCATTTTATTTGCTTTGATTTTGTGTGTCAAAAATCTATAAATGTTCGTGTGTCTAAATCCTGTAGCACCTTCTGAAACAGGAGTCCACTCTGAAGATGACTTCATTATTCCCATACCTGGTGCTTCTGTGATCGCCTTCAATAAGGCAGTTGTATCTTCCTAGTCTTCTTCATGTGACATTAACATAATGTCTTGTTCTTGTCATTAAGTGCTGTCGAGTTGAGTTGGTTCAGACCCATAGTGAGCCTGAATAGGGTTTCTGAGGAGCCACTGGTAAGCTTCAACCGCTGATCTTGGAGTTCAAATGGCTTTGCAGTCTGATGCATACCAGGACTCCAATATAATGTCTTGTTGTTGTTGTTGTTAAGTGCCATCGAGTCGGGTCCGACCCATAGCGACCCTGTACAGGGTTTCCGAGGGTGTAAATCTTTACGGGAGT
>NW_006408730.1:4245572-4254971 GCF_000296735.1 Chrysochloris asiatica | reverse complement strand
CTTTCTACTCCCGTAAAGATTTACACCCTCGGAAACCCTGTACAGGGTCGCTATGGGTCGGAACCGACTCGATGGCACTTAACAACAACAACAACAAAGTAATGAATTATTCTCTGATTTGAGTTAGCTGTTAATAATTGCTAGTGATGTTCCATCACCATCCTCTTCTACAGTCTTATACTTATTTTAGTTACAAAATATGATACTGATAGAGATAAAACAAATAAAATTTTATTGGATAAACATCCTTGGCATCATTACCTAGGTAAAAAAATAGAATTGTGTTAGGCATTCTAGAATTATCTTCCATTGTCCCACTGTACTCATAATTCTCTTCCCCACATAAGTAGCTACTAATTTGACTTTTATGAAAATCATTTATTTGCTTTTCTTCTCAGTTTTTATCTCACAATTGGGCATCCCTAAACTCTATAATTAATTTCTGTCTTTGTGTCTTTTTGTATATATTTTAAGTCTTTTTCATCTGTCTACTCCCCTTAACTTCTTCTCCCATTACAATGTATTTATTTTAAAAAACTGTGTTGTTTGACTAACAGAATTTTCAAAAGCTATAATTTTGTCAACTGCCTCCTTATAATATAGTTTAACATAATATTTTGCTAAACTGTTAGATCCACAGTCTCAGTCAGATCCTGGTCTAATTTATTTATTTATTTATTTTACAAAGTGAGCTCATCGCTGTTGTTGTTAAGTGCTGTCGAGTCAGTTCCGAGCCATAACGACCCTGGATAGGGTGTCTGAGGAGCAGCTGATGAGCTTGAACCACCGATCTTGCAGTTCAAACGGCTTTGCAGTCTGGTGTATTAACCCACAGCGCCACACCAGGACTCCTAATACTATATTCTGCCAGCGTTCAACATAATATCTGGTTGTGTCAACCATTTGTATTTGCTTATAAACACATTAAAATATATACATATACTATTTTCCCTTATTGTTCATTATTTGGTAACATAAATTTTATTTCATTCTATAATTTCAGTGTATTCTCTTCATCCTTATCAGAAACTGATTTTTAAGTAGCTTCCAGGAGCTCTGGTAGCTTAGTGGTTACGAATCCGGCTGTGAACTTTAAGGTCAGCAGTTCAAAACTACCAGCTGCTTTGTGGGAGAAAGATGAGGCTTTCTACTGCCATCAAGATTTACAGCCTTGGAAACCCTGTACAGGGTCGCTATGGGTCAGAATCGACTCGATGGCACTTAACAACAACAACAAAACTGTCTATAATATAGTCCTGGTGTGGTGCTGTAGGATAAGCACTGGACTGCTAACTGCAAGCTTACTAGTTCAAACTCACCAGCTGCTCCTTGGAAACCCTATATAGGCTTGCTATGAGTCAGAACCAACTTAATGGCACTTACAAACAGCAATTTAGCTTCAGTCTACTTTGGGAAGTCTAATATTATACTAACTTCTTGTGCCCCATAAACATTCACACCAAAATTAAGATTATAAATATGAATATGAACAGAGCTAAAACTGGTGATTGGGGTATCATACTTCTGCTTTTCAAATCACTGTCAGATTTACATGCCACAGCAGTTTTTCAGATTGAGATTCAGCTGACTCCTTGGTCAGGGATTTCCTATTCTACCAAACACTGTGCTGGGTGTTTTTATAAGGATTTTTTTGAGTTGTTATTGTTTTGATTCACACAACACTATACACAACAGAATGAAACACTGCCCAGTCCTGTGCCATCCTCACAAATGCTGCCAAGTATCAGCCCATTAGGAGTTCTGGTGTGGCACTGTGGCTTAATGCGCTGGACTGCAAAGTTGATTTGAAGCTCAATGGTGGTGGTCCAAACTTATCAGCTCTCCTTCAAACCAGATACAGGGTCGCTATGGATTGGAACTGACTCGATGACTTAACAACAATGAGCCCATTGTTGCTGCCACTGTGCCAATCCATTTCGTTGATGTCTTCTTTTTTGCTGACCCTCCACTTTACCAAGCATGATATATTATATGCATTATTACTGAAATTTCATAATAACTCTGTGAGGTTGATACTATTATTTCCATTATGTAGATTTTTAAAAGTGAGTCTCAAAGAATTAACTTGCTCAAATTTATAATAATACCAAGTTGTAAACAGAGATTTGAACATAGATCTCTGTTAGTTGTAGAACTTATTCCTTTATATAACAAAACTAAACACATTGTCATCAAGTCAATTCTAAACTTCATTTAAATAACATGTATTGTTTGTATTACAGAATGTTTTCACAGAATATATCAGATGTTTTCACAGAATATATTAGAATGATTTGAAATTTACTACTTTCTTCTTCACCTGTTTTCCTTAATAATAATTAGAAGGATCTGTGGAAAATATACTCATAAAATCTATACATTCATTTAAACAATACATTTCAATTGTTATTCTTTCCAGTTATCTGTCTTCTTTCACATTCTCTCCTTGTATCATTTAGTATTTCTGTATCCCTAAGCTAGTCTCCCATTTCTTTCTTCTCCATTCCTCCGCTACTTGCCTTTTGTTTAAATGTTTTTATTGATTTCCTTGATGTCACTTTTTCTTGTAATTCTACCTACTTCTCTAAAGTCTTCACATAATTTTTCTACCATCATACACTTAATGTTTCATGCTCAATTCCTTTTTCTTTTTACTCAATCTAAACTTTTTTGAAAGTCATCCAGGCAAAGTGCCACACCTATTACCTACATGACAATGATTCAAAAACTTCATTTTAATCATTCAGAACTGTTGAATTCCAAGCTCTATTGTAAGATTATTTAGTGTAGGACATTATACAATCAAATAAATGAGGAGCTTTTTCCCTAACTTCTCCAGCTGAAACATTGAATGAAGAGTATATGCTGGAAGAGGACTTAAAACATTTACTGATAAGATCAAAGAACAAAGCCTTCGGTTTCTATCACATCTCAATGTAAAGAAAACAAAAATCCTCACCATTGGACCAATAAACAACATTCTTATCAACGGAGAAAAGATTGAAGTTGTCAAGGACTTAGTTCTTCTAGGATCAACCATCAACACTCATGGAAGCAGCCGTCAAGGAATCAAATGACATATTGCATTAGGCAAATCTGCTGCACAAGACCTTTTTAAAGTGTTGAAGAGAAAGATGTCAGCTTGAGAACTGAGGTATGCCTGACCCAAGCCATGGTATTTTCAATAACCTCATATGCATGTGAAAGCTGGACAGTGGATAAGGAAGACTATTGAATAATTGATGCTTTTGAGTTTTGGTGTTGGAGGAGAATATTGAAAGTGCCATGGGCTGCCAAAAGAATCAACGCCTTGAAGGCCAAGATGACCAAACTTCGTCTCTCATACTTTGGACATATTGTCAGGAGGGACCAGTCACTGGGAAAGGATATCATGTTTAGTAAGGTGGAGGGTCAGAGAAGGAGAGGAAGACCCCCAACGAGATGGACTGGCCAAGTGGCAGCTTGGATGGACTCAAGTGTGGTAACAGTAGTGAGGTTGGCCCAGGATCAGGCAGTGTTTCTTTCTGATAAGGTTGCTATGAGTCGGTATTGACTTGATGGCACCTAACAACAACGACATATCAGTAAACTCATACTGACCCAATTTTATGATCTTTGTACGATTATCCTATGTCCTTAATACTCAGTCACATACAATATCCCCTAGATTACTCTATATTAGAAAATTTGGGCAATTCTATTGGAGGGTAATGTAACTCTTCCTGGATCACATTTTGTACTACACATTTTGAGACTCACTGGAACTTAGGTCCAGCTAAAGGAGCTCTTGTAGTGTAGTGGTTATGAATGAGGCTGTGAACCTCAGGGACAGCAGTTCGAAACTACCAGCAGTTCCATGGGAGAAAGATGAGGCTTTCTGCTCCCGTAAAGATTTACAGCCTGTATAGGCTCTCTATGAGTAGGAACCGACTCCACAGCACATAACAACAACAAAAGCATAGGTCTAGAACAAAATATGGGTGTTGGAGGTGATTTCTGGGAGTATTTATTAGATTTGTGTTAGTTATCTGCCTTAGGCAATGACCCACACAATGCCCCAGGGGATAGCTCAGACAATACGTCATCATGCATAGCAGTAGTCATATCATCTGGGTGGAGTAAGAAGGTTGGTTCTGTTGCCATGGGTGTTTCAATGGAGTTATGTCCCAAGCTTCCTGATTATCTGCCCTGATTCCCTGTCTCAAGTTTCAGAATTCCATTGCTTCCCAATTAATGTCCTCACTTTAATTTCAGATGCCATTTGAGCTTGAAAATTCAATTGGTGTTATAATTCAACTACTCTTAAGACTCTGTGTTTGTGCTTGGCACTATTAGCCTTATTACTACAAGAAAGTAGACTCTCTTTCACGCACAAGTGACAGCTTTGAGGTCTTCTATGTGATACTTGTGACTCTGAAGCCCTGAGCTCATCTCTTTCACCACTTTGTCAGCATTAGTAGGACCAACCAGCCAGCTTCCCTGAACTTCTCATTCTGAGAACATGGCAGAAACCTGGGAAGGACATTGCTAAACACTCGTTACATCATTTTATGGCACCCTCACATGACCATTGAGTGGGTTAGGTACCGTTGAGTCAGTTCTGACTTGGGATCACTCAGAGCCTTGGTTCTCATTTGACCTACTTGCACCGGTATTTTACATATCAAGATTGCCACTATACACCCTGGTTTAGTAGTGCTCTGTTTACAGAGTGATCCATGCCTTTATGACTAGTCAGCTTGAGAACTCTCCTTACAGTTTTGTCTCTATAGAACCACTCTTGGTCTCAAATGTCTAAGGCTGAGTTATCTAGAGATACAAAGCCAGCAAAGCTTATGTATATAAGAGAAAGTGAAAAAATATTTCTACTAGAGCTTCACTTCACCAATACATGGGTCTATTTCAAACAAAACATCTTTAAATATGTCTCCACAAACAGTGAATGGCTACAAGACATATTTGTTCAATAATACACCGTCTCATAATGACCCTGTATAGGGATTTCCAGGTATGGTGAGCTTGAACCACTGACCTTGTGGTTCAAACCAACCTTGCAGTCCAGTGCATTAACCCAGGGTGCCTTAAGATAAAACAAAAACTGCAGTGATTACCAAGATGATTGTCTGGGCCAGTTAAATTCAAGGCAGCTCAGAAAGTTATGACAACTGGTTTTTTGGGGGTGGAATTCCAAAGGGATAAACTTGATAGATTTTCTCAAAAGACACAGGACAGTCAAAGGGATTTATTACAAAGCTTTAAAAACATTGAAATTTTAATTAAAGAGAAAAGGGTCAGAAAAGTAGGCTGCTGCTATAGAAGCTAAGGAATCCCAAGATCCTGAGGCACTATAGCGTCCACTGGCTTAATCAGGTGAGGAAGGTTGGATACAGGACACAGACTGAGCCAAAAGCGTACAAACTTTACCAGAAAGCCCATATATAGTCAATGCAGGTTACCCACCCCCACCCCAAAGAAACACCATTTCAACTGATTTGACTGCTCATAACAGATCCCATCACAGCGTTGATTCCATTACATTAGATCTCATCACTGCGGTGACTAGATCATAACTGCAAACAAGGCTGTGTCCTCTGCATACAACAGGTTGTTCACAAGTATTCTTCCAATCCTGACACCCATTCTTCTCCACATAGTCCAGCTTCTTGTCTTATTTGCTCAGCATGCAGAATGATTAAGCATGGTGAGAGGTTATAACACTGACATTAAACCATGTAGTATTTTCTTGTTCTGTTCTAATGACTGCCTCTTGGCGTATGTTGGTGGTGGTTTTGTGCCATTGAGTCAGTTTTGACTCATAGCGACCCTCTATAGGGTTTCCAAGGCTGTAAAAACCTTTACAGAATCAGAAAGCTTCCCCAGAGCACCTGGAAGATTTGAACTGCTGACCTTTCTATTAGGAGCCCAGCTTGTAATCCACTGTGCTATCAAGGCTCCTTCTCTTGGTCTATAGTAAATCAGTACATTTTTGGTTCAAAGTATGGCCTCTGGGTCAAATATTCCTCATGGGGAGTTCAGTCTCCACCATTAAATATGTATGTAATTCTATGAAAATGAATTAACTCTCTAAACCCCTACTTCTCATGTGTAAAGCGTGAATGATAGTAATAATACTCTCATAAGTTTTAGATAAATGCTTAAAACATAGCTCCTGACTTTTCAGTATTCATTTTTATTAATTTTATTATCAATATGCACATGAGGTGTTCTGGATCAGAGTAAATTAGCATTCATTACTTACATAATAATGATTGAGGTGACCTCCTCTTGGCCCTGTTCTTACCTATAGGCAACTTAATAAAAGCCAAATTGAAAAAGAAAATACACAAAGTTGCACAACTGGACAAATTCTCCATGGAAGAGTGAAGGAAAAATAGATTTTGGCCATTTATATGCAGGAAAGACACAGCTGTCCCCCTTCCTTTTTGAAAAGAGGGTAGGAAAGTTTTGTTTCTTATATATGAAATGGAAAAGACAATGAGTCCTCACTCTAACCCATTGGTTTATAAATAAAATCTCTCCAGGAGTAGGATGTCTGTATGTAGTTTTTATGACTAAGAGTGTTTTCAAGGTACTGGACCTCACTGCTCCTAGAAGTTTAAGTAGGGGGATAATATTCCAATATCCATGCTCCTTGTGAACTTAATATAGGGTCTATTCCAGACTATAAGGAGCTCTGATAGCATAGTGGTTACGAATCGGGCTGTGAGCCGCAAGGTCAGCAGTTCAAAACTACCAGTTGTTCCACGGGAGAAAGATGAGGCTTTCTGCTCCCGTAAAGATTTACAGCCTCGGAAACTCTATGCAGGGTCGCAATGAGTCGGAACCGACCATGGCACACAACAACAGCAACAAAGATAGGATAAATATTACCCTTAGAATCAGTACAATTAACTGACAAATGCCCATTGATCTAATCCTTATGGAATGTGAAAAGTAAGATGTTTCTATGGCAAATAACAGTAAGTTTCGCTACCTTTCTTACATATATATATTTCTGTGTCCCAGGACTCTGGTCCTTTTTACTGAAGCACTGAGAAATTCAGGGAATTTATTTCCTCCTATGTGGAGTCCTGGTGTGGCATTGTGGGTTAATGCGCCAGACTGCAAAGCTGTCTGAACTACAAGGTCAGTGGTTTAAGTTCACTAGCCACTCCTAGGAAACCCTATACAGGGTCACTATGGGTCAGAACTGACTCGATGGCACTTAACAACAACAACATATGAGGGTACTTCAGAAAGTTCATGAAAAAAATGGAATTAAAAGATAAAGGAATTTATTCAAAATGTTCTGAAGCCCGCGGTAGTAGTTTTAATCCAACAAACAGGGTGGCTTTAAATAAATGACTTTTTTTTTTTTTTTTAAATCACAACTGTAAAAGCCATAAGTTCCAAATCAGTATCACTGAGCTGAAATTGAGGTGTTAGCAGAGATCTATTCCCGCAAGAGGCTCTAGAGGGAGAATATTTCCCTTGCACCGTCCTACTTCCATGTTTACCAGGATTCCTTGGCTTGCTGTTGCGTGACTCAAATTTGAGTTCATCTCACATCCCCTATGTCTGTATAACGTCTCAATTTGGCTCTCTTTTATTAGGATCCATGTGATTGCTTAGATAATCCAGGATACTCTGCCATTTACTCTCCAAATGTTAAGATCCTTAATTCAATTATATTTGCAATATTTCTATAATCTTTGCCATTAAAATTAACACAGATTTTAAAGATTAAGACATAGAAAGTTTGGGGATGGTGGAAGTGGATTTATCAATCTACTATAACCCACAGTTCTTGAGATGGTCTCAAAATAAAGATGGGGTATACTCCAGCCTAATTAGGCTCTCTTGAACATGTTTTAATTTTCTTCAGCTTCAACATAAACTTGCATATGAGCAATTGATTGTCTCTGACCTTGTTTAGAGTGATAGTTTTAAGCTTCTCTATTGTCTATTTCCACATATATAGTCTACTGGATTCTTACAGTCTATTTGGTTCTGTCGAGTCTGTTCCAACTCATAAAAACACTATGCACAACAGAGCATAACACTGCCAAGTCCTGCACCATCCTACAATTGTAGTTACGCTTGAGCCCGCTGCTGTTGCCCCTTTTTGATCCATCTTGTTCAGAGTCTTCCTCTTTTCTAATGACCCTCCACTTTACCAAGCATGATGTCCTTCTCTAGTGACTGATTCCTCCTTATAACATGTTAAAGCATGAGAGACAAAGTCTCGCCATCCTGGCTTCTAAGAAGCATTCTGGCTGTACTTATTTAATATAGATTTATTTTGTTCTTCTAGCAGTCATGGTATTTTTAATATTTCTCAAATGCATTGATTCTTCTGCAATCTTCATTATTTGTTGCCTCATATGTATATGAAATTTGAACACTTTTAAGTCCAACCTTTCACATGTATATGAGGCAATTGAAAATATCTTGACTTTGGTCATGTGCACCTTAGTCCTCAAACTGATATCTTTGCTCAGGAATACTTTAAGGAGAATTTGTGCAGTAGATTTGCCTAATGTAAAACATAGTTTGATTTTGTGACTGCTGCTTCCATGAGTATTAACTGTGGATCCATGCAAAATGAAGTATTTGACAACTTCAATTATGTCACCATTGATCATGATGTTACTTTTTGGTCCAGTTGTAAGAATTTTTGTTTTCTTTACATTGAGGTGTAATTCATACTGAAGATTGTATTCTGATATTCAACAAGAAGTATTTTAAGTCTTTTTGCTTTCAGCTAATAGGTATTGTGCACATTCCTCTAATACTGATGTCCATGGTCTTCTTCTTATAATCTAATTTCTTGGTTCACCATGCAGATTTAATAAATATGGTGAAAGAATACAATCCTGGCACACAACTTTCCTGATTTTAAACCATTCAATGTCCCCTTGTTCTGTTTGAATGACTGTCTCTTTGTCTATGTACAGTTTCCTCATAAGCACAATTAAGTGTTCTGGAATCTTCATTCTTCACAATATATTAGATAGCTTGTCATTATCCTCATAATTTAAAGTCTTTGCAATATCAACAAAGCACAGGTAAACATATTTCTGGTATTCTGTATTGTCTGCTTTCATCTAAGACCTATGTGACATAAACAATCAAATTGACTACATCTGCAGAGAGGATGGAAAAGTTCCATATCATCAGTGAAAACAATGTCAGGGGCAGACTGTGGAACAGACCAACAATTACTCCTAAGCAAATTCAAACTATAGCTGAAGAAAATTAAAACAAATACACGAGAGCCAAAATATAACTTTGAATATATCCAACCTGAATTTAAAGATCATCTGAAGAACAGATTTGATACATTAAACACTAAAGACTGAAGACCAGAAGAGTTGTGGGATGACATCAAGAACATCA
>NW_006408730.1:4204789-4241537 GCF_000296735.1 Chrysochloris asiatica | reverse complement strand
AGCGACCCTGTACAGGGTTTCCGAGGGTGTAAATCTTTACGGGAGTAGAAAGCCTCATCTTTCTCCCGCGGAGCGGCTGGTAGTTTTGAACCGCTGACCTTAAGGTTCGCAGCCGATTCGTAACCACTACGCTACCAGAGCTCCTTAATGTCTTAGGGTCATCTAAATCCCAGGAGCTGAAGATGAGTTGAGGGCTACACCTAAAATGGACACAGTGCTATTTTCACCATTATGGAGTCTATTCAAACTTAAGAAAATGAAGGAATGTATCTTACTCTATCTCCTCGTGTGGCGCTATGGGTTAATGCGTCAGACTGCAAAGCCATTTGAATTGCAAGGTTGGTGGTTCAAGCTCACCAACTGCTCCCTGGAAACCCTTTTCAGGGTCACTGTGTGTTGGAACTGATTGGATGGCACTTCACAACAACAACAACAAGAACATCTCATGTAGCAGTGGCAAATTCTCATTGCCAAAGAGCATCTGGCATTGGAGACGTTATTTCAGTCATCTTTGGAAAGTGTAATCTTGCAATGTGTTTTGAGAACATTTCTTTTCTAAGTGTGATCCATTGACCATCAGCACTGGTGTTATCTAGAAATAAAGATTATGAGGCCTCATCTCAAACGGACTAAATCAGTGTACACACTGGAACAAGATCCACTGGTGATTCACATGCGTCTTAAAGTTGGAGATGCACTTTTCTTCTTGATAATTTTTTTTTTTTTGTAAGTGAAAAGTATTTGTAATTTTCCAGTGCTGTACAGTGTTGTGGCTCTGTAGGATAAGCAATGACTGCTAACCACAAGGTCAGCATTTCAATTCTGCCAGTTGCTCCATTGCAGAAAGATGAGGCTCTCTGTTCCCACAAAGATTTGCAATCCAGGAAACCCTATACAGGATTATTATGATACAGAACACACTTAACCACACCACCAATGTTGTTGTTGTTCTTGTTAAGTACCATCAAGTCAGTTCTGACCCATAGTGACCCTGTATAGGGTTTCCAAGGAGTATCTGGGGAACTTGAACTGCTGGCCTTGAAGTTCAAACTGACTTTGCAGTCTAGCTCATTAACCCACAGCATCACACCAGGACTCCACAATAATAATAGAGATTGTAAAAGTAACAAATCAAAACAAAAGTCATCACCATGGAGTCAAATTCAATTCAAAGCAGCCCTGTAGGACAGTGTAAAATTGTTCCACAGTGTTTCTAAGACTGTACATCTTTATAGACACTGATTGGCACATCATTCTCCCATTAAGCCATTGGTGGGTTAGACCCGTCCACGTTTCAGATAAGTGCTTTAACCACTGTGTTACATAATTAAAGATTATGTGGCACTGTAGGATAAGCACTGGACTGCGAATCACAAGGTTGGCAGTTCAAACCCACCAGCTTCTCCTTGGAAATGCTATGAGTTGGAAACCACTGGACAACACTTAACAACATAGCATATGTTTAAAGCTTCTTATACAAATTTTATTGATTACTGATGGATCAATATATAAAATTAGTTGGTGAAAATATAAAACAATTGGCAGTTCACAGTTTATTATTATTATTTTTTTGTTTCTACACTCTTTCAATTTATGAGACTGGTCATTTCCTCTCCTAATGCTCTCTCTGCTGTTAGGTCCATCGTGTAGAGTAAGTACTAGACTGCTAGCTACATAGTTGGAAACTTATTGGAAACCCTGTACAAAGTCTTAATGAGTCTGAACCACCTCAATAATACTAAACATCAATGATCTGTTACTACAAACCATTTTACAACTTTGGGGTGGAATGCATAGGAAATCAGAGAACCGATCAGGAACTGCATGTGGTTCAATCAAGGTCTCAAAATGCTTGTGTCATTCACATTGTCCTCTTTTCCTTTCAAAAATTGAACTCTTACAAATGACAATGTTAAGAACCAAATTTCAAATTTCATCCCAATTACCATTTATATTAGCAGGATAAATAGTTCTTTCCACTGAAATGTGAATTGGTGATTATTGCAGCAAGCCATAATGAGTGAAGTTCTCTTTCTCTCTCTTTAAGAACCCACTAAGTGCCTTTCACAGGAATTAATTGTCAATTATAAATGTTTTATATGTTAAATAAAATGAGGAAAAGTGCTTGTGCTTTGTTCCTCATGTTTTCAAGTATATGATTATAAGAGAACTCCCCAGTTTCTCAGGTATCACTTAATAAAATTATACAATTTTGCACTTGAGCTCCTTCCCAATCCCACTTTAAACTCACTTAGTGTTAACTGTTTCCCACTGGGAGCTTGTGAGCATTATCTTTGTTCTGCTAAACTATTTCCACTCTTAAAAGAAACTAGTAGATATGCAATTACACTACCAGAAGCAGACCAAGATGCACAGTTACATTTGCTTGATGAAGACTCACATATGATATGATTTAGATCCAACATTATGCCTATTAAAACCCAGTGTGGCACCCACATTTTGTAACTGAAAGATTATACTTATAAATCCCCTTTCAAAAATCTTTAGTTCCTAACCAACACTATGCACACATCCCAAGCCCTTCCTACATTGTTAAGTTTGCCTGAAGTTTTAGAGATTAAAAAAATAGTAGTATTGTAAAATAAACAAACACACAAACAAACTAATCAAGGTATGTATGTGTATTAGATGTGCAATTTGCTGTTTGCACTGAAATGCTTATTGAAAGAGGTTGAAGCTGGCTTGGAATGTGTATGCGTTACTTATGTACACATGACTATTTGTGTATATCACACGTGTGCTTCCTTCCCCAGACTAGAATGGCTTCACTACATAAGGAAGTGTGTCTCCCAACTATTAAACATTGCACCAGGCACATGGCAAACTTGGGAAAGAAACGTTGAGTAAACATTTATAAATGAGTGAATTTATTATACAGTGGCCTACCTGGCTGCTGACCTAACTAATAAATCTTTTCATGTTGCCCGGCTGTGGCAGAAAAGGAAGGCCACCGAAAAGGAAGGTGAAGCATGATAGATAGACAGCTGGCTACTGGATCTTTTGTCTGAGGGGGCTTGCAAGCAGAGTTTGCCTCCCAGCTCTGTTTGGTCTCATTACATGCGGGATCAGGTCTCTGCCGTTCCAGACTTCTGCACACCGCCTCCACACAAGCCCTCCAGAGGGCTGTCAGCTTTCTCATCTCAGCCAGATGAGTTGACAATGCTGCTCATGAAACACAGGACTCACTACCTTTAAGGCTTTTTACAGGGGAAAAAAAAGAATGTATATTTTATTTTGCAGAAGTGTGCAAGGTTTTTGTTCTGATGGTGGTTGTTGCTATTCTTCTGCAGAATTCAAATGACCTACGGGCAGAAATTTCCTGAGGCTAATAATAAAAACACTCTGTGGTATCCTTTTGTGATTTTGTATTTGAGGGTATAAAATAGAAAGTCTGCATTAACGTCTTCCTGTTTATAAGTCATTCGTCTTAAATATCACATCCTTATTTGCTCAAAGTCCTAAGAATATTGACCTCATCTGAGTAGTCTGTGTAGATTTATGGGAGGCGGCATTTCTTCCACACCATCTTTGTCATCGAAAGTGTACTTTACCCAGCAGCCAGACTCCTCTTTGTCTATAACTTCCCAATTTTCATATAGGTTTCCTCTGAGCACAATGCTATTCTTTGTCAAAGTGCCCTCATCCTTTGAACATGCTCTTGTCTCTGCCTCACACATCACAGTTAAAAAACCTCACAGGGGTTGGTATGCTCAGTAACCTTGCCTTTCAGAAAAGCAAGGATTTGATCTTATCTTCTCCAGCAGAATCTATTCGGGCAGTCTTGTATTTTTCTTCCCTTCACTCTATCTGAAGAGATGTGATGGTTTGAGGTTGTGCATGGATATGTGTCCTAGCACAAGCTTACCTATCTGTACGGTTTTTGTTTTTTGGTTTGTTTTAGACACTTGCTCTTTTGCCTGCTTCTTTCCTTGTAGTATTTAGAAAGTGGTTTACATGAAGACTTAAGGTGATATTTCTACAAATATCCAGAAATATGATGTTTTAAGTTGTCATTAAATTAATTTGTTCAAAAATCTACTTGGATATGAAAAAGACTTTATTCCCATTTTAGATAAGGAAACTGCTGAGTGGAGGTCAAGTCAGAATTGTTTAGTATTTTCAAAATTGTTTGCATTTACTTTGGAATAAAATTACTAGTGACAGGAAGTAGATATACCCAATTCAGTTCATCAAATAAACACTAGGATGGATTTTGGGGATTCTGTTACAGTTAGGAAAGATCCTTTTTTTCCAGGATAAGTGCTGCCGAGTTGATTCTGGCCCATAGCGACCCTGTATGGGGTTTCCAAGGAGAAGCTGGTGAGCTTGAACCACTGACCTTGCGGTTCAAATGACTTTGCAGTCTGATGCATTAGCCCACAGTGCCACACCAGGACTCCTCCAGAATAAGTACTAACATGGAAATCCAGGTTCAGTGTGTGACATATTGGAAGATGCCAGTAATAAGTATGGTATCACAGTTCCTAGTTACATTGTATCATAGTTCATAGTTCACAGGGGGAAAGCCTTTTTGTTTGTTTGTTTTTTTAATTTGAGAGAGAAACACTTGAGAATATTGCCAACTCTGCATACTTCACCAAGGAAGCCATGTTATTGAACGATATCTGTGTAATGGAAGAAAAGAGGCGATTTCACCATTTATAATGTTTGCAGAGTTATGGCATGATGCTGTAGGATAAGCTCTGGACTGCTAACTGTGAGGTTGGCTGTTCAAACTCACCAGCTGCTCCTTGGAAATCCTATATAGGGTAGCTATGAGTTGGAACTGATTTGACTTGATGGCAGTTCACAACAACTACATAATGTAGGCAGTTCTTTAATTAAATTTGTTGTTCTTGTTATGAGCATTCTAATCTGGAGCCCTCCATAGAAAGGAGCTCTGATAGCATAGCGGTTACGAATTGGGCTGCTAACCTCAGGATCAGCAGTTTGAAACTACCAGCTATTCTGTGGGAGGAAGATGAGGCTTTCTGCTCCCATAAAGATTTATAGCCTCGGAAACCATGCACAGGATCTCTGTGAGTTGGAACTGACTCCACGGCACAGAGCCAAAACCACCACATAGATTCTTGATAGTAAGCATCTTCTCATTTGATTACTTTGTATGTGATGCAGTACTGTGGTAAATGTCTATAAATGTCTAGCACTTTTCTGGCACCTGTTTTCTGCTTTTACTTAATTAAGTGAACTTACATGTGAACTCAAGTGTACTCATTAGTCACTGGTATGTTGTTTTGCTTTTGTTTTATTAAAAACCATGGAATAGTTTAGCAATAGTACAGTTTTCTGATGGCATTTGAAATTTTGTTGGAGATCAGTTGGGGTTAGGCTTAAGTGGGACTTTAAACCGGTTCATTCTGGCTTAATCCCTTGCAGAGAATTTGTCATCCCAAATATACTGAACCAGAATTTACATTTTAATAAGATCCTTGAGTGAGTCTTCTATAACCCTAGGTCATTCTTAGCTCCCATCACAATCACTCTTGGTGATTGTTAGTATAGATAAGAATCACATAGGGATCTTGTTATAATGTAGATTTGATTTCAGTATATCTGGGAGAGAAATACAAATTCTCAGTAGTGGGTTGAACCAGAATGAACAGGCTTAAAACCCTGCACACAGCACCAGAGAATCTAGCTTGACATTCTGTCTTAGATTCAATAAAACTTTCACCCTCAGAATCTAGACAATAACAAGGATGTTAACTACAAATGTGGAAAATAAAACTCATTCATATTTCTTTGCATTATTGAATGTCTTCCTTGCCTTAAAAATATATATATATACAAAAAGAGATGAAAACATGTTACTCACTTGTAGTAGGAAGATACCTTTTTCCTCACATTGAAAAGCTTCCAAATCTTCTTGCTTAGAATGTGAAAGCTATTGTGCTGAACAACAATACCAATTCAGAGGACACCAAGATTTCTTGTTACGGGGTAGTAATATCTCTTTTTAAAATGTCAGAGTTCTTTCTGTGTTCAGAACATTTCTGGCAGAATAATCAAACATTCTGTGACTGCCTGTACTTTCTCAGTGAGTTCACTCCCTTGCCAAATGTTAGACACAATGCTTACAAATAGGACCTTACCCACAGAAAGCAAGATTCATAGGAAAAATGGTCTGACCTTAGATTATCTGAACTTCAGAACCAATTGAGGTTCTGAATTTCAACCCCAGTTGAAATCTCACCAAAGTGCAGATGCCCCACTGGTCAATCTTGAATTACTGGAGGATTTGTTGCCTGTCATTAACCATAAACTCACTGCCAAGAAATAGCCACTTTAAGATACTGAATAAAGATTTAAAATTGTTCTAGGAGTATGTTGGCTGCTCCTGCTGGAAAAACTTAGAATCAGATGATGAGTTTGTATGGACTGTATTTTTGTTGTTGTTTGCTAAATATGTTGTTGTTGTTAAGTGCTGTTGAGTCAGTTCCGACTCATAATGACCCCATAAGAGGGTTTCCGAGGAGTGGCTGGTGGGTTTGAACTGCTGACTTTGTGGTTAAAAATGACCTTGTGAAATATGTATTCCTAAGATGATACAACCTTTCCTGCTGAAAGTGAAGAGAACTTAAAACATTTACTGATGAGGATCAATGAGCACAGCCTTCGGTATGGATTACATACATCTCAATGTAAAGAAAACAAAAATCCTCACCACTGGACCAATAAACAGCATTCTTATCAACTGAGAAAAGATTGACGTTGTCAAATACTTCATTCTTCTTGGATCAACTATCAACACTCACGGAAGCAGCAGTCAAGAGATCAAACGACATATTGTATTACGCAAATCTGCTGCACAAGACCTTTTTAAAGCGTTGAAGAGTAAAGATGTCAGCTTGAGGACTAAGGTGTGCCTGACTTAAGCCATGATATTTTCAATAACCTCATATGCAAATGAAAGCTGGAGAATGAATAAGGAAGACCGTAGAAGAATTGATGTCTTTGAGTTATGGTGTTGGAAGAGAATATTAAAAGTGCTGTGGTCTGCCAAAAGAACCAATAGATCCATTTTTGAAGAAATGCAGCCAGAGTGCTCCTTAGAGTCTCCTTAGATGGCCAAACTTCGTCACTCATACTTTGGACATATTTTCAGTAGGGACCAGTTGCTGGAGAAGGATATCATGTTTGGTAAGGTGGACTGTTCGAGAAAAAGAGGAAGACCCCAATGAGATGGATTGGCCAAGTGGCAGCATCAATGGACTCAAGCGTGGCAACAATAGTGAGGTTGGCCCAGGATCGGGCAGTGTTTCGTTCTGCTGTGCATAAGGTCGCTTTGGGTCGGTACTGACTCAATGGCACCTAACAACAACTTATACAGTGATTTACATAAAATGATTCCATTTGAGACACTTGTAGGTATAAACAATAACTTATTACAAGTTGTCATTTAGGCTTTAAAAGTAAGTGAAATAAATCAATGTCTGATTTGATTTCAAGGACTGTCAAAAGTGCTTTCTACTATTTTATCACCTGCTTCATACATGGTCAAGAATCTCTGCCATTGGAGTCAGCCTTTTGTGCTATGTTGCCATTTAAAAACAAGCAAACAAGCAGGCATTTCAATTCCCTGCTGTGGCATTCTAAAATTTAGTTGCTTAAAACAACAATTTATTATTTTCCTTGATTTGATTTTTGACTGGGTTCAGTTCTATGTGGTAGTTCCAGGTGACATGTAGTTGACTTTTAAGAGTGTAAGATCCAAAATGCCTCAGGCCTCTGTTTGCTTTATACTTTTCAATATTGCTGTTATTAAGTGCAGTTGAGTTGGTTCTGACTTATAGCAACCTTACAGAAGGTTTTTAAGAAGCAGCTGGTGAGTTTGAACAACCGACCTTGCTGTCGAGTGCTTATCCTTTGGCGCCACACCAGGACTCTGCTTGTTAATATACCACTGACTAAAATAAATCTCCTGATGATTAAATGTAGGATTATATAGACACAGAGAGGTGTGGTCTTTATTAGAAGCCACTGATAATACAGTCTGTCTCATCAGGTTATGTTGTTAAATGTAAAAGATGATAAATACAGATTCTTTTATGTATTTACTGTTTAATAGTGTTTTGGTCACATGAGTCCTCAAGATTCTGTAGTTAGTATTATTGGGCTATTGCTTTAAATCTGTCAATCCTAGGAAGCCATCTACAGGCTTGTTATGATTCAGAGCTAATTTGACAGTACTTAACAACAATGGATGAGTAGAGCGTGTATCAGGGAGTATAGAAATACACTGTCTAAATTAAATCCTTAAAAGATTTGACCAATGCTATATAGATCTTAACTGACAAAGCTGTGACTTGAGCCCAACTCGAGCCAGGCCTCGATCATGGTTTTGATAGTTTTGAGGTCTGGAAAGCTTAGTTCAAATCACAACTTTGTCAATTAAGATCTGTGTTGCATTGGGGACATGTCCTGGTGTGGCATTTTGGGTTAATGCGCTGGACTGCAAAACCAGTTTGATTCACAAGGTCGGCAGTTCAAGCTTACCAGCTGCTCCTTGGAAACCCTATACAGGGTCTCTATGGTGCAAAACTGACTCTTAACAACAACAACATACTGGGTTAACCATAAAATAATTAGCCCTAACATATATTGTCAAAAAAATGTTCCCTGGCCCTTTAAACTGCATGTTGCCATTTGTATACTGCTTCCTGAACTTTGATTAGATACTGGTAGGATTGTTAGTTTGAAGATAAAGTTATTTATTTTCTAACTAAAGAGCATATGTGTTTATGTTCAAATTGCTTGTCAGGTGCAATATAAGGGAGCTTTAAAAAATTCACGGACAAATTCTGTTACCTTTGAATTCCATTTTTCCACTAACGTTTTAAAGCTCCCTCATATTGTATGGCTCCATGTAGCATCTCATCACTAATTCACATCCACAATAAATATTTAATGATTGTTATGTAGGACCAACTAGGGTGCTGGGGTTATAGAAGTGAAGAAAACATATTTAAAAAACCCTCCTTTTTTTTAGTTTAACTTCTAGTGCAGAAAATCTGAAAATTACAAGATTAGTGCTCAGTTTAAAAAAAAAAAAAAACCTAAAGCAAAGTAGGGAGAAAGAAATGTAGAGGGTGGTTGCAATCTTAGATTGGGTGGGCAATGTTGTTTACTCTAAGAACATGACTCATAAGAAAAGACTGGAAAAAAATCAATGAGCTGCACATGCCAATATTTGGGCAAAGAACTTTACAAGCCAAGAGGAGGAAAACTGCAAGGTACCTGAAGAAGGAGCATGAATGACATGGTTGAGGAATGTGAGGAGGACATTGTGGCTAGAGACAAGTGAGTGAGGGGAGCCACAGAAGAGACCAGAGAACTCTTGTAGGCTCCTGAATGTCATGAGGGGTCTTTGACTTTTGATGTAAATGAGAAGGCAAATCACCATTTGATAAGGGTGCCATTTAAGCCACCTAAGGAAGGTTTGTCAGAGGAGGTAGGAAAGATACTTGTTTAAAATGTTGATTCCAGTCCAGATTGGTCTGTGAGAATCTTTGTTTTGCCCCCACCCCGCCATTGTCACACATTTGCATTTTAAATTGCTCCCAGCTGCTTCCCATGTCCACTTTGTAAAGTACTGCCTGATCCATTAGCACATTTCAGCTTCCAAAGAGCAGATAATCAACCCCAATTTTACCATCTGGGTAATGCTAAATGAAGCCCACTTCCAGTTAGGTTAATGAAGCTATGAGGAGCCTGTAGGTTTCTTCAAATCAAAGCTGGTCTAGCACCTTAGAATTCCCCCAAGGGACGCCCCAAGAAGAAATATTTGCAGTCATTGAGGTGACTATGTGGAATTCACATGCAACATTAAATTAGTCTTTTAATCAAATGAGTAGCTTTGCAATTTGTAATTGAAACCCTGCTGAAAGTTGAGCCAGGAACCCTTGGAACTGAAAACTAAAACTCAGCTTCTTATGAGATGAAGGAGAATTACTAATTATACAGATAAGCGCAGAGATTTCTAGCTTTTTTGTTCAGGTCTGGAATCATTATCAGACAAAGGCATCACAGCAGGACATTGAAAAGCATGTTCCATCTGAGCTCTTGAGCCACAGAAGCTCCTTTCTCTAGGTAATTTTAGAATGAAAAAGTTGGTCCTAAAACTAGCCAAAAAGTAGCAGAATTTTGGGGAGAAATTTTTCTCTACAGAGCAACAGTTTTGTCTATCAGATTTACTTTCAATGTGATCTCAGATTTGTTACTTGTTGAATAGAAAAAGTTAATTATCAATTTGATAGAATAGAAACATAACCCATTATTAATTGTTATTGTTGTTAAGTGCCATTGAGTCAGAGGGTGGAAAAGCTCCACATCAGCATCCAAAACAAGGCCAGAGGCAGACTGTGGAACATACCATCAGTTCCTCATATGCAAATTCAGCTAAAGCTGAAGAAAATTAAAACAAGTCCATGAGAGCCAAACCATGACCTTGAAGATGTTGTTAAGTGCCATCAAGTCGGTTCCGACCCTTAGTGACCCTGAACAGGGTTTCCGAGACTGTAAATCTTTATGGGAGCAGAAAGCCTCCTCTTTCTCCCGCGGAGCAGCTGGTAGTTTCGAACTGCTGACCTTGTGGTTCGCAGCCAGCCCGATTCGTAACCACTACGCTACCAGAGCTCCCACTTGAATTTAGAGACCATCTTAAGAACAGATTTGATGCATTAGACACTAAAAACTGAAGACCAGAAGAGTTGTGGGATGATATCAAGAACATCATAGAAGAAGAAAACAAAAGGCCATTAAGAAGACCAGAAAGAAGGAAAAGATCAAAATGGATGTCAGAAGAGACTCTGAAACTTGCTTTTCAGAGTAGAGTTGCTAAAGCAAATGGAAGAAATGAGGAGGTAGAAGTGCTGAATAGAAACTCAAAAGTCAGCTTCAGATGACAAAGTGAAATATTATAACAAAATGTGAAAAGACCTGTAGTTAGAAAAACAAAAGGGTTTTCAGCATTCAGCATTCAGGCCCAGCATTCCCAAAGCTGAGGGGACTGAAGATAAAATAAAAGCCTTGACTTGAAATATTGAAGGATTCTATGGGCAAAATATTGATTAATGCACAAAGTACCAAAAATAAATGGTCAGTGTTCAACCATTTCAAGAGGTAGCATATGATCAAGAGCCAATGTTACTCAAGGAAGAAGTCCAAGGTACACTGAAAACACTGACAAAGAAAAAAGCTCTGGATATCGATGGAATACAAATTGAAATTTTTCAATAAAATGATGCAGCCCTGGAGGCACTCACTCATCTATGCTGAGAAATTTGAAAGACAACTACCTGACCAACTGACTGGAAGAGATTCATATTTACCCCCAATCCAAAGAGAGGTTGCTACAGCTGTTTTAGATTCGAGCATGTCACGTGTCACGGCAGCTCTGGATCCGTTGTTGAAGAAACCGAGGCCACTCAGAGAGGTGAAGCAGAGTTTCAGATTTTATTAAGCCGGCTGACTCGGAGGAGCTAATTTCTCCAGATTCTGAGTGCTGAATATAGGAATATAGGGCAGTGCAGACTTATAGGGGGTCAGAATCAGGGAGGGGTTAGGTTGCGGACCTGTTTGAAGACAGGAGAGAACTAGAGGATTGGTCCTGCTCAGTAACCTGATTAACAATTTTGGCTTGTCTCCTGGGCAAAGAGGGCAGTGTATGTTTTTACCTTTTCCTGTTCATTCTGCCCTTTAGGACCTTTTTCCCAGGGGCATCATCTAAATGTTGCATAAGGAATGGTATTTTGGTATTGATTTGGATTGTTGGTACCCTTTTCGATTGATTATTGTTTTAATGGCTGCTCATATGGTCCTTATTGCTAGTGGGAGGAGGCATGGAATGATTAAATAAATTCCAAATAAAACAGGACCCCCACCCAGGAGGGTCTTGAACCCTTTAAAGGTGAAGAACTACCCTCCCCATAGGCTCTTTGGGTTCCATCCATTCCAGGTTTGCACAGGGACATGTGGGAAACTTTCTGCATTTTTACAAGTTCTTCTACTGCCAGATTCTGGTCATCAATTTGTATGCAGCAGTTAGCAAAATTAAACTTCTCATATACCCCTCCTCCTTCTGCAGCCAATAAGTGGTAGTCTAGGGCTAATCTATTTTGACAGATGGCATTTCACATCTGGGTCTGTTGGTGCTCAAGAAGGGTTGGGGCCACCCCAGTTCTATTGGTTATAGACTCAGTTACCTAAGAAGGTGCCCTCACATTTATAGCAACTATAGTAGAGTAGTGTGGTTACTGTTTGGCCCACCTTGTGGTGTGGGTGTATAGATTACACAGATTTCTCCCTTTACCACATCCCAAAGTCTAATTAAAATGAGTCCCATGGCAGGCATCCTCATGCTTCAGCCATGCGTAGATCAGCCCGGTCCTGGTTTGTGGCTGAAGCAGGGCGGGTTGTATGTCTCAATGTTACCTTGTAAGGGTTGGTAGAGTCAGTTTCAGCTTTCCATGGAGACAAATGAGGCTTTCTTCAGTCTGCTGTGGTAAATCCAGGTGGGGACTCCTACCTTGGCTGCTAGTCTTGGGATAATTTCTTGTTCTAGTCCTCTGTAATCCTTGCAGATGCTTCTGGATGTGCTCCCAAAAGGAAAAAACAAATCAGATACATTAATTACACTCTGAGCTAAATAGACTCAAAGCTTTCATCTTGTTGAAAGAAATAATGTCTTATGAGAGTCCCGTCGTGTCAAGTTTTGAATCCGGCTAACTTGACAGCTGACAGGTGGCTAGAAGGACTTCCCAGGGTCCAGTCCACATTTTTCTAATTGGTTTTCAGGTCGGTCTCTCCGTGTTCTGAACAGAATATGATCTCTAGACTGGAAAGAGTCAGGTTAACTTTAGGGAAAGAAGCAAATCTGGGAAGAGCAATTTTGCAAATAATAAAAAGTGTGTGGTAGAGGTGTTGTGCATATCCCTGCACTTTTAAATCTTGGCTGAGGTCAAGTAGAGTGTTGAGGAAAGTCTGGGAAGGTTTACTGTATACAACTTTATAAGGGCTCAATTTAAACCCACTTCTGGGGGCTACCTGAATTTGAAACAGGGCTAAGGCAACACCTGGTACCAATGTAGATAAATTTCCTGACAGTTTTGTCATTTGTTTCTTTAGAGTAGGTTTCATTTTATCAAACCTCCATGTTGGATGCAATCTCCATTTCATCTGTAGGTGTTGGCTGCTCCGTTGTCCCTTTGGACACTTTGGAAGTCCAAACTTGGAGATAATCTCCTTCAAGAGAATTTTAACTATTTCTGAAGTTCTTATTCTGGTGGGAGAAAACTTCTACCAAATCAGAAAAGGTGTCTACAAAAACAAAAGCAGCAGATATTTAATTACCCCACTTGGGGGCATCTGCATGAAATCAACCTGTTAATATCAAGGGGTTGTTTACCTCGATAGGACAGCCTGTCTTGGGATTGTTTTTGAGGCAGGTAACAGTCAGAGCTAAAGTTCTGAATGATTTTTTTAATTTTTGAGAATTTCTTGCCCTAGAGCCAGGGCCTAATGAACCAAGCCAGAGGCCTGTTTCCTGTAGGGGGTCATTTCGTGGACACATTTAAGGAGAGCAGGTGCTAGTTTTCACAGGATCAGAACCATTCTTTTGCCATTTACTTTTTAGTGTTTAACTTTTCAGAACCAGAACAATTCCATTTTCATTTATTTTTCATTCTGTAGCCCCTCTTTCAAATCCTTCTGCCTCAGTTCTACTCAACCCTCTGGGTACCCATTCAGTCTTTCTTGCCAAGTTTTCTAATGCCCTTATCAGTGCAATCAGTGCATCTAATGCCCTTGTCAGTTCAGTATTTTGAGCTGAGATGCTTGGCAGGAGGGCTATTGCCTCTACGCAGTTTTGTAAGATTACTATTACACACCCTGCTATCCGAGTCCCTTTTTCCATGTAACTACTTCGTTCATGAATAATGTCTAGTCCACCAGATATAGTCAAACAAGTCAGGTTAACAGAAGAATACTTGGTCAATGATTTCTGTACCATCATGGTTCAGCCATTCAGTTGCCACATCAGGGAGGAGGACGGCAGGTTTGTTGTTGTTGTTGTCAGGTGCCATCGAGTCAGAACCGACTCACAGCGACCCCATGCACAACAGAATGAAACAATGTCCGATCCTGGGCCAACCTCACTACCGCTGCCACACGAGTCCATCAATGATGCCACCTGGCCAATCCATCTCGTTGGGGGTCTTCCTCTTTTCCTCTGACCCTTCATCTTACCAAACATGATGTCCTTCTCCAGTGACTGTTCCCTCCTGACAATATGTCCAAAATATGAGAGACAAAGTTTGGCCATCTTGGCCTCTAAGGAGCACTCTGGCTGCACTTCTTCCAAAACAGATCTATTGGTTCTTTTGGCAGCCCATGGCACTTTTAATATTCTCCTCCAACACCATAATTCAAAGGCATGAATTCTTCTATGATCTTCCTTATTCACTGTCCAGCTTTTGTATCCATATGAGGTGATGGAAAATACTATGGCTTGGGTCAGGTGCACCTTAGTCCTCAAGCTGAAATCGTTACTCTTCAACACTTTAAAAAGTTCCTGTGCAGCAGATTTGCTCAATGCAATACGGCGTCTGATCTCTTGACTGCTGCTTCCATGACTTGATAGTTGATCCAAGAAGAATGAAGTCCTTGACAACTTCAATCTTTTCTCCATTGATAAGAATGTTGTTTATTGGTCCAGTGGTGAGGATTTTTGTTTTCTTGATATTGAGATGTAATCCATATCGAAGGCTGTGCTCTTAATCTTCATCAGTAAATGTTTTAAGTCCTCTTCACTTTCAGCAAGCAAGGTTGTATCATTTGCATATCACAGGTTGTTAATGAGTTTTCCTCCAATCTTGATGTCACGTTTTTCTTCATAGAACCCAGCTTCTCGTATTATTTGCTCAGCATACAGGTTGAATAACTATGGTGAAAGAATACAACCTTGTCACACACCTTCCTTAATTTTAAAACATTCAGTGTTCCCACGTTCTGTTTAAACAACTGCTTCTTGGTCCAGGTACAGATTCCTCATTAGTACAATTAAGTGTTCTGGAATACTCATACTTCTCAATGTTGTCCATAGCTTGTCATGATCTACACAATCGAAAGCCTTTGCATAGTCAATAAAGCATAGGTAAACATCTTTCTGATATTCTCTGCTTTCAGCCAAGATCCATCGGATATCAGCAATATCTCTCGTTCCACAACCTCTTCTGAATCCAGCTTGAACCTCTGGAAGTTCTCTGTCAATGTATGATTGTAGCCGGTTCTGTATTACCTTCAGCAAAACTTTACTTGCTTGAGATATCAAAGAGATTGTCCAATGATTACCACATTCAGTTGGGTCACCTCTCTTTGGAATGGGCACAAATATGGATCTCTTTCAATCAGTCGGCCAGATAGTTGTCTTCCAAATTTCTTGGCAGAGATGAATGAGTGCCTCCTGTGCTGCCTCACTTTCTTGGAACATTTCTATTTTTATTCCATCAATTCCTGGTGTCTTGTTCTTTGCCAATTCCTTCAATGCACCTTGGACTTCCTCCCTAAGTATCATTGGCTCTTGATCATATGCTACCCCTTGAAATGATTGAACATTAACCATTTCCTTTTGGTACAGTGACTCTGTGTATTCATTCCATCTTCTCGTGATGCTTTCTGCATCATTCAGTAATTTGCCAAGAGAATCTTTCAATGACGAAAGTCGAGGCTTGATTTTTTTCTTCAGTTCCCCCAGCTTGAGAAATGATGAGTGTGTATTTCCTTTTTGGTTTTCTAATTCCAAATCTTTGCATATTTTATTATAATATTTGACTTTATCTTCTCAAGCTGATCTTTAAATTTTCTGTTCAGCTCTTGAACCTCCTCATTTCTTCCATTTGCTTTAGCATCTCTATGCTGGAGTGCAAGTTTCAGAGTCTCTTCTGACATCCATTTTGACCTTTTCCTTCTTTCTTGTCTTCTTAATGACTTTTTGCTCTCTTCACCTGTGATGCTCTTGATGTCATCCCACAACTCTTCTGGTCTTCGGTATTTAGTGTTTAATATATCAAATCTGTTCTTTAGATGATCTCTAAATTCAGATGGGATATTTTCAAGGTCATATTTTGGCTCTCGTGGACTTGTTTTCATTTTCTTCAATTTAAGTTTGAATTTGCATATGAGTAATTGATGGTCTGTACACAGCCTGCCCTGGCCTTATTTTGACTGATGATATGGAGCGTTTCCATCTTCTCTTTCCACAGATGTGGACATTTGATTTCTATGTGTTCCATCTCATGAGGTCCATGTGTATAGTCATCTTTCATGCTGTCTAAAGAAGGTGTTTGGAATGAACAAATCACTGGTTTTGCAGAATTCTATCATGCATTCTCCAGCATCATTTATATCACCAAGGCCATATTTTTTGACTACTGGTCCTTCCTCTTTACTACCAACCTTTACATTCCATTCACCAGTAATGAGGTTTAGTCGCCCCATAATTCACAGGGTAATATTCAGATTGTCAAGTACAATAATCTAGTATTGCCTATCCATCCTGTTGTGAGCCATAGGCTTCCCTTCTTTTGCAGCAGGGAGATGATTTGATGGGGATGGGGACAAGCTGGCCAGAGTGAATTTCTTGGCCTCTTTCCTGAGAGGATATTATTGACTTCTGTAAGATGGTCAGTTTCTGGCCTTCAATCAGACCTCAATGGGGGATGCTTGTTGGCTCTCCCTGGAGTTCTGCTAGTCCACAAGAGGGGTTTACCTGATTGTCAATCTCCTCAGGCCAATGTGACTTGTTTCCTGAGTTTGAATCAATAATTGCCAGACATGTTCATGAGGAACCTCCATCTGTAGACTTTCGGTTTCAGAAAGGTGTTTGAACATGTAACTTTGGAAGCAGGTCCTGGCCCAATAAGTGGCAAGACAGTTATTTTATTTTTCCCAGTATAGCAGTCCTGGGGTTTCAGGAAGAACTGGTCCTCAGGCCTCCATGAGATCTTAGTCACCATTACTGAATTGAATGATAACAGTCTTTCCCCTATTGTTATTTTCAACTGAGGTCCTGGGGGTGGGGGCAATAGGAGTGGCAGAGGTTGATGCCAAATCATGCTGGGTCACCTTACGCCCTGACACTGTTAGTCTTCTGCAGACAATGAAGCTTGTTCAACCATCTGTTGAGTTGGATGGCTTTTTCTGCTAGACCCTCCCCTAAGATTTGGGCATTTATTTTTTCCAATGTCCAGATTTTTGCATAAGCACATCTATCCTTGCTTAAGGCCCTCGTTCCTTTCAGGGGTCCTCTCTGGGGTCCCACAGGCTTACCCCTAGTGGTCTTTTAGAAAGACAGTTATGGCCTGAGAAGTCTCATGCACTCAGCTGTTAAATACCTCAAAGGTGATGTCCACCAATTGGGATCGATTCATACCAATTACCCTGTCAAAGTTCTGCCATTTCTTTCTAAAATCCTGGGTGCTTTGGGAGATAAAAATCATGTTAATCATTTGGATATTTGCTGAGTTCTCAAGATCAAGGTCTATGTACTTACACAATAAGCCTGGTAGAGTCATTTAAAGAATTCAGAGGGGTCCTCAGTTGGCTTCTGTTGAACTGCCTGTACCATGTTCTAGTTCTTTTGTTTAGGAACTCCCTTTTTCAGACCTCTGAGAATTCACCTTTTATAATGCTCCAGTCGTGGCAAGCCCATTATATTTTAATTTGTGTCAGCTAGAGGAATTGCCTTGACTGGGACAAAGGTCCTGTTCAGGTTTTTCTCCATGGATGCATGCTGTTTCCTTCCATGCCTTATCTCAGACCAGCCTTTTACATTGCTGGTCAGGAACATTATCAACAGACCCTGAATATTTGCCCAGTCAGGATGATGAGTAGCAAAAATAGTAGTTATTAAATTTGTAATTTTAGTTGGGTCATCCTGGTGTGTCACTGTGGGTAAATGTGCTGGACCACCAAGTCTGTCCAAACTACAAGGTCAGAGGTTCAAGCCCACCAGCTGCTCCTTGGAAAACTCACACAGGGCCACCATGAGTCAGAACTGACCCAACAGCATTGAACAACAAAATCTCAATACGAAGGATTTGAATTTTTCCTATTTAACAAGATCAAGATAGAGAGAGAAGTACATGTCCAACAATATCCTGTGGCTTGCCCTTCCGTATTCAGTCCTATGGGCATCTGCAGAGGGGGTATTGCTTTACCTCTGTTCTCGGTAGCCCTCTACCGAAATGGGTCCCTTGAAGGGTACGGTATAGAGAAATCACTTCCAAATTGCTTTCCACAGTGGCTGAATATGGCCAGGCAGGTTCCCTAGGTCAAGCTATACTTTTCCCTAATGACAGCTGCTGGTGTACCAGGAGTTGTAATATGACAATGTTATAATCAAAAGCTGTATTTCATAAAAAAAAAGTAACCATTCATCTCTTTGTATATTCACATACAGGCCAGTTTAGAACTGTTTTCACCTAATAGTCATCTGTATTCATTTTTCCTCTGCAAGGCTTTCATATTAGTGGTACAAGTGCATTATAGTACATATACGCGATATAACTTACATATTCTTGGAATTTCAGGTTGTTTTCAGTTTCTTAACCAAATACAGGACAAAAACATAGTAATTTTACAAACAAATAGACAATCTGACACAGTGGTTTAATAATTCAAGCTGTTAGATGATATAATAATTTTGAGGATCCATTCAAAGGTTGTTTTTCCCATCATCTAGATCGCACATTGGCCAAGCTGTATTACAGTAAAACACCATCTTCTTTAATGTCATAGAAGGGTACTCATATAGAAATCAGTTTAAATTATGCATTACAGCTCTTTTCTTTCAGATTGAGGCCTATATTTTTATTTTAGATACAGAGGTTAACCTTAACAGAAACACAAGGGGCACTTTTAGGAAATTACTTCCTGTCTACCATGCCCTGATGTGTGCACCCAGAATAAAGCAGAAGGGATATCAAAGTGAAGGTGGAGGTTAGTTCAGGAAGCACAAGGTCAAAGACTCCCAAGAAAAGATTCTTGGCAGCGCTGCTTAGAGTGTTTGGTTACTGTGCACCTGGGCTCACCTGTCCAAGTGGCCAGTGGGCCACTCATGGCAGTGAGTTCACAACAGAGATCGTGCCCAGACTTTGCTTTTCCTCTCATGACAATGTTCAAGCGTCTCTTAGCTTTGGAGAGTTTCAAACCAGGAGTTCACTCTATACCAGCAGTGAGGACCGTCTCCCCAAGCCATATGAGATTCACTACCAGCCCAGTACCAGACATACTCACACAATCCTGCTTACAAGGACTCCCTTTTTTTAAAAAAAATCCATTTAGCATACATTCTAAGACTGTTGGCTCTCTGAGTATTCCCCATATCACCTAAGTATTCCATGGCTGGAGCTGTGGAACCACACAAGCCAGGCATGACAAGACACACTTCAGCTACTTGCACTCAATCAATCACACAGAGTTGATGGCTATTCCAGGCCCCCTCCCACCTTCCAAGGAGAGTTCCTGACTGAGGCCTCTAGGTGAGACCTTGGAAGGGATCAGCCTTCCACTTTTGTCTGTAGGGACAGGCCTGACTGGGTTTAACCTGGGGCCTGGGGCCTAACCTTTTTCCATAAGTCCTGGCTGGTTTCTCTGGTTCAACCTCTCCTTTTGAGTCCTGTTAGGAGAGGTAGGTGCGGTGACCGGCTACCCCCATTCGGAGAGGGAGGGATCATCAAATGTGGCAGTAGGTACTTCTGACGAGGGAAGCTTGCCAACAGGCACTACCTGACTCTGAGCTGGTGGCTCAAGGGGCCAGTGTGGTTGTTTCCCAGTCAGGGAACCAACTGTTACAGCAGTTTTAGATTCGAGAGTGTCACGGCGGCTCTTGATCTGTCATCAAAGAAACCAAGGCCACTTGGAGAGGTGAAGCAGAATATTAGATTTTATTAAACTGACTGGCTCAGAGGAGCTAATTTCTCCAGATTCTGAGCACCGAATATAGGGCAGTGCAGACTTATATGGGGTTAGAATCAGGGAAGAGTAAGTTTATGGACCTGTTTGAAGATAGGAGGGAACCAGAGGATTGGTTCCACTCACTAACTTGATTAACATTCTAGTTTGACTCCTGAGTGGAGAGGATTGGTCCCACTCAGTGACCTGATTAACATTTTAGCTTGTCTCATGGGTGGAGAGGGCAGTAAATGTTTTTACCTTTTCCTGTTCATTGTGACTCAAACAGAATGTGGAAGTCATTGGACAATATCATTAATATCTCATGCAAGTAAAATTTTCTAAAGATATACAAAATTGACTGCAACCATACATTGAAAGAGAACTTCCAAGCATAAAGAACCCCCGCCACCAACCTCTTTAGTATGTTTTTTTTTTTTTCTTAGTCTTTTACAGAAACTATCCTATGCAGTATTTCTCTTTTTGTGACTGACTAATTTCACTCAGCACAATGTCCTCAAGGTTCATCCATATTATGTGGTGGCTTGCAGCTTCCTTGTTATTCTTCAAGGTAGCATAATATTCCATTGTGTGTAAGTACCACAGTTTGTTTATCCATTCTTCAGTTGATGGGCACTTAGGCTGTCTCCATCTTTTTGCTATTGTACATAGTGCTGTTATGAACATTGGTGTACATATATCTATTTGTGTTATGGCTTGTATTTCTTCTGGGTAAATACGAAGTAGAGGAATTGCTGGATCATAAGGTATTTCTATTTCCAACCTTTGAAGGAAGTGCCATATTGCTTTTCAGAGAGGTTGGGCCCTTTTGCAATCCCACCAGCAATGCAGGAGCGTCCCAGTATCTACACATCCCCACCAGCATTTATTGTCCTTTACTTTTTTGATCTTTGCTGTTATTGCTGGTGTGAAATGATACTTCATTGTTGTTTTGATTTGCATCTCTCTAATGGCTAGTGATCATGAACATTTCTTCATATGTTTGTTGGCTGCCTGGATTTCCTCCTTGGTGAAGTGTCTGTTCATGTCCTGTGCCCATTTTTTAATTGGGTTAATTGTCTTTTTCCTGTAGAGGTGTTGTAGTTTCCTATATATTTTAGTAATGAGTCCCTTGTCAGATGTGTCTTTGCAAAAGATTTTTTCCCATTCTGTGGGTTCCCTTTCTACCCTTCTGGTGAAGCGTTTTGATGCACATAAGTCTTTAATTTTTATTATGTCCCAATCATCTACTTGGTCTACTTTTGTTTAAGTAGTTATCAAAATGTTTGGTAGTCTGTGTATTCCCTGAATTAGTGCCCTCACATTTGTCCCTATTTTTTCATTGATGGCCTTCATAATTGTGGGATTCACATTTAGGTCTTTAATCCATGCTGAGTTGGTTTTTGTGTAAGACATGAGGTGAAGGTCTTATTTCAATCTTTTGCATATTGCTTTCCAGTTCTGCCAGCACTATCTGTTGAAGAGACTATCACCTCCCATTGCCATATATTTAGGTACTTTGTTAAAAATCAGTTGGCTCTATGTTGATGGGTTAATTTCTGGATTCTCAATTCTGTTCCTTTGATCAATGTATCTTTCATTGTACCAGTAACAAGCATTTTTGACCACTGTAGCTGTGCAGTAAATTTTGAAGTCGGGGAGTGAGAGGTTTCCAACTTTATTCTTCTTCTTGAGCAGTGCTTTTCCTATCCTGGGTCTCTTTCTTTCCATATAAAGTTTGTAATTGTTTTTTCCATCTCTTTGAAGAATGTCCTTGGAATCTGGATTGGGATTGCATTATATGTGTAAATTGCTTTGGGCAGTATTGACAGTTTCATAATGTTAAGTCTTCCTATCCAGGAGCATGGTACGTTCTTCTATTTTTGTAGGTCTCTTTTGGTTTCTTGTAGTAGTGTTTTGTTGTTAACTTTGTATAAGTAAGTCCTTTGTGTCTCTGGTTACATTTATTCCTAAAAATTTCATCCTTTGGGTGGCTATTGTAAATGGTATTACTTTCCTAATTTTGGATGCTTTTAATTCCCCTGTCTTACTGTATAGTTCATGCTAAGACTTCCAGCACAATATTGAATTGGAGTGGTGAAAAGGGACATCCTTGTCTGGTTCCTGTTCGCAGAGGGAAGGCATTCATTTTCTCTCCATTGAGAGTAATGTAAGCTTTTGGTTTTGTCTATATGCTATTAATTATGTTGAGGAATTTCCCTTCAATTCCTACTTTGTTGAGTGTTTTTATCAGGAATGGATGTTGCATTTTGTCAAATGTCTTTTCTGTATCAATCAATATGATCATGTGGTTCTTTTCTTTTTTCTTATTTGTATGGTGGGTTACATTGATCATTTTTCTAGTGTTGAACTATCCTTGCATCCCTGATATGAATCCTACTTAATCATGATGTGGTATCTTTTTGATGTGCTGCTGGATTCTGTTGGCTAGGATTTTGTTGAGAATTTTTGCATCTATGTTCATGAGGGATATTAGTCTATAATTTTCTTTCATAGTGACATATTTCCCTGGTTTTTGTATGAGGGTTAGCTTGCTTCATAAAATTTATTAGGAAGTTTTCCATCATCCTCTATCTTCTGGAATAATTTGAGGAGAATTGGTGACAGCTCTTCCCTGAATGTTTGGTAGAATTCACCAGTGAAGCTGTCTGGGCCTGAGCTTCGTTTGGTTGGGAGTTTTTTGATGACCTTATTAATTTCTTATTTTGTTATGGGTCTGTTCAGGTATACTATTTCACTGTGTGTAAGTTTAGGTAGGTCGTGTTTTTCTAAAAATGTATCCATCTCTTCTAAATTTTCAAATTTGTTGGAGTACAACTCTTCATAGTATTCTGTTATTATCCTTTTGATTTCTTTTGGTTCCATTGTGGCATCGCCCATGTGCTTTCTAATGCATGTTACTTGTGTCTTTTCCCTCTTTTCTTCTGTTAGGTTTGCCAGTGGTTTGTCAATTTTGTTAATCCTTTCAAAGAACTAACTTCTTGTCCTGTTGATTCTTTCTATAGTTTTTCTATCCCATTTATTTCTTCTGTTTTCTATCTCATTTATTTCTTCTCTAATGTTTATTATTTCTTTTCTTTTGGTGGCTGTAGGTTCCCTCTGTTGGTCTGTTTTTAATTGTTGTAGATGCTGTGTTAATGTGTTCATTTTGGTTCTTTCTTCCTTTTGGATTTGTGCATTTATTGCAATAAATTGTCTTCTTAACACAGCTTTCACTGTGTCCCAAAGATTTTGGTATGTTGTGTTTTCTTTCTCATTTGTTTCTAGGAACTTTGTGAATTCACGTTTAATTTCTTCTACTACCCAGTCCCTTTTCAGCAGGGTGTTATTTAGTTTCCATGTCTTTGACTTTATTTTCTTGGTCTTCCTATTGTTGATTTTTAATTTTATAGCATTGTGGTCTGAGAAGATGCTTTGTAGTATTTTTATATTTGTGAATTTATGGAGATTTGTTTTGTGGCCTAAGACATGGTCTATTCTGGAGACTGTTCCATGGGTGTAGCACTGTGGTTTAATGAGCTGGACTGCAAGGTCGGTTTGAATCACAAGGTAGGTAGTTCAAGCTCACCAGCCACTCCTAGGAAACCTTACACATGGTTGCTATGGGTCAGAACTGACTCGATGGCACTTAACAACAACAACATGAAGAGCCAGAGGAAGAACCCCAATAACATGGATTGGCACAGTGCAGCAGTGATGCTTCAAACATAGCAATGATTGTGAGGTTGGCGCAGGACCAGGTAGTGTTTTGTTTTGTTCTGCGTAGGCTCATTATAAGTCAGTACTGATTTGGTTGCACCTAACAACAACAACAAATGATGGTCTTTAATATCTTCCATCTCATTACTTTTGACACTGATAACTGCACACTAATAAAAGTAAATATTTCTCCTTATTTTCCTACTTCAAAAACAAAACAAAAACAAGTAACTCACTTTCTTTGCCTTACAGTGATTTTTAAAGCCAAAGTAATAATTTCTCTACAAATAACAGTGATAGGTTGTCGTATATCCTTTAATTTAACCGTAAAGCAAGATGGCCTTTTTAATCACATGTGGGTTTTCCACCATTCTCTGTGGATTTTAAAAGAGACAACATGATTGTTTGCTATCTGCTATAAACCACAATATCAAATCAAAGCTTTCCTCTGTTTCATTTTTAACCCTTAAAATGTGAAAAAGGGGAGTGAAGCACTTTTCAAAGAGAAGAGCAATATTATGGGTCAAGGTACTCAGTGGAGAGAGAGCCTCCATTCTATAACTGAAGGACCAGCATTTTCTTTGTTCTTGATAGAATATTTTGCAGCCCACAATTGGGGTTAGACCAGGGAGCCAGCCTTCAGGATCTGTTCTAGCTCTAAAATTTTATTTTTATAGTTAAAATTTATAAAGATCAAATTACATTGAGATGAAAAACATGTTTTTAGGAAGTATAATGTAAAAAAAAAGACAAAATTCTTTCTTTTAATTCTAAATTATATTAAGTACTGAGGAAATGAGACTGGTTGTATTCTTCAAAATGAAAAATAACTTTGAGTTGAAATATGAGAAAATATTTGTAGTCTATAATACAAGCTCATAACTATGATTTTATTTTTTTTAATCAAGTTTTTTTTTTTTTTTTTTCAGGGTAAACTATGCAGGTTTGAATTAACCTGGTTTTGAAAAGCAACTATGCTTAAATTTTACATGGTCTACACACATTTGTTTTATAGCGACTATTTTATGGGGATATTGGTTATTGACCCACAGAAAGAAATTAATGTATAAGTTGGTTAATGTTTACTATGTATGTATTCATTTATCCATTTACTACTTACTAAACATATTCAAGGCATTATGGTGAGCACTGGGAGTTTTACAAGGATACATCTGTTAGTATCTTCAAGATGATTATGTTGTTGCTGTAGTTAAGCGCCATTGAGTAGGTTCCAACCCATAAGTTAGTGAACCTTATAGTGGCTGGTGAACTTGAATCACTTACCTTGTGGTTCAAACTGACAGTGCAGTCCAGTACACTAACCCACAGTGCCATACCATGACTCCAAGATGCCAAGGTGCAAGGCAAGAGTAATGTTGGCCATGACTGTTAATATTATGTGTCAACTTGGCTGGACCTTAATTCTTAGTGGTTTAGCTGTTACATGATGATATAATCTCGTAGTTACATAATTATGTAATCATCTTCCATTGTGATGTGGTCTGATTTTCATATAGCATCAATTCTTGCATAATGACTGTCCTTGGGAACCTAACTCTGTCAATAAGTAAGAAGTAAATATATTATGAAGAATTCCAAAATTTTATTTTATACTAAAATAAAATATTTACATTTGTATTTTTTAAGTCCCTACTATGCATAGTGGTTACGAATCTAGCTGGTAACCTCACCGTCAACAGTTTGAAACTGCCAGCTGTTCCACTGGAGAAAGATGAGGCTTTCTGTTCCTGTAATGATTTACAGCCTCGGAACCCTGTAACAGGGTCATTATGAGTTGGAACCGACTCCATGGCACATAACAACAACAACATGCTCCTAGTTAAACTTCGTATTTCTTTTATTCATCTTGTCTCACATTAATTTCATAATGTTGGTGCTTTATCATATACCAAGAGTCAGAACACATATGCATATATTAAAAGGGTTTAATATATAATATAATAAGAGGAAATTCCAAAGTTGACTACTTTGTGATGGTTCAACTCAATGTTCATTTTATAGATATGAACAATCATGAGATAAACTAAATTTTACCATATTTTTCTTCCCATCAATAAATTTGTTTGATTTATTTTGTTGCTTTATTTCATGTCCCCAAAGTAGATTGGTGTCAGTTTCTGTAGAATCGGTTCTGATTCATGGCGACCCCTAGTATGCTAAAGTTGAACTGTGATCTACAGGGTTCTTACTGATTGAGTTTTCAAAAGGGAATCACTAGAACTTTTTTCCAAGGTGTCTCTGGGTGGATTCCAACCTTCACTCTATCAATTAGCAGCTAAACATAGTAAAAGTTTGTATTTTTACAAATACAAACTCAGGACTCAAATAAAACAGACTGCTCCAGTGGAGAATGTCCTCTCAGAAATTGTTGATCAACCACAGTTACATTGTCCAACTCATTTGTCCTATATTCTTAACTGTAAAGAAAATGAGATATCAATTACATAAAGAAAAAAGGAGGAAAAGGTATTTTTACAACAATTTTCTCAGCACTTATCTTAGAAGGTATATCTTATGCAATCTGTCACTTTTGAGGGGTGATTTGACACTAGAAATAGGGGCAGTTTTAGAATTTTACTGACAAAATGTTGTATCTTTAAAGTATGGCTTCTGCTTTTATGAAAAAAAGAAAATAGAAGTAAAAGTAAATCTGAGTTAAATTCAGAAAATTAGCATTTTAGTCCTGGTGTGGCACTGCAAGATAATGCTCTAGATCACAAAATTAGTTTGAACCACAAGGTTGGCAGTTCAAACCCACCAGCCACTCCTCAGAAATCCTATCCATGGTCGCTATGGGTCAGAACCAACTTGATGGCACTTAACAGCAACAACAACATACTATGTAAAGAAAACTGGATTGAGGAAACCTGTCCTATTCCTTAACATTTGGGTGAATGCATAACACCTCCTTACACCTAGCTGAGTTACTGTAAACGGATTTTTATTCATTTCAGTGTTTGCAAGAGATTATGCGAGTATTGGTGATGGTTGAAGGATTTCAGTGTGTGTTTGGTTTGGATTTTACATTTGTGTTCGTAGTGTATTTTAGCATGGGTTTTCCTGAAAGCAAAGCTTATGGATAAAAGCTTGTAGATTAGCACCTTTTTAAGGAGTACAGTCATAGGAAAGCAGAAGTCAGAAAAGTATTAGTTCATCTTTTGAAATTGTGTTCCCATTTTCTTATATGTATATCTCAGGAAAGAGCCTCTGAGGAGAGAAATCAATTCAGTCTCCTATCCTGGTGTGGCACTATGGGATGAAGCACTGGACTGCAAAGTTTGTTTGAACCACAAGGTTGCTTGTGGTTCCAAGCTGATCCTTGGAAACCCTATACAGGGTAGCTATGAGTCAAAACTGACTCAAAGGTACTTAACAACAACAAAATAAGTGTCAGAGTTACTGTGCTGTTCTTCTACAAGGGTTTTTGTGAGATAATAAATATGATTACTTCCTTCTATCTCTCATAACAATGATTAACAAATATGGTACTTAGCCATTTTGAAATGTAAATGGTAAGATAATTGGGTAGGGAAATAGTCTATAAAACACAACTCTACTATGGTATCTAAGGGGAAAACTAGCATCTATAAAGAAGTTGCTCTTAATGGAAAATTTACAATCATTAATATGAGAATATTGTTTGGGCCAAATGTATAGACTTAATGTAAAAATAACATGTTGGTCACCTGTTACAAGAACTGATTGCTCTGTTGGGCTCTTTTCACATGGTGTAATATCAAGAAATGAGGATTCATAATAAGGTCTGGTTCTATTACTTTTTATAAAAATGATTTCATTCATTAATTAAATTATTTTCCCCTTCACCCAAGTTAACATGTGTCAGTCTACCCTCCAGTCAGTAACCTACCCTCTCTATCCTGGTTGTTTTGTTGTTATGTACCATCAAGTTGATTCTTACTCATGGTGATCTGCAAAACAGAACAAAACACTGTCCAAGCCTGCACCATCCTCCCAATTGTTGTTATGTTTGAGCCTATTGTTATTCCCACCGTGTCCATCTGGTTGGAGGTCCTCCTCTTTTTCCCTGACTCTCCACTTCACCAAGCAAGATGTCCTTCTCTAGTAACTGGTCCCGCCTCATAGTATATATGAAGTATAAGAGACGAAGTCCATTCTGTCTTCTAAGGAGCATGCTGGCTGTGCTTCTTTCAACACATATTTGTTTGTTTGGGTTTTATTTTGGCAGTTTAAGGTATTTTTAATTCTCTTATTGAACACCAAGAATGGCTTTCTCTGTGTGAAAACGGTTTTTTTTTTGGACATTTTATAATAGTGCTCTTATCCAATATTTTTCCTTTTGTGACTTTTTCACACAGCATGTTGTTGTTATGTGCCTTTGAGTTGGTTCTGACCCATAGCAACCCTGCATAGAGTTTTTGAGGAGTGGCTGGTGAGCTAGAAACAATAGACCTTGCAGTCCAGTGCATTAACTTGCAGCACTACACCAGGACCCTGTCACTCAGCATAATGACTTCCAAATTCATTCATTTTATAAAGTGTTTTGCAGATTCATCATTATTCTTCAATGCAGCATAGTATTCCATTGAGTGTATGTACCAAAGTTGGTTTATCTAATCTTCTATTGATGGGAGTTTAGGTTGTTTTGAAACTTTGCTACTAATGCTGGGGAGCGATAATATCTCACTGTTGTTTTGATTTGCATCTCTCTAATGGCGAAAGTTTGTCAAAGATCAGCTGTCAGTAAATGGATAGATTTACTTCTGGGTTTTCAGTTCTGTTCCCTTGTTTAATGTGTTTGTTATTGTACCATACCAGGCTGTTTGGACTACCGTGATAGTGAACAAAATTTTGATATTGGAAAGTGAGCAGCACCTACTGTGTTCTTATTTAGTAGTTTGTTGCTTATTAGGGATCTCTTATCTTTCCATATAAAGTTGGTGATTAGCTTTTCCACCTCTTTAAAGAATGATGCTGGGATTTGGATTAGTTTACATTTTATCTGTAGATCGCTTTGGGTAGTATCGACATATTCCAATACTAAGTTTTCCTATCCATGAGTATGGTATATTGTTGTTGTTAAGCGCTATTGAGTTCGTTCCGACTCACAGCAACCCTGTATAGGGTTTCCAAGGAGTGGCTGGTGAGCTTGAACCACTGGCCTTGTGGTTCAAACTGACCTTGCAGTCCAGTGCATTAACCTAAAGCACCACAGCAGGACTCCAGGAGCATGGTATATTCTTCCATTTATGTAGGTCACCTTTGGGATCTTTAGTAGTGTTTTGTAATTTTCTTTGTAAAGATCTTCTGTTTTTCTAGTTATATATATTCTTAAGTATTGGGTCTCTTATATTTTATCTGTGTAATATCAAAGGAATCCTGGTAGCACAGTGGGATAAGCACTGGGCTACTAAATTCAAGGCTAGAGATTCAAACCCATCACCTGCTCACAACAAAACGGTAAATGCTGACAGTCTCAAGAATCCTAAGGAATAGACTTGATGACAGTGAGTTTCAGGTTTTGGACTTTTCTGTGTGTGTATCAGACAAGCCTCTTAAACTCTCTAAATCTCATTCTTATTAACTATTTCTAACTCAATAGTTATTTCAAACATTAAATGGGACTATGCATATTTTTATGAGATTCATAAACATCAAAATATCATGTAAACAACTCATCTTGTTTGTAATATTATATAAATATTTCACATATCTACTAAACCATCTGTTCTATCTACCAAGAATTTGAGCTCAAAGTAATGAAGACTTCATTGAAACTTGAATGGATGAATGGATATTTGGATTTACTTTGATCAGCTTGGCTTACATTATTAATTCATTGTATATAGAAGACAAGAAAGAAGGAAAAGCTCAAAATGAATGTCAGAAGAGACACTGAAACTTGCTTTCCAGCATAGAGATGCTAAAGCAAATGGAAAGAATGAGGAGATAAAAGAGCTGATTAGAAAATTTCAAAGGTCAGCTCAAGAAGAAAAAATCAAATATTACAACAAAATGTGCAAAGATCTGGAGTCAGAAAACTAAAGGGGAAGAACACACTCAGCATTTCTCAAGCTGGGGGAACTGAAGAAAAAAATTCAAGCCTTGACTTTTGTTTTTGAAGGATTCTATGGCAAATTTTTGAATGATGCAAAAGCATGAAAAGAAGATGAAAGGAAATGTTTCAAGAGGTAGCATATGATGAAGAACCAATGATACTGAAGGGAGAAGTCCAAGGTGCATTGAAGGAATTGGCAAAAAACAAGGCACCAGGAATTAATGGAATAAAAATAGAAATTTTTCAAGAAAATAAGGTGGCACAGGAGGCACTCATTCATCTATGCCAAGAAATTTGGAAAACAACTATCTGGTTGACTGGAGGAGGTCTGTATTTGTGCCCATTACAAAGAGAGGTGATCCAATGGAATGCAGAAATCATCAGACAATCTCTTTGATATCCCATGAGAATAAAGTTTCAATCAAAGTAATACAAAAACGGCTGCAAGCCTACTTTGACAGAGAACATCCAGAGGTTCAAGCCGGATTCAGAAGAAGCCATGGAACAAGGGATATCATTGCTGATGTCCTATGGATCTTGGCTGAAAGCAGAGTATCAGAAAGATGTTTACCTGTGTTTTATTGACTACACAGACACTTTTGATTGTGTGGATCATGACAAGCTATGGACAACATTGTGAAGTATTCCAGAACATGTAATTGTGCTCATGAGGTATCTGTACATGGACCAAGAGGCAGTTGTTCAAACAGAACATGGGAACACTGAATGGTTTAAAATTAAGAAAGGTGTGTGACAGGGATGTATTGTTTGACTTATTCAACCTGTATGCTGAGCAAATAATCCAAGAAGCTGGGTTATATAAAGAAAAACATGGTATCAGAATTGGAGGAAGACTCATTAACAACCTGCAATATGCAGATGATACAACCTTGCTTGCTGAAAGTGAAGAGGACTTAAAATACTTACTGATGAAGATCAAAGACCACAACCTTCAGTATGGATTGCATCTCAATGTAAAGAAAACAAAATTCCTCATCACTGGACCAATAAACAACATTCTTTCAACAGAGAAAAGATTGAAGTTGTCAAGGACTTCATTCTTCTTAGATCTGCCATCTACACTCATGGAAGCAGCAGTCAAGAAATCAAACAACATATTGCGTTAGGCAAATCTGCTACACAAGACCTTTTGGAAGTGTTGAAGAGCAAAGATGTCAGCTTGAGGACTAAGATGTGCCTGACCCAAGCCATGGTATTTTCAGTAACCTCATATGCATGAGAAAGCTGAACAGTGAATAAGGAAGACCATAGAAGAATTGGTGCATTTGAGTTATGGTGTTGGAGGAGAATATTGAAAGTGCCATGGGCTGCCAAAAGAACAAACAGATCTATGTTGGAGTGCCCTTGGAGACCAGGATGGGCAAACTTTATCTCTCATACTTTGGACATATTGTCAGGAGGGACCAGTCACTGGAGAAGTATATCATGTTTGGTATGGTGGAGGGTCAAGAAAAAGAGGAAAACCCCCAGCGAGATGGATTGACAAAGTGGCAGCATCGATGAACTCAAGCTTGGCAACAGTTGTGAGCTTGGGTGAGGATCAGGCAGTGTTTCACTCTGTTGTACATAGGATTGCTATAAGTCAGTACCAACTCGATGGCACCTAACAACAACAACAACAATATCGAAAATGTAAAATCATTAATGAATTAACATATATATTTATTGAGTGCCTAAAATGTGTTTCACTTTGTGTTAAGATCTTGGAATATTAGATTGCCTATTGCTGTTGTTGTTTTTAAGTGCCGTTGAGTCGGTTCTGACCCACAGCGACCCTGTATAGGGTTTCCGAGGAGCAGCTGGTGAGCTTGAACCACCAACCTTGCAGTTCAAATGGCTTTGCAGTCTGGCACATTAACCCAGAGCGCCACACCAGGACTCCAGATTGCCTGTAACCTTATATTATTTGACTGGATCCCTGCCTGGTGGAAAACTGACATAAAATCAACAAATGGTAAAATTATTCTATTTTCAGAATTCTTTATATATTGTACTTCATTCAATTCTCACATCAAATCTGTGAGGTAGTTACTGTGATCATCTACTTTACCAATGGGAACATATTAGATGAAGAAAAATAGACTTGAAAAAAATTGTCTTGACTCAAATTCCTTAGCTCTATCAGAAATAGCTGTGGTTTCAAAAGTGCATGTTTCCTGTGAACTCATATACAATAAGTTTGTACATTTATGTGCACATGCATAAATACATATATTTGAGTGTGTGTGTGTGTGAGAGAGAGAGAGAGATAGAAAGAGAGAGAGAGAGAGAGAGAGAGAGAGAAAGAGAGAGGGCAATACAAAGTAAGACAAGAAAACCACCATGTGTTTAAATATCTGAATCTTGAGCAAATTTAAACTCTGAAATGTGAAATGGCTGAAACTTCTGAGTACTTTTTATAAGCCATTATTAGCAAGTTCTTTACTAATTGAATTGGTAGAATCTGGCTTGTGTAAGTTGTAATTGATTCTGCATCTGAGAAAATACAGGATCTCTTGCTCTAGAAATTAACAACATCTGATCAGAAGGTTAGTTAGTTCATAGCCAACAGCCACTCCTTGGAAACCCTATACAGGATCACTATGAATCAGAACTGACTTGATGGCACTTAACAACTACAGTAAGAATATCAGAGAATTGGTGGTGTAAAGGTTGAGGGTTTGGCTGCTAATCTGAAAGTGGACAGTAGGAATCGGCCATCTGCTCCACGGAAGAAAGATGTGGTAGTGTGCGTTCATAAAGATGGCAGACATGTGGAACCATCAGGGACAGTTCTACTCTCTCCTATAGGGTCACCATGCGTTGGAATAAACTAGACAACTGAAAGTTTATTTATTTAAGAACAAAAGCACTTCATTTAAGATCATTTCACCAGATGACATATTTTCATTTTTGTCTTGTCAACTTCAAATATTTTTTTAAAGGCCAAATAAAAAGGAAGCATCACATGAACAGATTTAGAAAAAAGCATAATATAAACTATACTGTGATTTTGATTCTTAAGTAATCATTTGAACACACACTTCCAAATTATAAGAAATCTTTTAAGGAAATCTGGTAGCGTAGTGGTTACGAATTGGGCTGTTAATGTCAATAATTGGCTGTTAATTGGTCAGTAATTCCAAACTATTAGGTGTTCAGCAGGAGAAAGATGAGACTTTCTGCTCCCATAAGGATTTACAGCTTTGGAAACCCTATGCAGGGTTATTTAAGTTGGAATCGACTCTACACAACCACGACTACCATATGAGCTATCTATGAAAGCATATTGACATTTAAAGTTTTAAACTTTTATTTTTTCCTCATTATGAAGAAACCTGGTATGTCACTGCAAGATGTGTTGGACTGCAAGGTCAATTTTAACTGCAAAGCTGGGCTTCAAACTGAGCAGCCGCTCCTAGAAAACCCTATACAGGGTCGCTCTGAGTTGGAACCCACTCGATGGCACTAACAACATGTGTGTCAGTTTGGGAAAAATAAATACACAAGAAGCTGAACAGTGCTGCCACCTACTGTTTAGAAAACCATCAAGCATCGCTATGACTCGGTTGTTCCCTTCAAAGCATGGGGCTACGAATATTTAAGTATATATGGCATTCAAATAACAAGTCCATTGAATTAACTATGGAAATAACTTTTTAAATCATCAGGTAGAATCACTGTGTAATTCCACCAATGAATTACAATTTGATTTCAGTCAATAGTATAATGTCTAGAAAAGGTTGAATGTGTTTTTCATATACTCAAAAATATAATCTGAGTATGTAAAGCAGTTCATGCTGAAATAGATGATCATATTAAACAGTGTAATTTCTACTACACTGTGCTAATGAAGACCGTTGGTGGTAGAAATAAGGACACGAGACTTAAAGTACATCATTGAGGAAAAAGTAGTCTTTGCTGTAAATAGGGAAACACTGATAGATTCCGGAAAGTAATGGTTCATAGAATTCTAAGGTGGTTTCACTTAGGAAATGGTTTGAAAGATCTCCTGACAAATCCATCCCTGTGCGGGTCTGCCAGCCAGCTCCTTACACAAGTGAGGATGCAAAACCACCCTGGCGGGTAGGCGCTGACAAGCCAAATGAGAGTTGGCCACGGTGTTTATTTGCCTAATAGGAAAAGTTATTACCTATACTTGTTATCCCAAAAAGGCTAATAGAGCTCTCACGGGTCATTCTTTTCAGACACTAAGTAACATCAATTACAATGATCCCAATTAAAACAAGGAGTAGGAAATGTGCAGTTTAAAATAGAAAGTATAACCCACTGACTGACATGTTCTGTTAACTTTCTTTTGTTACATGTGCTCTTTAAAATCCTGGTTTCCTACAATAAGTCACATTACCTTAAACGTCTTTAAATTGCTCTGAAATAAGAAATTAGAAAGGATTGAAGTGCATCTGTTTTAGGTTTATTGATGTTCGAGATGTTTTACATCAGTGAAATTGTTGTTAAGTGCTGTGGAGTCGATGCTGACCCATAACAACCCTGTATAGGGTTTCCAAGGAGCAGCTGGTGAGCTTGAACCACCGACCTTGCAGTTCAAATGAATTTGCAGTCTGACACATTAGCCACAGCACCACACCAGGACTCCATCAGTGGAATTAGGGATCTTATTTTCTAAATAACCCAAACCCACTGCTATTGAGACCATTCTGCCTCATAGCTGCCCTCATAGGCTCCCAGGAGTCCTGGTGTGACACTGTGGTTTAATGTACAGGAATGCAAAGTCCTTTGGTGGCTAAAGCTCACCAGCCTCTTCTCAGAAACCCTATACAGGGTTGCTATGGGTCAGAACTGACTCGATGGCACTTAATAACAACAATAGGGTTCCCAAGATTGTAAATCTTCACAGTTGCAGACAACTTCATCTTTCTCCCACAGAGCACTAAGGGATAGCGGAAGGTCTATCCCCCAGCACAACCAGGGCCCCTTGTTTCTAAATAAACCAAATAAAACCCACTCCCATCAAATCAATTATGACTCATAGCAGCTGAGTAGAGTTTCCAATGCTGGAAATCTTTGCATGAATCGAAAGCCTCATCTTTCTCCCAAGGAATGGCTGGTGGGTTTGAACTGCCAACCTTGAAGTTAACAGTCCAATTCTAATCCTACACCACCAGTAGGGGTCCTTTGCTTTCTAGAGGCCATATCCAATAAATAACCTAAGAGTATTAAGAGAACAGATACGTGGATTAACAATAAACAGAATTTTCAACTTTTTAGAATTTTAAATCTAGCTTGGAGTCCTGGTGTGGCACTGTGGGTTAATGCACCAGACTGCAAAGCCATTTGAACTGCAAGGTTGTCCGTTTAAGCTCTCCAGCTGCTCCTTATAAACTCTATACAGGGTTGCTATGGCTCAGAAACGATTCGAAAACACTTAACAATAACAACAGTATGCTACTGTATACAGTATTTTACTGTTTGGTACTTTCTGTGGTTTTATTCAGAAGCCTTTACATAAATATTTACAAGTTAGAAATGTTCTTAAAAGAAAATGTAGTATACATAATTTTTAATAAAAATAAGTGCAACAAGAAAAGAGTAGGCTGGTTCTAATATTATTTCATAGTATCAACCCCAGAAGAAAGAGTTCAATAGGAATGTGCTTTACTAGTTGAAGAGGGTGGAAAATCTATACATTACTATTATGAATACATTTCTGAAAATGTATCTGTTGTCTTTTACTAAGTACATTTGGAGTCATTAGCATGTGTATAATTAGGATTGTTAGGTTTTCACTTATGGTGTTGGAAGAGAATATTGAAAGTGTCATGGGCTTCCAAAAGAACCAATAGATCCATTTGGGAAGAAGTGCAGCCAGAGTGCTCCTTGGAGGCCAAGATGGCCAAACTTCGTTTCTCATACTCCGGACATATTGTCAGGAGGGACCAGTCACTGGAGAAGGATATCATGTTTGGTAAGGTGGAGGGTCAGAGAAAGAGAGGAAGACCCCAAACCAGATGGATTGGCCAAGTGGCAGCATCTTTGGACTCAAGCGTGGCAACAGTAGTGAGGTTGGCCCAGGAATGGGCAGTGTTTCATTCTGCTGTGCATAAAGTCGCTATGAGTCGGTACTGACTCGATGGCACCTAACAACAACAACAACAACATATGAGAATATGTAGTTTTTGGATTTTTGCTTTTCATAGAGCTAGTATTGGGTTCCTGCTGTGATGATGTAGGAACAGTCCAGGACTTTGAACCACCTCAGAAACCGTATACAGAATGGTTGTGCATCAGAACTGACTCAATGACACCTAATAGAACATAGCTAATATTGAATTTAATCATTTAGTTTTTATCTTTCTTCTCCTATTTTTTCCCCTATCTTGTTCTCAAAAGTAGTGTTTGTGCTTTTTGTGCAATTGGATATACAGGTACATCAAATCATATAAACAAATTTCAACCAAACAGCAAGTTACCATAGACACATTTTCAACGTTAGCCTGATCCAATAAAAATACACCTCTGATCCTGGGGTCTATGTCTGTTTTTTCTGCTATATCCTCATAAATGAGATAATAGTATTGATTTCTATTGAGTTAAGATCCAAAGCACTCGACTGCTAAAAAGTGAAGCAAGGAAAACATTAAGCCTTTTCACTTGAAAATATGTCCAGTGAATTCAGTAAAAAAAGAAAAAGATGCACATTGAACACTTTATTAATTCTTACATGCTGTTCCATTTTCCTCTTCTAAATGATAATTGTTGATGATGTTGAAGATCCTAGAGTGTGAAAAAGGGCACATAAGGAATTTCTAAAGAGGAATTCAAAGCCTGGTGAAAATGAATGAATGAGAACTTAGGTCTTCATTAGTGCTTCCTGGAATTGTACTATGTAGTGGCCTGAATAATATCTACAATTTTAGTACCTTTATTTTATATATATATATATATATATATATATATATATCTGGTAGCGTAGTGGTTATGAATTGGGCTGCGAAC
>NW_006408730.1:4125888-4204689 GCF_000296735.1 Chrysochloris asiatica | reverse complement strand
CTCCCGTAAAGATTTACACCCTCGGAAACCCTGTACAGGGTCGCTATGGGTCGGAACCGACTCGATGGCACTTAACAACAACAACAACATAGCTTAGGTCTGGCACTGTAGGTTAAGCACTGGACAACTAAGCACAAGATTAGCAGTTCAAACCCAGCAGCCACTCTCAGAAACCTGTACAGGGCTACTATGAGTCAACTGATTCAACAACACACAGCAACATTATATTTTTTAAATGAGCTCAGGATTCCAAAGATGTTAAACTTTAAAAATATGAATTTAATTATGCTTAATAAAGGAAAACAATATAAACTCTTCCTTGGCAATTTCAAACTACTAGCCACTCCATGGGAGAAACATAAAATGGTCTGTTTCCTTAGTAAACATTTGTTATCTCAGGGGCTGCAATAAGTCTGAATCAAGTAGATAGAAGTAGGTGTTGAGTATTCAAGTATTAAATTGTTCCTCTTCCTGAGGTGTTACCATTGCATTGCTGAAACCATGTCCTAGCACATCAAGTGAAAAGACACATGTGACAATTAATAAATATTAGCAAATTATTTGGAATTTTTTCTTTCAAATACACATTATGGGGGGAAAGAAAGCCAAGGATGGATTTCATGAGCTTAATGTTTAAAAAGAAACAAGAAACTCTCCTGAAATCTGTTTTCAATGAGTACTTCTTTCAAACTATAGGACCCTGATTTATGACATGCTCAATTCAATTTATAAGAAGCTGCACTTCTGACCAACCTTGTGTGTGTATCCATCTTGTTAGTAAAATGCCCTACATGCAGTGTTGCAGTGCATAATGTGTCAGTTTTATCATTGTAAGATGTTCACTCACAGATGTTTGTAATGTTTTCAGCCCCAAAGACTTTATAAGGGTACTGATTAATGACAACAATAATAAAAACGGAAACAAAAATGAAACATCTAAATAACATCAGAATTGACTTATAATTGTAATTGAGTCATCAGAACAGACCTCATTGTAAGTGGTTGTTGTTGTTAAGTGCTGTCAAGTGAGTTCTGACATATAGTGAGCCTGTATAGGGTTTCCGAGGAGCATCTCATAGGTTTGAACCACTGACCTTGTGGTTAGCTGTTCAGTGCTTATCCAACAGTGCTACACCAAGAGTCCCATCATAGTAAACTACCTATAAACTAAAATAATTTGAGAGACATAGTCAATCATTTTTTAATTTTTATAGTTTATGCAATCTTAAATATTTTATTATGTGATGCGGTTTTATGCTGATCATAATTGTCTGGCTTTTAGAAACGATTATTAGAGATATTGGATTATTTAATATGACTACTGCTAGCATCCGGGTATGGCAATGTTGGGTAATGCACTGAACCCCAAGGTTGTTCTGAACCGCAAGGTCGGTGGTTCAAATTCTCCAGCCATTCTTTGGAAATTCTGTACAGGGCCGTTGTGAGTCAGAATGGACTTGACAGCACTTAACAATGACTGCTAGCATCTAGGAGCTCTCATGGCTTAGTGGGTTACGTGTTGCACTGCTAACCTCAAGGTCAACAGTTCAAATCTACTACCTGCTGCATAGGAAAAGATGAGGCTTTCTGCTCCCATGTAGATTAACAGCCTTGAAACCCCACAAAGAATCACTATGTATTGGAAATAACTCTACTACACAACCACCACCACAAACCACTGCTACCATCATATTAATTAAAGCCCAATTAGGTTCCCTATTTGTATGGTATGGTTGAAATGAAATTAAGGTTTTGTACTATAAAATATTTAGCTCTCTGGTGCTGTAGGATAAGTACTGGACCACCAACCTCAAGGTTGCTTGTTAAAACACACCAGACACTCTTGGGATACCCTATATACAGTTGTTATGAGTCGGATCTAACTTGATATAACATACCAACAACATTAACAAAGATTTTCCAAGGACCACGCTTATATTAAAGTAAATAAATTGCTAGAAATTGAAACAGTTCATAGCAGAAACTATTCTGTGGTTTTAAATTTATTTTTCTTGTATATATATATATATATATATATCAATATTTTGTTGAATTATTAAAGACCATAAAGCAATAAGTATAATAATATATGTAGTGGTTTTTCATTTATGAATTATTAGAAATACAAAACAAGGTATGTTTAGGTGTTTTTATTAAAAATATAGTATCTGTGACACAAACTGAGAATGACATTCTTGCTCATGTGGAAATAATACTTTTTCATCTTTAAATGAGATACTGTTATGTGTGTGTGGGTTCTGACTCCATGGGAGTAAAGCTGTTGCATAGGAGGAATGCCACTTAAAAGAAGTCTGAAGGAAAACAAATCCCAAATTTCCTGTTTATAATGAATATGATGATGATGATGATGTGATTAGAGAAGACAAGTCAACAAGTCAAAAACCAGAAGTTCATATCTGATAACTTGACACTTCCAATAGCTAATGCATTTTGAGCCCACTCTAATCCTGGTACTTAACACTAAAAGTTACTTGGAACAATTAAGGGATAACCCCACCACCACCACAAATTTAAAATTGAAAAAAAAAAAAAATCACTGTCATCAAGTTGATTCCAACTCATAGTGACCCTAGGTAAGGAGCAAATAGCCTCATCTTTCTCCTGTGGAGCAGCTGGTGAGTTTGAACTGCTGACCAAAAGGATAGCAGCCCAATGCCTAACCCACAACACCACTAGGGCTCCTTAATTAAAGAATGTTTTTTATTGTGAAGTACCATCAAGTTGTCTCTGACTCATAACAACCTTGTATAGGATTTCCAAAGAGTAGCTGGTGGGTTTGAACTGCTGACCTTGAGCTTATCCTACAGTGCCACATCAGGATTTTATTGTTGTACTTCAGTGCTGTAGAGTTCGGTCTAACTCAGAGCAACCCTGTATAGGGTTTCTGAGGAACAGCTGATAAGTTTGAACCATGGACCTTGTTCAAACTGACCTTGGAGAAACATCTGCAAATATCCATTAATAATCAGAACACGAAGTGTACCAAATATGAAAGTAGAAAAATTGGAAGTTGTCAAAAATTAAATGGAATACTTTATGATTGATATACTAGGCATTAGTGAGCTGAATGGACTGGTGTTGGCCATGTTGCATTTTACAATCATATGGGTACTATGCCAGGAACAAACAATTCAAAAGAAATGGCATCACATTCATTATCAAAAGAAAATTTCAAGATCTATTTTGAAGTACAATGCTGTCTGTAATAATATAATATCCGTAGGCCTACAAGGAAGACCAAGGAGCTCCGGTAGTGTCGTGGTTACGAATTGGGCTGTGAACCGCAAGGTCAGCAGTTCGAAACTACCAGCCGCTCCATGGGAGAAAGATGAGGCGTTCTGCTCCCGTAAAGATTTAAACCCTCGGAAACCCCGTTCAGGGTCACTATGAGTTGGAATCGACTCCATGGTACTTAACAACAACAAGGAAGACCAGTTAGTACAGCGATTATTCAAATTACCTACCAACAGCTAAAGCCAGTGACGATGAAATTTCAGAATTTACCAACTTCTTCAGACTGAAATTGAACTACATGCCTTCAAGAAGTATTGATAGTTGTGATTGGAATGTGAAATTGGCAACAAATAGAAACAATGCTAAAGAGCACATGATAGAATTTTGAAATTACTTATCTATGGCAAATCTCTTCTTAGACAACATAAAAGGCAATTATACACATGGACCTCACCAGGTGGAATACATACTTGTGGGCAGAGATGGTAGAAGAGCTCAATATCATCATCCAAAATAAGGCCAGGGGCAGAGTGTGAAACATGGCATCAATTGTTCACTTGCAACTTCAGACTGAAACTAAAGAACATTAAACAAGTTCCCAAGATCCAAAATATGACCTTAAACATTTGTAATAGTTATTTTGAGGTGGCATCGAGTCAGTTCTGTCTTGTAATGACCTTATGTACAACAAAACAAAATTTTCCCTAGTTTTCCACTTTTTTCACAATTTTGATTATGCTTGAGCCCATTGCTGATGCCTCTGTGCCAATCCATCTCATTGGGGGTCTTCCTCTTTTTCACTGACCCTCCACTTTTTTAAAGTAACTCTGGTAACATAATGGTTATGAGTTGGACTGCTAGCTTCAAGGTCGGCAGTTTGAAACTACCAGATGCTCCATAGGAGAAAGATGAGGCTTTCAGCTCCTGTAAAAGTTTATAGCTTAGAAACCCTATAAAGGGTTGCTATGAGTTGGAACCTACTCCACAGCACACTACCACCACTGCCACCAAAACAACTTTTTTAGCATGATGTCCTTCTCCAGGGACTGGTTTCTCCAGATATATGTCCAAAGTAGGAGAAACAAAATTTCACCATCATGGCTTTTAAGGAGCATTCTGGCTATACTCCTTCCTACACAGATTTGTTTGTTTTTCTGACAGTCCATGATACTTTTAATATTATTTTCCAATGCCATAACTCTAATGCGTCAATTCTCCTATGGTCTTTCTTATTCATTATCCAACTTTCACATGCAAAATATATGAGGCTATTGAAAACATCATGGCTTGAGTCAGGTGCACCTTAGTCCTTAAATAGAGATCTTTGCTCTTGAACACTTTAAAGAGGTCTTGTGCAGCATATTTACCAAATGCAATATATAATTTCGTTTCATGACTACTGCTTTCATGAGTTTTGATTGTGGATCCAAGAAAAATGACATCTATGAAAACTTCAGTCTTTTATCCATGCCTTATGGTATTTATTTATTGGTCCAGTTGTGAGCATTTTGTTTTCTTTGCATTGAGGTGCAATCCATACTGAAGGCTATGATGTTTGATCTTCATCAGTAAGTATTTTAAGTCCTCTGCTTTCAGCAAGCAGGATTGTATCATTGGCATATCACAGGTTGCTCCAGTACTGATGCCACGCTCTTCTTCATATGATCCAGCTTCTTGGATTATTTGCTCAGCATAAAGATTGAATAAGTTGGGTGAAGGAATACATTACTGATACACACCTTTCCTGATTTTAAACTGTTCAGTGTACCCCAGTTCTCTTTGAATGACTGTCTCTAGGTCTATGTACAGGCTCCTCATGAGTGCTGGAATGCCCATTCTTTGAAATGTGTTCCACATCTTGTCATGATCCACAGTCGATCATATCCCACCTAAATTTAGACACCATCTTAATAACAGATTTGATGCATTTGAATTAATGACAGAAGAACAGAAGAGTTCTGGGATGTCTTCAAGAACATTATACAGGAAGAGAGCAAAAGGTCATTAAGAAAACAAGAAAAGACCAAATGGATGTCAGACGGTACTGTGAAACTTGCTGTCCAGTGCACAGATCCAAAGTGAATGGAATAATGAGGAGGAAAAAGAGCTGAACAGAAAATTTCAAGGACAACTTAAGAAGATAAAGTCAAGTATTATAATGAAATGTGCAACAATGTGAACTTAGAAAACCAAAAGGGAAGAATATGCTCAGCATTTTTCAAGCTGAAAGAACTGAGGAAAAAATTCAAGCCATGATTTGAAATATTGAAAGATCCTATGGCCAAAATATTAAATGAAGCAAAAAGCATCAAAATAAGATAGAAGGAATACATAGAGTCACTGTACCAAAAAGAAATAGTTGCTGTTCAACCATTTCAAGAGTAAGCATATAATCAATAGCCAATGGTAGTGAAGAAAGAAGTCAAAGGTGGTCTGTAGGCATTGACAAAGAACAAGGCACCAGGAATTGATGGAGTACAAATGGAAAACTTTCAACAAACTGATGCAGCACTGGAGGCACTCACTCATCTATGCCAAGACAGTTTTTTAAGAAAATTACCTGGCCATCTGATTGAAAGATGGATATTTGTGCTCATTTCAAAGAGAGGTGATCAAACAGAATGAGGAAATTATCGAGCAATATAATTAATTCTGCATGCAAGTAAATCTTGCTGAAGATAACTTAAAAATGGCTTCAGCAGTACATGGAAAGGGAGTAACCAAAGGTTCAAGATGTATTCAGACAAGGACATGCAACAAAGGACATAATTACTGATGTCAGATGGATTTGGGCTGAAAGCAGAGAATACCAGAAAGATAGTTACCTTTGCTTCGTTCTTTTTTCAGCGTCATTGACTATTAATCATATGCTAACTCTTGGATGAACACTGATCATTTCTTTTGGGCATGCTCACTGTGTATTCCTTCCATCTTCTTTTGATACTTTTTTCTTCATTTAGTATTTTGCCCATAGAATCCTTCAATATTCCAAATTGATGCTTGAATTTTTTCCTCAGTTCTTTCATGGAAATTCAAATTTGTTCATGTCCAACTGTTCTAAGAATAGCATAAATAAGCAGATAAGCACTGGGCTCACCAGCCACACCTTGGTGGCTGTGATTTGGAACTGACCCTATGACACTTAACAACAACAGAGCCTACGTATTTTATCTACCACGCAAAACCATACCCAACTTCTGGTTGTTGTTGTAAAGTGCTGTCAAGTCAGTTTCTGGTAGCCCTAGATAATATAACATCTTGCAGTCATAAAAACCTAACATGCATTTGTAGTTCTCTGACTCTGCGCCACATCCCACCACTTGCTGCATGAGGACATTGCTCCCCTTTCCTTTTTTTTTTTTTATTCCTTGGGATTTTTCATACTCTGTCCTCTTCAAGTGGTTCCTCGGAGACCTCCTGCTTGGAAACTTGCCCGTGGCAAGTGGTTTCAATCTGTAAGCACTGATAAATAGCTTATTGTGCAATGCTCCCTCTAGCTCATGATAATATCTTTTTCCTTGAGTAGCGCTAAATTCCCTCTAAATCACAGCACCTCTCTGGCCTTATCTTGCATAGCTCTTCATCTCTGGATTTCTGCTCGGTCTCATTGGCTTTTTATAGGCCTGCCAAGCTCCATGATCCCTCAAGTCCCAGTTTTGCATATGCAGTCCCCTAACTATGAAGCTAGATTGCCTCCATTAACATTCCAATTCTGTTGTTTATTAGGTGCTTTTAGGAAAAGTCACTTCCTCTCTCAGTGACTTAAATTCATTATCTTTCAAATGGAATAATAACAGTACATGCATTTCATGGGGTTATTCTGTAGAGTGCTTAAAACATTGTCTATCACTTAACCAAGGAGCTCTGGTAGTGTAGTGGTTACGAATCGGGCTGCGAACCTTAAGGTCAGCGGTTTGAAACTACCAGCTGCTCTGCAGGAGAAAGATGAGGCTTTCTACTCCCGTAAAGATTTACACCCTCGGAAACCCTGTACAGGGTCGCTATGGGTCGGAACCGACTCGACGGCACTTAACAACAACAACATCACTTAACCAGTGCTGTATGAACACTTACTAGTATATAAATCTTTGCTGGTATATTGCAGTTCATAGAATGACCTATATTATCAAGAAATAATTCTTGAATAATGTAATCAATTCCATAGTAAGTCTTTGGAAGCTTATCTTCTAAGCACACTATAATTAAGAACCCTAGTTTTCATGGAAATCAAGTGATCCTTTCTTATCCAAACAATGTTGTGTTGTTATTGTTGTTAAGTGCTGTACAATTGGTTATGATTCATAGCAACCCTGTAAAGAATTTCCAAGGAGTGGCTGGTGAGTTTGAATTGCTGACTTTTCAGTTTAGAGTGACCTTGCAGTCCAGTGCATTATCCTGCTGCACCACACCAGGACTCCAAAAGCTATTGTAGACAAATATACACACACACACACACACACACAAATGTATGCACCTCGTTCCCCTCCCCTGCCCCCTCCCCCCCCCCCAAGGAGCTCTGGCAGCATAATGGTTACAAGTCAGGCTGCTAGCCTCAAGGACAGCAGTTCGAAACTATCAGCTATTCCATGGGAGAAAGATAAGGCTTTCTGCTCCAGTAAAGATTTACAGCCTCAGAAACCCTGTACAGAGTCACTATGAGTCAGAACCAACTCCATGGCACATAACAACAACAACAACAGCAATGGTTTTAATGGAGTCCTGGTGTGTCATTGTAGAATAAGCATTGGACTGCTAACCTCAAGGTTGACTTTTCAAGTCCACCAGCTGCTCCTCAGAAACCCTATTCAGGGTCACTATGAGTCGGAACTTGATAGCAACAGAAATGGTTTTAAAGACCCCAAACTGCCATGTCACATCCTCACAGAGCCTCTTTTGCGTCCTGTTTCTCTCCCTCCTGGCTTCATGCACCCAGTCAACAAAGGTGCAGCTTTTCACTCCTGGCTCAGGGTGGTGCCTGTGGCGGTGCTGACCATTCTGGTTCAGCCCAGATGCTCCTGAGTTCCCAGTTCTGGGCAACAGCAGCGGCTCCACATGATCAGGAAGCCACCAACTCAACAGCACTGCAGCAACCTGAGCCGCCACCACCCTCTGTGCTCCTGGCACACATGATCACCTCTCTGTGCACTTCCCCCCCACCCCCACCCCCCCACTGCATCTGCCCTGACATGGATGTGCACAAAGTCCCAATCTGGCTGCTGATGTAGCCCCTGCCCAGCCCAGCCTCACACACGGCAAGACCAGCATCTTGTGTCCAGTGAATACAGCTCTTGGGGTTTGTTGGCAGGCTTCCTTAATGTTTTAATATAATAGGCTTTATGGGGCTTTAACTAGGGATATTGTGGGCACTGCCGGTATATAATAATATTGTGTTCGCACCACATCCAAATCACACAGCATCCTATTTCACACAACAAATAATTGATGTTAAGTGATACATACCTGTATTCCATAGACTATTTCTCATTCCTATTAAATTAGCTTTCTTTTATTAAATCCCACTTTTTTCTAATTTGTCTTCAGTAATGAAATGGAGTATAATACATGATACATATTAATTAGGGATGAAGTTATTTCTTCACAGATGGTATGTGTGCTTTCTATTTCATGCTGATTTAATCGAAATTGCATATGAACTCTGTTCAGTTTAAAAAGTGAATATCAGCTACTGCATTCAGCAGAAAAGAACAATGAACACATTCATGAATTAGAACTCAATTTATGGCTATATTATAATAAATGATGATTTTCTAATTTAATAAAACTCTATGCCTTCACTGCAAATATTAATAGATTAAAATAGTGGATGAACTTGAGACTTAGTGTAAAATACAAAATATTAGATTCTTTAAGACAGTTAAATCCTTGAAAAAAAAATATTATTGTCTTACAAATTTCAATATCCTGCTGATCATATATGATCTGAAGCATTTCAAGACAGTATTACAATTACATTAGCATACAATTTACTTTTAAAATACATTCTGTCAATTACTGCTAAAAATTTAGAAATGTAATCACCAATAACTGAATTCAATATGAGTTATCAAATTATATGTGTGACATACACAATGCATAATAATGATATTAGTATGTATCAACAAGTTTTGTTCAAAATGATGATTGAAGTTGATGCTAGAGATACAAGCAGAATATAGTGTAGTTTGTTCTGGTTGTGCATGCCAAACAATTTAGTCTGACTCATAACCACCTTTTATAGGGTTTCCAAGACTTTTTTACATCTTTGCCAGGAGCAGAAAGTCTCATCTTTCTCCCACACAGCAACTGGTGGGCTAAAACTGATGACTTTGTGCTTCTCAGTACAGTGCTTATCATTTTAGTTCATAATGATGATTGAAATTGATACTAGAAATATAAACAGAATGGTATTTTGTTAGTTACTGTCAAATTGGTTCTGACTCATGGTGACCCCCATGTTAAACAGAATAAAACATTATCTGATCCAGCACCATTTTTATTATCATTGGTATATGCGAGTTCATTGTTGGAACGACTGTGTATTTTGAGTACCTGCCAACCTTGGAGATTCATTTCCAAGCTTGCAGCTGTTTCTTCTCATGTTGAGTTCTCAGTAAATGAAGGTCCCAAAAGCTCAACTCCATCCAAGTCATTCATGTTACCTCTACTTTGAGAAGGGAGCTCTTCCCCAGTCATATTTTGAGTGCCTTCTAGCCTGAGGGCCTCATCTTCCAGCATTGTGTTTTACAATGTAATGCTGCTTTTTCATGTTTGGTAAGGTGGAAGGTCAGAAAAAAAAGGAAGATGCCCAGTGAGATGGATTGGCAAAGTGTGCCAATGGGCTCAAGCATGGCAACAATTGTGAGGTTGGCCCAGGACCAGGCAGTATTTTCTTCTGCTGTGCATAGGGTCGCTGTGAGTCAGTACCAATTCAATGGTACCTAACAACAAAAACAAAAACTGTTTTCCATAAAGTTTTCAGTGGCTAACCATTGAACCAACAGAAGTGGTCCGCCTTTCCTTTTTCCCAATCTGCCTAAGTCTGAAAGCTCTGCTAAAACCTGTCCATCATTGGTGACCATGCTGGTATTTAAAATAGCAAATAATCCTAGAAGCTGGATCATTTGAGGAAGAATTTAGCATCATGATTAAAGGAAGATTCATCAATAACCTGTGATATGCAGATAGCACAACCTTGCTTGCTGAAAGTATGGTTGTTCAATGCCCTTGAGTTGATTTTTACTGATAGAAACCCTATCAATGGCTTCTGAGGAGTGGCTGGTAGGTTTGAACCATGGATCTTGTGATTAGCTCTCCAGTGCTTATCCTACAGCACTACACAGAAGAAGACTTTAAATACTTACTGATGAAGCTCAAAGACTACAGCCTTTAGTTTGGATTACACCTTAATGTAAATGTAAAGAAATTTAAAATCCTTACAACTGGATCAATACATAACATCAATTTTATTTATAAATTTTATATGATAAATTTCAAAAAGATTAAAGTTGTCAAAAACTTCATTTTGCTCAATCCTCAATCACCACTCATGAAAGAAAACAAACGTCATTTTACACTATGTAAATCTGTTGTAAAAATACTCTTTAAAATGTTCAAGCACAAATATGTTAGTTTGAGGACTAAGATATGCCTAACCCTAGCTAAAGTATTGTTAGTCATCTTGTATTGCATTCGGCAAATCTGCTGCACAAGATCTACTTAAAGTGTTGAAGAGCAAAGATGTCAGTTTGAGAGCTAAGGTGCACCTGACCCAAGCCATGGTATTTTCAATAACCTCATATGCATGTGAAAGTTGTACAGTGAATAAAGAAGCTTGCATAAGAATTGATGTATATGAGTTATGGTGTTGGAGGAGATTATTTATTGAAAGTACCATGGACTGCCAAAAGAACAAACAGATCTATGTTGGAAGAAATACAGCCAGAGTGCTCATTGGAAGCCAGGATGGCCAGATTTTGTCTCTTATACTTCAGACATATTATCAGAAGGGACCAGTCCTTGGAGAAGGATATCATGTACGGTAAAATGGAGGGTCAGAGAAAAAGAGATGGATTGGCATAGTGGCAGAAGCAATGAGCTCAGGAAGATCAATGATTGAGGTTGGCCCAGGATGGGCCTTATTTCATTCTGTTGTGAATAGGGTCACTATTAGTTGGTACCAACTCAATGGCACCTAATAACAACATATGCATGTGAAAGTTTGACAATGAATAAGGAAAACCATAGAAGAGTGGATGTATATGAATTATGGTGTTAGCAAAACACATTAGAATATGGACTGCCAGAGAACCAACAAATGTGTCATGGAAGTTCAGTCAGAATGCTCCTTAGAAGCTAGGATGGCAAGACTTTGTCTCTCACACTTTGAATACTTTGTTAGGTGGGACCAGTCTCTGGAGAAGGACAGCACGCTTCTCAAAACTGAGGGTCAATGAAAAAGAGAAAGCTGTCCAGTAAGATGGGTCGACACAGTGACAGTAACAGTAGGTCCAAAATATACTGATTGTGAGAATGGTACAGGACTGGGCAGTGTTTCTTTCTGTTATGCATGGGGTCACTGCAAACCAAAACCAACTTAATGGCACCTAACCATAACAACATACTGGAAAAGATTTTGTTGTGATCCACATCGTTTTCATTTGCTAATTTTTTACATTGGATCACTAGGTCTTTCTTCCTAGTCTCTTTTAATCTGAAAGATCCACTGAAAGCTGTCCACAATGGGTAAGCCTGCTGGTCTCTGGAATACTGGTGGCATGCCTTCCAGCATTGTGGAACATGCAAGCCACCACAACACAACACACTGACTTATAGGGGGCAAGTAAGTAGACAAGTGCTCAAAAATGTATCAACTGCTCTTTCTATTTGATCACACTAAAATATACTGAATATGTCTGAGCTGGATATTATAGTTTGTCCAAAGAGATTTTTAAATTATTAAGAAATGTACTTTTGATTTATTTTGAATTTTTACCATAGTTAGCATTCCATGTCTTTTAGTGAACTAACCTCTCTGTCACACTCAAAAGAATAAGTATGAAATATGACCTCAATGTCAATGGACATCTTTCTTACATTTACATACATATTTTAAATCTATTAAAGAAATTCTTTGTTTAAAATATTTCTACGTATTTTTGAGTTTAATCTTAAAATAATAGATAAGTTTTTATTTTTAAATACAGTATGAAAATAAAAAATCAAACTTAGTGCTGTGGAGTTGGTTCTTACTGATAGCAAGCCTGTGTATAGACCAGAATAGACCTGTCTCCTAGGGTTTCCAAGGCAGTAACAGACTGCCCCACCTTTCTCACTTGGAGCAGCTGGTAGGTTCAAACTGCTGATCGTTTCAACTAACAGCTGAACATGTAACCACTGTACCATATCTAAAGTCTACTGACCCTTCAATATGTAATTAAAGTCCCATTTTTCAAAGAAATATAATTAATTTCTCCAGTCAGAATTCATTTCCCACCACCATGTATGCAATGGTCTTTACACCTCCATTATAGCTTCCCTTGGGGTCCTGGTATGGTACTGTAGGATAAGCAAGGAGTTAATAACTGTATGTTGGTGGTTCAAACCCACCAGCTGCTCCTCAGAAACCCTTTGCAAGGTCACTATTGTTGTTGTTGTTAAGTGTCGATGAGTCAGTTCTGACCCATAGCGACCCTGAGTGTAACCAATTCAGCAGCACTTAACAACATAGCAATTCTCAGAATCTGCATTGCATTATCTTAGTGTGTATGTTGCTGTATGTATATGCACACACACAAGTGTTCCTGTCATGCTTAGTAGATTGTGAGTAGTTGTTGATATACTTTACTGAAATACCATTATTCCTTTATTACTTGAATTTAAACTCACCTTCTTTGGGAGAGAAAATTATATATATATACATACACACACATATAAATAGATAGATAGATAGATAGATAGACAGATAGATAGACAGACGGATTGTTGTTGTTGTTATGTGCCGTGGAGTCGGTTCTGACTCATAGCGACCCTGTACAGGATTTCCGAGGCTATAAATCTTTACGGGAGCAGAAAGCCCCATCTTTCTCCCGCAGAAGAGCTGGTAGTTTCAAACTGCTGACCTTGCAGTTTGCAGCCCGTTTCGTAACCACTATGCTGCCAGATAGATTGATATGTATAAATGGGTGTGGTAGTTGGCATGGATCTCCTCTAACTTCACAGAAGGTGAGAGGAAAATCAAACTCCACAGCAGCTAAAAGCTGGTCCTCTAAGGCTGAGGTCAGACATGTTGCCACCCTCTAACCTTCTTTTCCAAGTTTGACACCAACGGTTCCTCCCACAGCACTCTATTCCTCAGATGGGTTCGAGAATTCACTACACAGTTCACACAGTACTCATACACCATATTCATAGTTATGAGGTTTATTAGGGAATTTAACAGATTACAATTCAGGATTAGGAATGTTTAGGGCACAATTCTTTCAATCAGGTCAAACTCTTCTCAGCCCTCTCTTTGCTCCTTGGCCTCTCAACCATGGGCGTTTTGGCCTCTACCCTGATCCAACAATATCACGAAGATCTTTAACACTGTTGATGAATGTCCAAAGGGCATTCCACTGTACTATAAGAATCAGACTGAAGGCGCTTAGTTCTAGCTCCATGGGTCAGCAAAACTAGCTCTCCAATTAAATGCCTAGAGGTACTCCACTCCACAAATGAATCTCCTGCACAAAGGTACTCAGCTTTTCTTGTTCTGTGGCCGGGAAGTTCATACAATGTCTCTGTCTGCTCTCTGGCTCTCTGTCTGCTGCGGCTCCTTTGTAACTCTTTTACTCCTCTGCTGTCACATCTCTGTGTCCCTAGGTTGAGAAAGTACAGAGCACAGATATCTGAGTCCAAAGGAAATGATCCACATCTAGTTGAGAAAGTACAGAGCACAGATATCTCAGAGTCCAAAGGAAATGATCCACATCTAGCCCTTCTTCCTTTATGGTAGTGAGATTCTTCCTCTGGGATGTCTCATTTGTACCCAGTGGGATACCAAAATTGACCAATCACAATTTGCCCTGTTAATAATCACTCACAACTGAATCATGTAATCCATCAGCATCTTCTCACACCTTCTCTTACCTAGATATGGCAAGAAAAACATCATTTGATGTGAGTTTACAAAGACTTTGACTAAGGGTCCTGGTGTGGCACTGCAGGATAATGCACTGGACCGCAAGGTCAGTTTAAATTGCAAGGTTGGTGGTTCAGACTCACTAGCCGCTCCTTGGAAACCCTTTACAGGGTCGCTATAGTCAGAACCAACTCAAAGGCACTTAACAGTAATAACAACAACATGGCTACAAGAGATGTTGAATAATTCTCTGCACTACAAAAATCCAGAATGTTGTGGAATGTTCGGATTTATGATTAAACTGTTGTTAAGTGCCATCAACATGGTTCTGACAGACAGCAACTCTTTATTTGGTTTCTGAGAAATAGCTAGTGGATTTGAACTGCTGACCTTGCATTTAGCAGTCTACTGTTTATGCTGCAGTGCCAAACCAGGACTCCAGATTAAAACTAATAATAATAATTATTAAAGTATACTGTTAGGCCACTTTCTCACTCCCGAAACCCAGTCATGTTCCTCTTAACATACTGTCTTAAGACAATTGTAAAGCTGGATTTAAACATTCTGCTAATTCCCTAGATAAAAAAAATTTGCATTTTGTTTCTGTGTAAATTTTATATAGGAGTTAATTTTAGCATATGCATTTCTTGATGCTGACAATCATTTACTTGAAAACATAACATGCAGAACAGGAACTAAGTTTGATTGGAGATGATGGAAAAGTTTCTGTTAAATCTTAATGGATGTAGAGCTGTTTTATAAAAACATTGATCTTGAATTTACCCTTCTTGTATTCCCAAAGAGTGTAAGTAATATGCATTTACAAGCAATGTCTCTTTGTGATTTAATTCAATTAATCATATTTAGTAAACTTTCAATATTTTTTACCCAAGATATGGTGTTTCTACCAGTATATTTATATAAAAAAATCCTTTATTTTATTTCATAACTTTGCATAGGATTGTGTTTACATTGCTGTTATCCACCAAAGCCTTCCATTTGTTGTTGCTGTTGGGTGCTGTGGAGTCGGCACCAACTCATAGTGACCCTATGCACAGAAGAACGAAACACTGCCCGATCTTGGGCCAACCTCACCATTGCTGCCACGCTTGAGTCCATCGATGCTGCCACTTGGCCAATCTATCTCATTTGGGGTCTTCCTCTTTTTCTCTGACCCTCCACCCTACCAAACATAGATATTTTTTTTCCCCTTGTAATTAAAACAATAGGAATTAATGACTGGCTGGGGAAGCTTGCTATTTTTGGAATAATGACTTGAATGGGTAAAAATTTTTAATTCAGTGCTTATTTCAGACTGAGCTAAATTTTGTCATAAACGATAAATGTATTAAATTTGCATTATATGTTTTTTAAAATGACATTGAAAACTATGATGTAGAAACGTAGTCTAACTTTGCTAAGCATCGTATCTATAAAGGAATACAGAAGTTATGATTCAAATTACTCACTTTGGCAGCAAAATAAATTCACTGATGTTTGTAACCAAGGTCGCTGGTTTCATTAAAGCCATTTATTCAGTTCCTTGACTTTTATATTCTGTTTCATTGTACTATTCTTTCAGTAATTTATCCACGGTCTATAGTTTTCTTCAGTTAGGGCCTTTGGTTAAGTGCTGTACATTGTGAAACAGGGATGGAAAATCCTCACTACCTTAAAAAATGTTGTTGTTGTTGTGTGCCGTGGAGTCGGTTCCGACTCATAGCCACCCTCCACAGGGTTTCTGAAGCTGTTAATCTTTATGGGAGCAGAACGCCTCATCTTTCTCCCACGGAGCAGCTGGTAGTTTCGAACTGCTGACCTTGTAGTTCGCAGCCCGATTCGTAACCACTATGCTACCAGAGCTCCTTACCTTAAAAAATAGTAGATGAAAAATACTAGATGAAAAATCTTATTTGGTAGGACATATGACTCATGTGTACCAAAACATGTAGGAAAATTGTGGGAAAAATATTAAATATGAAAATGAGTAATGATAAAAACAATTCTATCTTATTCAGTCTCGTTATTTAAAAATACACATCTTTGCCTCTTGCTATACAATATTCTGAAAAGGACCTAGACCTAGGGAAATCATTGCTGATGTTAGATGGATCTTGGCTGAAAGCAGAGAGTACCAGAAAGATGTTTACTTATGCTTTATTGACTATACAAAGGCTTCTGACTATATGGATCATGACAAACTATGGATAACATTGTATAGAATGGGAATTCCAGAACACTCAGTTGTGTTCATGAAAACCTGTGCATAGACCAAGAAACAAATGTTAGAACAGAACAAGGGAATACTGAATGGTTTAAAATCAGAATAGGTGTGTGCCGGGGTCTAAAATCAGAATAGGTGTATGCCAGGGTTGTATCCTTTTACCATCCTTATTCAATCTGTATGCTGAGTAAATAATCTGAGAAATTGGATTATTGGCAGTAAGATTGGAGGAAGACATTAATATCCTGAGATATACAGATGATGCAACCTTGCTTATAATAGTTATTGATGGAAATCAAAGACTAGTCGTCAGTATGGATTGTACCTCAATAGAAAGAAAGCAAAATTCCTTGCAACTGGACCAATAAATAACATCATGATAAATGGAGAAAAGATTTAAGTTGTCAAAGACTTCATTTTGCTTCCATCCAATATCAACACTCTTGGAAGCAGCAGTCAAGAAATTAAATGACATATTGTGTTAGACTAATCTGTTTAAAGTGTTAAATGGCAAAGCTGTCAGTTTGAAGATGTATGTGCAGATGACACACACCATGGTATTTTCCATCACCTTATGAGCATGTGAAAGTTGGAGAGTGAAAAATCAAGACAAGAGAAGAATCAATGAATTTGAATTATGGTGTTGGAGAAGAATAGTAAAAGATCAACTAAAATCTTTCTTGTAATAAGTACATCCAGAGTGTTCCTTAGAAACCAGGATAACAAGACTTAGTCTCTCATAAATCAGATACATTATCAGGATGGAAAAGTCCCTGGAGAAAAACATCATGCTTGTTAAAAGTGGGGTTCAGAGAAATAGAGGAAGACCCCCAACGAGATGGATTGACATAGTGGCAGAAGTGATGGGCTCAAATGTACCAGCGATTGTGAGGTGGTACAGGACTGGCCAGTGTTTCGTTCTGTTGTGCACATGGTTGCTAGGAGTTGGAACTGACTCAATACCTAACAAGAATAGTAGTATACAATCAACTATAGTCTGAAAATAAAGAAAATTTTGGAGAAATGGGTTTTGTTTTAAATGCTTACATGGAAAGAATAGTTTATGGTCTGTGTGTTTGTTGGTGATAGTAAGAACATTTTTGAAGATGAGACCAACTTCAAAGTATGTGCCAATGTCCAAAATCATTCTGTTTTTCAACAGTTTTTGAACCATTCATTCATTTCTACAAAATTGTTTTTATGTTTATTTATTTATCTGTGCTCCTATCTCACTTATCTGCAAATACCTTTCATGGAATCAGCCCTAGTATCTAATTTTTCTGTTTCTCTTGTTTCTGAAGACAACAAGGCACTAAAATTGTTGACACAATTACAAACTCAGAGTATGTAGCTTATGTCCACTGCTATTGTTAAGTGCTGATGAGTTGGTTCCAACTCACAGCTACCCTGTATAGGGTTTCCAGGAGGCAGCTGGTGAGCTTGAACCACTGATCTTGTGGTTCAAACCAACCTTGTGGGCCAATGCATTGACCCATAGTACCACACCAGGACCCATCTTATATATGGTGGTGGTGGTTATGTGCCGTGGAGCTGATTCTGACTGTTAGTAACCCTGTATAGGGTTTCAGAGGCTGTAAATCTTTACAGGAGCAGAAAGGCTCACCTTTCTCCTCTTGGATTGCTGGTAGTTTAGAATTGCTGACCTTGAAGTTTGCAGCCTGACTCGTAACTGGAGCTCCTTCATCTTATATACATTGTTGTTGTTGTGAAGTGCCATCGAGTCGGTTCCAAAAACACTGGGCCAGCCTCACACTTGTAGCCATTGTGTCGCTTCATTTCACGGAGGATCTTCTTCTGTTCTTTGCTGCCACTCTACTTTAGCAAGCATGTTGTCCTTCTCTAAGGACTGCTCCCTCCTCATGTTGTTGTTGTTGTTGTGGAGTCAGTTCTGGCTCATAGCAACCCTGCATAGGGTTTCTGAAGAGTGATTTGTCAGGTTTAACTGCTTACCTTGTAGTTAGCAGTCAAGTGCCTATCCTACAGTTCCACACCAGAATGCCATCCCTCCTGATAACATGTCCAAAGTATGTGAGATGAAGTCTCCCCATTCGCCGGTCCAGTCTGTCTGCACAAAAGACAGATTTACTCATTCTTCTGGCAGTCCATGCTATGCTCAATATTCTTTGCCAGCACCATAATTCAAATGCATCAATTCTTTCCTGGTCTTCTTTATTATTAATTATTCAGCTTTCACATGCGTATGAAGTGATTGAAAATGCAAATCCTCAAAGTGAAATATCTAATTTTTCTTCACGTTTAATTGCCATGTGCAATGCTGTATTTCTAAATTTCAGTCCATGTTCTTAAACTTTGTGTGTTTGTGTTTGAAATCCTACATAGTCATCCAACTTAAGTTCCATGAGTTTCCAGTTAATGCTAAAGATCGATTATTTGCAGTATGCTTAGTGGTATCTCTATTTAACTTTGTTATTTTTTTAAGTTTATATTGTGAATTGAGTGATAGTTTACATGGGAGAACATTGGTTTTACACTCATCGTTTCATTGCAATGATTACCATCTCCTCCATGCAACATCCGTCAACAGTATTTGCTTTTATTCCCTCTGTTTCTTTATTTTTGGTTGTTTTTGGATGTACACAAAAGCACTCAGGAATATATAATCATTTAAACAAAAAAGGGGCACATTCTGCAAGCCTGCCTCCTGGCCACCAGCACTCAGTCCCTTTCTTTTCTTAGTCCAGAGTCCTCAGTTGCTCCCTCTCTCCATGTCCTCATATCTGCCTTTATCTCTGGTGTCGCTGCTTCTCTGGATGGGGTCCCACACTCCGCTCCTGCTCTTCTCCCTTGATGATCCTAGGGTGCTCTGTTTCTGGACTGTAAAGTTAACTACCCCCCCTCCTTTTTTTTTCTTTTACAAAACTTCTACCTTTACAGTTGTGACAGTCCCAAATATTCATGATAACAAATGCTGTTGTTAATTGTTGTTAGGTGCCATTGAGTTGTTACTGACTGATAGCGACTTTATGCACAGCAGAATGAAACACTGCCCAATTCTGGGACAACCTCACTATTGTTGCCACACTTAAGCCCATTGATGCTGCCACTTTGCCAATCCATCTCGCTGGGGATCTTCCTCTTTTTCTCTGACCCTCCACCTTACCAAACATGAGATCCTTCTCCTTCTCCAGAGACTGGTCCCTCCTGACAATATATCCGAAATATGAGAGATGCAGTTTGGCCATTCTGGCCTCCAAGGAGCACTCTGGCTGCACTTCTTCCAACACAGATCTGTTTGTTCTTTTGACAGCCCACGACACTTTCAATTTTCTCCTCCAACACCATAACACAAAAGCATCAATTCTTCTACGGTCTTTCTTCTTCACTGTCCAGCTTTCTCATGCATATGAGGTTATTGAAAATACCATGGCTTGGGTAAGGTGCACCTTAGTCCTCAAGCTGACATCTTTGCTCTTCAACACTTTAAAAAGGTCTTGTGCAGCAGATTTACCTAGTGCAATATATTGTTTGATTTCTTGACTGCTGCTTCCATGAGTGTTGATATTTGGTCCAAGGAGAATGATGTCCTTGACAACTTCAATCATTCACTTGTCTGTCAGTTTGTTGTACTGTGGTGGCTTGTGAGTTGCTGTGATTCTGGAAGCTATGCTACTGGTATTTTAAATACCAGCAGGGTCACTCATGGTGGACAGGTTTCAGATGAGCTTCCAGACGAAGATAGATTAGCAAGAAAGAGTGATGAACTACTTCCTTATGAATGATAACAGTTACTCACAATTAAATCAAAAGAATCTTATTCCCATCTCCTTTCACTGGACCCATCCAGACATGATGAAAACTATTCAGTGGGGACTCTACCTTCCCCTGCACACTCTTAAACTAAACGAACTCTTGAAAACTTGTAAGCCATTCAATTTTGTGAGCTTTTTTTTTTTTACTATAATTTCCACTTCCCTATTTTCTTTTGAGCATCAAAATAAAGTGGCAGGGCTTTAGTTAGGGATGGAGAAAATATCTGTAAAAAATAATACATTTAGATAATTGCACAAAGAGGTAAATGTGTAAAAGCACAAAACATTTCTTGTAAGTAGTATGTATGCTGAAATTAAACTGTTGTATGAAAGATAACCAGTCAAAGAGTAGCTCAAAGTTGTTGCCAGTTGACATATGATCATTGGGATTTGAAGTATAGCAGTCTGTTTGGGGATATCTGAAGAATTCAAGTTGTTTGAAAGCAGAAACATTAAAAAATAAGGATCATATATAATATAAGCAGGGAACATGGAGGCGCCATGTGATAAGCACTGGACTGTGAACCACAGGGTCAGTGGTTCAAACCTACCAGCTGCTCTGTGGGAGAAAGATGAGATTTTCTGCTTCTGCGAAGATTTCGTTGGAAGCCCCATACTGGGTCACAGTGAGTCAGAACCAAGTCCATGGCACTTAAGAACAAAGAAAGTAAAGTACTGGCCTCTAAAATGGAGACAATATTAATAGTTAATAGTGTTAAGTATTTGGAATTGACCAGACACTCTTCTAAGAGATTAAGAGATTTGCACATCCTTCCTCAGTTTATTCTCCTATGAACCTTATTAGATAGGTACCAACAGTGTCCCCATTTTACAGGTGAAGATACTGGCAAACTGAGAAAGAAACATATCTAAGGTCACATAGATTATTGCTGTTGTTAGGTATTGTCGAGTCAGTTCCCAGTCACAGTGACCCTATGAACAACAGAAGGAAACACTACCCAGTCGTGTGCCAACCTCACAATCATTGCTATGTTTGAGTCCATTGTTTCAACAACTGTGTGAATCCATCTCTAGAAGGTCTTCCTCTTTACCTCTGACCCTAGACTTCTTTTTTTACTGGGCATGTCTTGTCCCTCCAGGAACATCTCCAAGGACAGGTCCCTCCTGATTACATGGAGAACACAGATAGCTGCAGAGCAGTGGCTGATTGCATATTAAAGTTTGGGCAGTCTTGCTATAAAGCCACTGTTGTTATTAGTGTGAAGTGCCATTGAGTTTGTTCTAATCCATAGCGATAATGCATACGGTTGCCAAGGAGTGGCTGGTGAGCTTGAACTGCCAACTTTGCAGTTGAAATCAACTTTGCAGTCTAGCACATTAACCCACAGCACCACACCAGGAGTCCCCTAAAGCCACTATTCCTCGTCATTATACTCTACCTTTTCTCCACTGATAAAGATAAAGCAGAATGGGCTGGGAATACATCTGTTAAGAACACTGTTGTCATGCTTTCAAACTTTCTTTCACTTCATGCAAAAATATGTGAGCTGGAGAGGAGACAAATAACGCGGGGCCAGTTTACAAGTTCCATTTAGGCAGTATGGATGAGCAACTCTCCGATTTTCCTTTCCTTTAGAAAAAGCAGTAGTATTTAGTCTGGAAATTGGAATAGTTTCCTGCAATTAAACATTGTCACTAAATAACCTACAAATTAACATATATTTAATATCTTAAAAATAAAAGTAACTGAGGGACAATATAATAAAAAAATAATAAAAATCACAATTAAGAGTACGAATTTTCTGCCAATAGTATTAACAATGTGTTCTTCCTGTTCTCCTTCTCTTTTAATTGACATGAGACGTTATGCTTGTGAGTATGTTTGTGTGTACTACTGCTGAGACTTTTTCTCTCCTAACTTGGCATTCAAAGGCAGTAGGAGCAGTATGGCTGAATGGATGGATTAGGGAGAAGAAGGAATCAATCAATCGACTACAATTTATTGACTGTCTAAGATGTGATGGAATCGATAAACATTAGAAAGGTCAAGTTGAGTTACATCGTCTCAGCAGGAATACGCTGTTCATAGCTCTAGGCAGTTAAAAATCCATACATATTTGGAAAATAAAGAATGAAATGTAGTCAGATTAAATCTTTATTTTTTAAGATGTGAGCAAGGCAAAATATGGCTCTGTGTTTCTATCATTCATTTCTGTGTTGAATTCTCTTTCAGGTCTGTAGATGAGTTCTCGGTTGGGAATTAAATGTATTGAAACGTTTTCTAGTCCGTATCAGAAACTGATACACTGGGTAACCTAGACTGGCAGTTTGAATATACTCAGAGATGCTTTGGAAGACAGACCTGGCTATCTGCTTCCAAAAGGTCACAGCCTTGAAAAACCTGTGGGGCAATTCTGTCTTCCACATGTGGGGTTGTCATGAGTCAGAGTTGACTTGATGGCAACTAAAAACAACAGAAGCTTGGGCATGGATGATGCAACCTAATTTGAAAATTAAGTATATGATTTTTCTGCAATATAAAAATAAATTTGATTTAGTCTTAGACCAGAAAGTTGGGTAAAAATAACGATTGAGAATCTTAAGGAATACTTAATTTAAATAAATATGCATGTATGTGTGCCTGTGTTAAAGTTGTGTGTGGATCCCAAGGCGAACTAAACTTGGGTTCATAATCTGGTTATGTCTCATACGCTTTGGACCACATAATTTTTAGACATGAATTTGCTTACGTTTATGCATGCCATTTCCTGAATGCCTACCATGTGTCAGGGAAGGGTATTTTATCAAGTGACAAACTTGCCCTAGTTCAAGTAGCTTACTTCCTCAAATGAATAATACAAACAAGCTGACAGAAGTTTGAGAAACCCTAGAATGAAATATAATGGGGAAAGTTAAATTTAATGAGGTCCTATAGTAAGGAGCTCTGGTAGCGTAGTGGTTACGAATCGGGCTGCGAACCTTAAGGTCAGCGGTTCGAAACTACCAGCCACTCCGCGGGAGAAAGATGAGGCTTTCTACTCCCGTAAAGATTTACACCCTTGGAAACCCTGTACAGGGTCGCTATGGGTCGGACCCGACTCGATGGCACTTAACAACAACAACAACAATAGTATAATATTGAGCGCTGGTGTGGCGCTGTGGGTTAATGAGCCAGACTGCAAAGCATTTGATCTGCAGGGTCGGCTGTTCAAGCTCACCAGCTGCACCCCGGAAACCCTATACAGGGTTGCTATGGGTCATAATTGACTCGATAGCACTTAACAACAACAACATAGTAGAATGGCCCAGTCTATTTGGAAGGTCAAATTAGGTGAGGCTTTTGGAAGGAAATGCCATCTAATTGGTGATTTTGAAATGAGGTTAGTTTGAACCAAGTCTGTGTCTGTAGCATGTTAGGAGTAATATAGCCGTGTAAGGTGAAGAGGTGGTCCAGATAAAGGGAACAGTAAGTGGTGTGGTGCTGTAGGTTAATGTGCTGGACTGCAAGGTTGGCAATTCAAGCTCACCAGCTGTTCCTCGGAGATCCTATAAAGGATGTCTATGAGTTGGAACCTACTCAACGGCACTTGACATCAATAAGTGCAAGGTAAATGAGTTTTGAGGGTTTTTTGTTTGGCTGGGTCATAGAGCATTAGTTGAGGAATTCTTAAAAAAGGAGGCTAAAAGGGTAAGTGGAGTCTAGTTACTTGCATGTTTTTTCCTATTATAAGAGAGAAATGGTTGTGCACACTCATGCATGTGTGGTGGGGTGGGGGAGGGTGATGAGGACATGATAGAGTGCATGGGGTCAAAAAGAAGAGAATTAAGCAGAGGGATGCCAGTCAGCTCAGTCCACTTCTTGGACCACATCTGACTGTTTATATAGATAGGGCTAAAGGTATAGGCATTGTTTTCAAGGAGAAAACCTGAGACGAAGGTTTTTACAATAGGGGTAAAACATGAAGCTGAAGAGGATAGTTGTGTTGTTAAGTACCGTGGAGTCGGTTCCGACTCATAGCGACCCTGTACAGGGTTTCCGAGGCTGTAAATCTTTACGGGAGCAGAAAGCCTCATCTTTCTCCTGTGGAACCGCTGGTAGTTTCGAACTGCTGACCTTGAGGTTGGCATGCCGACTAGAAGAGGGAAGAGTACTCCCTTAATGCTATGTATATGACTCAGGGTATCTTAAATTGTTTTGAATTCTCATAAGCTCCAATCTCTGGAGCATCCACAGGGAGCAGCCTAGACAAAAACATCAGCATTCCCCCAGGGGTCTCTCAGTGTGAGTTTAATGACTGCAACTACCTGAGAAAAAGAACTATGAGCATCTGTGAAGCTCCCTGAGGAACCCCACAAATATCTAGAAAACGTTTCTAAGGGACAAGTTGTTACAGGTGCTCTGGAAGCAGGTTAGGCCAAGAAACAATGAGATTTGTTTCATTACTATGACACCATATGTATCTGAAAACCTATGAGGACAACAGAAGCCTAGATGATACCTTCTTCCTAGTTTACATAATTAAAAATAGACCATTGTCATCTTATAGCAATGTGATGATAGCTGAACCTTCTACAGTGATTACAAAATGAGCCAAGGTGCCAAGCAGGGGTCTCTTTTATTGTATGTACTAATGCAGGGACTATAGATAAAGCCCAAGAACTCTGTCAGAGGGAAAATACAAAAGTTGAGACAAGCAAGTTCATCAAAGTGAACTTCCAAATCAACACCACGGGGTGGAGATGAGATTCAGGAGATGAGGTTTAGGTCATTCTGAGGATTTTTGAGGATGAACAGGCCTAAAACAGAGGAGCATGGGTCAGCCTATGCAGTTGGGAAGTAGCTGATCCATGGGTGGGCCACGTCCATTGGCATCAGAATGGGACAGAAGTAGAATTGAACTGAATCACGCATATTATAGCTCCTTATGTAGAAATGTGTTGTTGTTATGGTTGTTGAGTGCTGTCAAGTTGGTTTCGGCCCATAATGACCCTGTTAGGGTTTCCAAGGAGCAGCTGGTGAATTTGAACCGCCAACTTTGACGTTCAAACCAACATTGCTGTGCAGCGTGTTAACCCACAGTTCTCAAATGATGTCTTTTCTGTAGTCTACGACTTAAAAATCCATGACACTTCACCTTGCTTACCTTGGATACGTAATCTGGAAAGGCTAATTGCTAGGGAGGGGCACCATGGCTGGTAATGTAGAGAGCCCGCAAATATGAGGAAACCCATGATAAATGGATTAACAAAGAGCCACATGCCAAATCTTCATGAGCATGGCACCGGACCATGTGATGTTTCATTCTGTCATCCTTAAAGTTGTCACGAGTTGTAGCCAACTCTACAGCAGCTAATAACATCAACAGAAATCTCATATTTTCATGGAAAATACTTAAAATATTTCATAATTATAATATAAGTTCACCTTCTTGAACTCATACAAGAGTAAGTTACACTTAAGGTAATAGTTATTGAGATTACTTATTTCTACACAATGGCAGTTTTTCTTTGTAATCTGGCTATCTCACAGAGATGAACATAATTGGCTTGAGAAGGAGAATTGCATAGTCATTTTTTCCACCTGCTGAATATTATTGTTTTCAACTACTATCACGCAGTCTGTGGAACCACAGACTGTTAGGAATGATCAGTTTCTGCTCAGTTATATTTAAGGGTCTTAGACATTGAAGCTCCTCCCTGCAGTGTCTGAATGTTTCTGCATAATATGTACACTCAGAAAAAGGCACAGCCTCGATCTGTTCATCTAGAGGTTGCTGTATTAATAGGTTGCACACATCGTTGATTTTTAATTAATTTCTAGAGAAACACAGGATAACTACTACAGCCCACAGACACATCTGCACTCACTGCAATCCACATCGTTATTGATCCGCTGCCTAAGGAGCAGAAGTAATCCATTTTAAGTACACTGTTCGAGAGCACAGACACCATATGATTCACTCTTCCCATCATAATCATAGGAGAGAGGTCAATGGGATGGGAAATTGTAGTAGCATGTTTATTATTCTCTTGATCCAGGCAGATAAGCTTTTCATCTACAACTTATCTATAGATAAGCAAAAGTTTCTCATACATGCTGTTTAGCTTCATTTTTTGGATATTTTTGGTTTGTTTTATTTATTTTATTTTGATTTTCTGAAGAGGGATGTTGCATCCTAATGAGGCTGGCCTGCAAAGTCTTTAAAGGAACTTTCCTAAAGTTGTGGAAGGGTATAAAATGAAATCTTTTTTAAAAAATTAAAGAAAATGGAGAGGACAGAATGATAACCCTTTCACAGACTTGCCAGCCTCAGGAAACTGTAAATGGTGTCTCTATTCCCTTCCTCTTATATTTGAGTCTCAGGGTCTGGGGTTTGATGAAAGTGTTGCACGGTTTACCTCTCATGATCCCCACATTAATATTGTAGACTTTAAATGTGTACCGTCTATACTGCTACGGAAGTTGCCCTGGTAGCGTAGTGAAGTATGTGTTGGGTTGCTAACCACAGTGATAATCTACCAGCAGCTCTGCAGGAGAAAGATGAAGCTTTCTGCTCCCATAATGATTTACAGTCTCCAAAACCCAATACACCTTTGCCATGAACTGGAACTGACTCCATGGCACACAACCACCACCATCACACCATACTGCAAAGAGTTCTGGTGTGACACTGGTGGTTTAAACCCACCAGTGGCTCCAGGGTTGCTGAGTCAGAACTAGCTCAACAGCACTTCAAAATAACAAGATACTGAAAAGAAAATGTGTTATTAATTGGACAGCTTCAGGCAAAGCTACTTCCTTTGTGGTAATGAGGCTGTGAGGATAAGTACTAGAGGGTAGAAGGTGTCTGAACATTGATGTATGTGGATTGAGAGTCATTAAGAGTCTACACTCGCAGCACTTGAAAGTGTGAATACCTTGGCCCTTAAGGGGTTTCTGGGAAGCACAGCAACAGCATCTACTATATGTATACACATGGAGAAACACACACACACTAACATATGTTCTTGAGACTGTGAAAAATACATTTCAAATAGCAACAACAAAATAAGTTATAAATTATTAAAGTGACAAAGCTACTGTTGTCCTCTGTGTTTCAAAACCTTAAGGACTTTGACCTAATTAAGTCTTTTGAAGATCATAGTTACTTTTGGAAGATATGAGACTTAACCTTGATTGTTAACTCCAAGTCCGCCCATCACAACCCTGTGAATTTGCTTTTCTCCCTTTGAGCAGAACAGAAAGAACAGTCAGAGGCAATTGGAATGAGAACCGTGAGTCACACACAGTTAAAGCACATTGCCGCTAGCCCAGAGGTGGGAGGTTCAAACTCACCTACAGGCACCTCAGAAGACAGATCTGGTAATCTGTTTCCAGAAGCTCACAGTCCTGAAAACCCGATTGAGCGCCGTTCTACTCTGAAACACACAGGGTCACCATGCATCAGAATCAGCTTGACCGCAACTAATTGGTGGTCTTAACAGTGCTCAGCATCCAATTGTTTCAGTGGCTGCCTTTTTCTTTCACTTACAGTGGGTCAAATGGGTCTTTTAATAACAGGAGTGAATTTGAGGTTATTTATTTATTCAGCAAACATATTAATCTTGGAATAGTGAATAATGTAAGTGCTTTACAAGCATACAGTCATTGACAATCCTCAGGGTTATTGTTTTTCCATGGCATCGAGTCGGTTCAGACTCATAGCGACCTTGCATAGAGTTTCTGAGGAGCAGCTGGTGGGTTTGAATTGCCAACTTTGTGGTTAACAGTCCACTACTTATTCTACAATGCTACACTGGAAGTCCAATTCTCAAGGTAGAGACCATTTTTATCCTCATATGTTGTTGTCAGTTCGGTTCTGAATAATAGTAATCCTATGTTCAGCAAAAGGAAACACAACTCGGTCATGTGCCCTCCTCAGAATCACTGCTCTGTTCGAGTCCACTGTTTCCGGCACTCTGGCAATCCATCTCATGAAGCATCTGCTTCTTTCTTGTTGACCTTTCTTTAGCAAGCATGAGGTCTTTCTTCACGGACTTGTTCCTTTTGATGACATCAAAGTTCCATGAGACAGATCTCCCCAGGTTTACTTTCAAGGAACATTCTGGATACATTTTTTCCAACACAGATATCTGGTACTCCATTGTATATTCACTATATAATGGATTCACCAACACTTTAAGTTAAATACATCAATTATTTTCCAGTCTTCTTTTTTCATTGTCCAAATTTCCTATGCATGGAGATGATTGAAAATAGCATGGCTTGGGTCAAGTGCAGTTAAGTCTTCAAAGTGAAATAGTTCTCTTTTTAACAGACCATTTGCAGCAGATTTACTCAAAGCAAAACATCATTTGATTTTCTGACTGCTATTTCCATGGACATTGATTGTGGATGCAAGTAAAATTCAATCCTTGTTTATTAGCCCAGTTCTAAGGATTTTAATTTTCTTTATTTTAAGGTATAATCCATACTGAAGGCTGCAGTCTTTAACATTTATCAACAAGGGCTTCAAGTTCTCTTTGCTGCCAGCAGCAAGGTTGTATCACCTAAATATGACAGGTTGTTTAATGACTCTTCTAAACCTGAAGTCTCAAACTTCATCATATAGTCTAGCTTGGATTATTTTTTCAGTATACATATTGAATGCATTTGATGAAAATATACAACCTTGAAACCTAGTGAAACACACAAATATTGAGTGAATTGATCAAAGCCCACTCCCTTTGAGTCCGTTCTGAATCACAGTGGCCCTGTAGACCAGGGTAGAACTGCCCCTCAGGTTTCCAAGGCTGTCAATCTTCACTGAATCAGAGTTGGACATCTTTCTCATGAAGAATGGCTGGTGAGTTCAAACAACCTCTTTCAGTTAGTAGCTGAGTGCTTAACAATGGCACCACTAAGGATCCTAGTTAATAAGTTGTTATTGTTGTTAAGTGCTGTCAAGTCAGTTCTGACTCAGAGATCTTGTACAGGGTTTCCGAAGAGCAGTTGGTGAGTTTGAAACTCCGACCTGGCAGTTCAAACTGATCTTGTAGTCCAGTACATTAACCCGCAGTGCTATACCAGGACTCCAAAAAAGTTGATAAGTGGCAGGCTTTATTTCTAGTCATTTGAACTAATAAAGTATGCAGTAAACTGACCTCAAAAAAACATATTAACAGCCCTCACTAAATACTTGAAAGAAGGCATCAACTCTACTTCCTTCTTCATTGTACTCTGTGTCTGTTATTGACCCAGTTTTAATATTTCAGATAGATATAGTGTACAGTTCCATCTATCATGGAGTAAAACTTGAAAGCCGAAGGACTTCTAAGAGCTCTTTGAAGCCAATCGTTCACTTTTATAGGTGAGATGAGATGAGAGATGAAATGAGTACCTGCGGTCATAAACTTAGTGAGCAGTCTGTCCAGAATTTCTCATCCAGTCTGGCAACACTCAGTTAAATGTTCTTACTACTCTGCTGTGAAGCCGCCACTACTGCCTCGGAAGACCTCTCAGTGGATTCAAATACAGAGTCCCTTAGTTTCCCTTCATGTATCCTTTGAATAAAGTCAGTTACTTAAGCAAAAAGATCATTTTCTTCTCTTGAGCATGCTTATATCTCTAGCTTGAACAATGAGCATTCTAGTTGGACTTCCTTCCTCCCCTTAGGGATAAATTGCTTTTAGAAGGAAATGTAGAACAGAGGTGAGAATTGTAGTCGAAGCTAGCTTTTCTAAAGCTTCCTGTTATTAAGAAAGCTTTAAGTCATTAGAATGAATATAGAAAAATGTACTGTTGCAAATTCTAGAGACTAATGCCTATAAGAGCTGACTAGAGTTGAAATTTTTAGCTCCACACATGTGTTTGATGAAATTGTCTCATGGCCTATATGTGGGAAGCAAATATTTATTATAAAAATAGTTCAGTCTTGAATTTCTTTAGCTTCCTGCAGCTGGGCTGGGCAGAATACATTTTTAACATTGGATTGAAATATAATAATAATAATGCTTTTCTGCTAGATAGTTGTGACTTAAATATCAAAAAAATTGAAAGCAGGACATTGGCAGGTGTTTGTAAATATTGATATCTTATAATTACTTAATTCACTTACATTCCCCTCATAGAGCATCTGAGTTGATTCTAACCAGATATTAAAAGCTTAAATACAATTCTAATAAACTTTTCTTTGGATTTTCTGTGAAAATACATTTCTGAAATTCAGGAGTACAATTTGACTTTCCCCAGCTAGTTGATGGGGGTTGTGATGGCTCTCTAAGAAAACTGCTGAGCTGTGGAGCACAGGGTCTTTGATTCAAGCCCACCAGCTGTTTCATGGGACAAAGATTCACAGCCTCAGAAACACTATACACGGTCTCTCTGAGTCGGAACGGACCCTAGAGCACTTACTAACAGCAAGAGCTAGTTTGTATTTATTGTGACGTGCATTTTAAGACATAATGAGGAAAATATTATGGTAAGATTAGACATGCTACATTTGTATCATGAAGTGGACAAAATGACCCTAAAACACATGTAATCAAAGACTTTCCTCAGTGCTGGATGGCAAATGACAGATAGATTTTTAGATCTGTATTTACTCACCCAGGGTAACTTGTGATTGACAGAGGGAGAAGGGGAAGAAGAACAGAGAGACAGAGATAGTAAGGGAAAACAAAAGTGAGAGAAATTATATGACAGCATATTTTATTATGTGACAGCATTTTTTAAAAAGGTTTTATTGTGAATTGAGTGAAGAATTACAGGGGAGATCATCATTTTGATATTCAACAAGTCATTTCAATCATTACAGTTTCCTCCATGCACCATCAGCTAACAGCATTTGCCTCTATTACTTTTTTTTTTGATGTGCACATACCAAACTGAAAATTTGTTGTTGTTAGGTGCCAGCGAGTCGGTACTGACTCATAGCGACCCTATGCACAATGGAACAAAACACTGCCCGATCCTGGGCCAACCTCACAATTATTGTGACCCTTGAGCCCATCGATGCTGCCACTTTGCCAATCCATCTTGCTGGGGTCTTCCTCTTTTTTCTCTGACCCTCCACCTTACCAAAAATGACATCCTTCTCCAGTGACTGGTCCCTCCTGACAATATGTCTGAAGTGTGAGAGACGAAGTTTGACCATCCTGGCCTCCAAGGAGCACTCTAGTGTACAATTTACTTGCCCTGAATTCAGAAAATCTGTCTTACTCTACTTACGTATCACAGTAACTATTGAATAAATGTGTGTAGAGCATGATTCATATACCAGCAGCCTTACCATCATGATACATTATGAAATTCTATCATCTAAACTATGACTAAGTGAAATATTTCAAGATTAGGTACCTTCCTCAAATATATCCCGAGGTCCTGGTGTGGTGCTGTAGGGTAAACACTGCACCACAATGTTGTTTGAACTGCAAGGTCAGTAGTTCAAAAGGTCAAAACTCCCACACTTCCTCAGAAACCCTATAAGGGTTTTTCGGAGTCAGAACCGCCTTGACGCCACTTTAACAACAATAAATATATCTCAGATTCAGGTATTTGGTAAAACTGAAGGTCACAAGCTCAAATGGTTGTGCGGATGTGTCTGAAGATTACTGATTACATTGTATAGATCACTTTAGATCCTAGGGAGCATCTTTAATGTGTCTAATGCCCGAGGCTTTTTTTTTCCTGACAAAATAATACAGTCAAGTTGTCTCAATTTGATAGTATGTTTTTTTTTTTTGGTCAGATACAAAACCCGAACATCAACAACCTTTATTTATCATTTAACTGCTTTATGTATATTAACAAATGAAATCCTCACAACAATCTGCTGGGTGCGTGTTATTATGTCCACTTCAGAAAAAATGAATTAGTGATAGAGAGGTTAAGTAACTCACCCTGGGTCACACAGCTGGATTGTGGCAGAACTGGTTCTAAACCAACAAACTGACTCTGCATCCTCCCCACCATCCTGCCTTTTAAATACCTGTGGTACAAACAAGGATGACTTCTGCAATTTATACAATTCGCTTTTGCTAAATTGCAAAAGGCTTTATAGTTTATCTGAATTTTAAATACGAGTTAAATATCACCTGCATTATTATTCCTGAAATTCACAGAGATGCCAGATAATATATTGCCCGCCAAAAAAATGAATACTAGAATAAAAGATTCTTGTAAAACTACGTAAGACTTCAATGTATGTATTATTTTACACATGCATGCATGACCCTTCAGAGAGTCAGTGGACTTAAAACGTAGGCAGAGTCCCACAGCCAGGGCTCAAATTCCAGTCATACTACACATAAGCTAGATGACCTAGAAGTAGGAACTTGCCTCTGTTTTTTTTTTTTTTTTTTTTTTTTTTTAATGTTTAAAATGGAATAAAAAATAGTATACAGCTCATAGGATTGTTCCAACGATTATGTTAACCAACCACTGTGTAAGCACTTAGTTTTGTAGCTCTGATGGCATGATGGTTTACAAGTTGGAGTTTGAATCTGTCAGTCATTCCTTGGGAGAAAGTTAAGGCTTTCTGCTCCCATAAACATTCACAGTCTCAGAAACCCTATACAGGGTTGCTATGAGTCGGAACCATCCCTACCACCAGCTTAATGCCTGGCGTGTTCTGTGTATTCAGTAAATGTTTCATCATCCTTATTCCTATAATGTTACATGACCTAAGCTGGCAAATCAAGGATTATGGGAGTTGCTACGGTTTCGAGTAAGTGGTTTCTTTCCAATCATGCCGTATCATGCTATCATAATAGCTATCTCTTTAATACGCACACAGATTTTTTGTTTTGTCAATCTGTGATGCTGTAGGATAAGCACTGGACTGCAAACCCCAAAGTCAGTGCTTCAAACCCACCAGCCACTCCTTGGAAATCCTTAACAGGTTTTCTAAGTGTCAGACTGACTTGACAGCACTTAACAATAACAACAACAACATTCCTAAACAGTGTCTATCTCCTGAATCGCATCCTGCTCTAATTTGCACGCTGTGGCACCATACGATAAGCACTGGGTTGCGAACCACAGGGTTGGTGGATTGAGCCCACCAACCACACCACATGAGACACAAAGCTTTCTGCTCCCACAAACATTTTAAAAGCTTTGGAAAACCCTTTAACGAATCACTATGAGTTGGAAGCCACATGGTGGTGCTTAACAACAACAATAGCAACTGATTTGGAGTAATTTTATTTTAAAAGTATCTAGCATATTAATGGCTCTAATGAGCTTTTCTGTGAGAAAATCTTCTTTATGACTGATATGGAGAAACCCATTGTGAGGAATCCATAGGAAATTCAACACTCTAATTCAGACTGTCAAAGTAGGACTAAGGTGGCCATCATAATAAATGATCTGAAAGTGTGCATCTGCACAATGATGCTTGGTAGTAACAAAACAGCTGTATGCATTTATTTTGATGACTTCATGAGTATATAAATAGTTCTGTTTTATCTCTTTTAATGATGGTCTGGGGGAAAGTGTATAGATATTGAGTTTTCATTATTAAAAGCAAACATCACTTTTTTTCTGGACAAATTATATTAAAGTCCTTCATAGCCTATCACCTGCTGAGGGTTTGTGTACATGATAGCAAATAACTTTTGGATTTTTTTTTTTTTTTTTTGAGGTCTTGCTTGTATTATAAAATTATGTTATTCGAGTCTAAGTTACTTGGTGATTGTGTTAGTTCCCTGCTAGTGAAGCATATGCTACTGTGATGTGGTGCTTTGGGTTAATGTGATGAACTGAAAGGTCAGTTTGAACTGCAAGGTTGGCAGACTAAGCTCACCAGCCAGTCCATGAAAACCCTATACATGGTCTTTATGGTCAGAACTGACTGGACAATGCTTAACAACACCCCCAACGACAATGCGTGCTTAAAAAGTATGTAAATGATAATTCCAATAGGATGGTATTTAATTAGATTACCCATTTAAATTATAAACGTGAAAATCTGGAAGTCATTCTCAATCTATTCTCCTTCATCATTCTGTCAATGACCAAGGATGGCTCTCTTATTTGAATGTAGCCATCTATACATGAATATACCAGGAAAGTTTCCTCTGCCTGATGTTCCTCTTTTCCTTGTTGATTTGGCCAATCATGCAAGTAGAAGTTTGACATGTACCATAAATGATGAAAGCAGAACTCTGGGAAGTAAGAGAATATGATTGTATCCTGGCACACTAAAGACCACATGTTCTCAGTGGGGTGTAGACAAAACTCAGCTAAAAAGAAGAGTTAAAGAATAAATTCCTGAAAAGGCATGTAGTTCATGGGCTGCCAGTTTGCAACCTTTATTTTATACCCTCGTCATGTATCTTCTGTATATGGCAGTGGCTTCTGCACCCAGCTACATTTGTGTCCTAACCCCTCCTCTGTTCTGATACCAGTATTTCCAAAAGTTCAAAGATGATCATGTTACTCCCCTTTGAAAACCTACTTCTATTTTCCTCCAGTGTATACTACATAAAATGCAAAATCCAAATCCTCTACTGTGACATATAAGGGACTCTTCTTACATCTGCCCTCTTTTCACTTTCTTTGTTTTACCACACCCAACTCACCTCTTCTCCACAAAGTATGTGTCAGAAATAGAGAACTGTGTGTTTCCTCAAGTGCGCCATGCTATCATTGATGTCTCTGTAATTTTTTCCCTTGGCCAGAAATTTTCTCTTCACCTTGTCCGCATGGTAGACATCATCCAACCCTTACTCCATTGTTGCTGTTGAGACGAAGTAGAACTGACCCCAAGGTTTCCTAGACTAGGTCTTTCTTCTGTGGAGCTGCAGGATAGGTTTGGACTTCCAACCTTTCAGTTAGAAGTTGAATACTCAATTGTTGCACCACCAGGTCACTTTCAAACCTGACTTAGAGCTCTGAAAATCTCCTTTTATGCATATTCATTAGGGTGCTATACACAAGAACCGAAATGCTTTTTCTCTTAAAATAGTTGGTGTATGCATTAGATCAGTCCCACGTGAGTATTTGTTTCATATGTGCTTCCTTTATTTTATATATATATATATATATATACACACACACACACACACAAACTTTGCAAGAGTCTTTTCTTTTTCCATCTCCCCAATGTATAACAGAGAACACATACAATGTGTTCTACAATGTGTTGGCCTATTGCCAACACATTTCCATATTCTGATATGAAGGTAACAAGAAAGAGAATGATAAATGTTTTTACGGATGTTTCTTAAAGGGACAAACTAATTTGAGAAGTATGGATTTACTTTATCTCCAATACACTGAATTTATTTGATCCATTAAGCTGCATAAGAGCTATATTTTCTGATTCACTCTATTCTAAGAATTTCCAATTTGATATCATCAAAACTAAAGCATTGTTTAGGAAAGAGGACAAAACCCCCATAAATCCCAGTTGTGGGTTAATTTCAGAAAACACGAATAGATATGGTGTCACCCAACTGCTGACTGATTGGCCCATATCAGGCAGTGTCTCCACGGCTTGTGTTTAATGGACATATATCAGAGTTTGGATCCTAATGCTGTTTGAAGCAATCATCTTTTTTACGCTACACCAGGTATATGGTTCATAATTTTTTTGACCCATGTGATTTATATGTCTGTTTTCCACAGCTTTTATTTAGATGTCAGAAACCATTAATCCTTCAAAGTCCTGTAGTTGTAATCTTAACTGCCAACAGCATTGAGCTTCAATTGGCATGAGAGTATGCTTCAACCCTTTTATACAAATTCTGATTTGTTTTTAAATGACAAGTTAGATTACCACTGTAATTTTCTAATATAGAATTCTCCCTAACTGTACAGTTAAAATATGTTCGCTCTAATCTAATCAACGCCATAGGGTTCATTGCCTTGTTTACGCATAAACATTTACTTAAGGCTAGGGCTTAGATACTCTTAGTTTGTCTACTGCTGAAGTACACTTAAGAAATTAATTATTACTTTTATGAGTCAATATTTTTATACTTTAGGTAATATGTGAGAGAAATTACTAGCTAGAGTACCAACTATATCTCTTGTTGGCAATCAGGAATAAAATTTATTTTTAATTATACTATATGTTATGTAAGGATCCTTGGTGGCTCTGTAGGTTAGCATTGGACTACAACTGCAAGGTCAGCTGTTTAAACTTACCAGCTTTAAGTGGCTTTCTGCTCCCATAAAGATTTACAGCTCCAGAAACCCTATATAGGTTTACTGTGTGTTGGAATTGACTAAGAATTGACTCTGATATGACAGTTAGTGGGTTGATATGTCATATAAGGAGCCCTGGTGGTGCAGTGAGTTAAGAGTTGGACTTATAACCACAATGACAGCAGTTCAAATCCACCAGCAGCTCCTTGGGAGAAAGATGAGGCTGTCTGTTCCTATAAAGGTTTATAGTCTTAGAAATCCTCTGCGGTAGTACTTCTCTGTCCTATTGGGTTGCTGTGAGTTAGAATTGACTCAGTGGCAATGGATAGATATCATACAAGAAGCCCTGTAGACACAATGGTTACACATCCAGCTGATAACCAAAAGGTTGATGATTCCAATTTAGCAGCTACTCTTTAGGAGAAAGATGTGGCCGTCTGCTCCTGTAGAGATTTACAGCCTTGGAAACCCTGTGGGACAGCTCTACTCTGTTGTATATGGTCACTAGGAGTCAGAATTGACTAAGTGGTTGGATGTGCTATATGAAGACACCATATTAAATGATATTTTAAGGGTCATTATAAACTACGTAACTTCACTTGGGTCCTTATAATGATTAGTAATGTCATTTTATTGTTATTATTTTTGTTAGTGTGGACTTTCCCATTGATTCTAACTCACAGTGGCCCAGTGTGACAGTGTAGAACTGTACCTTGGGTTTTCTAGGCTGTCATCTCTTCAGATCAGATCACCAGGTCCTTTCTCCTGTGGAACCTCTGATGAGTTCCAACTGACACCAACTTTTTGGGTCGCAACTGAGAGCTTAACTGCTGCATCACCAGGGATCCTAAATAATGTGATAAAAATAATTTTTTTAAAATATTATTTTAGGGTTTTACTACTTTGAATAATTAAGAATAATATAATTCTTCAGTCTGGATAGAATCTACGATGTTGATTTTAGCACCATTAAACATCATATGAATGATTTAAAGAATTATGAATAAGTACATTTGTTTGGAGTAAGTGGTGAGGGGAAGATGATATAAAGCTGAAGTTATTGAGAAGAAAACTATTAGGAGTATGTGATTGAGAAGAAAAGAGAAGTATGTGGGTCAATCCAACTAGAGCTGACCTACTACTAAGATACCAGTGTTGTTGTTGTTGTTGTTAAGTGCCGTTGAGTCGGTTCCGACCCATAGCGACCCTGTACAGGGTTTCCGAGGGTGTAAATCTTTACGGGAGTTAGAAAGCCTCATCTTTCTCCCGCGGAGCATCTGGTAGTTTCGAACCGCTGACCTTAAGGTTCGCAGCCCAATTCGTAACCACTACGCTACCAGAGCTCCTTCAAGATACCAGTGTTAAGTGCTGTCAAATCAGTTCCAACTCATAGTAAACCTGTGTAGGGTTTCCAGGGTGCTAATGGTGGGTTTGAACTGCCAGTCTTGAGGCTCACAGACTAGTGCATATTCTATAGTGCCACACCTGTACACCTTACTAGTGCCAGTGTTTACAAAAGGCTGTAGAGTCTCAGGCTAAAAATGATCAAATATTGAGCGCATGCATACATAATCCATTCTTCTGTATAGATTTTTGCAGGCAGAAGTCTAAAAGTTATTTCTGGTTTTCTTTTTGTCTAGATTTTCCCTCAACTTGTAGCATTTACAGCATTCTCACTTCATTTAGAGAAATTAAGACCTTTCACCTGAATGCTAAGAGACTCCTTGTTCTAAGACTGAAAAGCCTGGGTATATATTGATCACTGTTGTGCAACTTGGTGTTTTTCAGGGAATGATGTACCTGGAAGAAAGACGGCTTGTTCATCGGGATTTGGCAGCTCGTAATGTCTTAGTAAAATCTCCAAATCATGTGAAAATCACAGATTTTGGACTTGCCAGACTCTTGGAGGGAGACGAAAAAGAGTATAATGCTGATGGAGGGAAGGTGAGTATCTTTTTGAGAACAATATTGGGTTATGTTCTTTTATTTTCATATGTTTTATATGAAGAAGTCTAGAAAACCTGAGATTTAGATTATAAAATCCCAGTTCTACCATTTGCTTTTTCTTTTGACCAAAGTCAACAAATATACATAGCATATATTACCAGTGTCCATTTCTCAAAATCAATGAAAATAAGGCAATATCTGACTGGTTCCCCTGGTCTTTATGTTAGGGCCAGTATTGATAGGTGGGTAGATCTTTAGGGACTCTAATTGTTAAACTTTAATCTAGGGACATAACAATGTTTCGTTGATTCTAGGAATATAGGATTGACTCTTACAGGAAGAAAGCCACATCTTCCTTGTAGACTAGAAGGAAAACTGGTTACTACCAAACACTATAACTCAGTGGAAAGTTGACCACCCGATTTAAACTTGCAGCTCCCCTAGACACAGCTTTATGTTTTTCCCTTTTATCAAAGTATATGGCTTACCTATTTATTATATGTACTGTCTTACTCCACTAAAATATAAACTACTATAGCTCAAGGAGCCTAAACATCATTCCTACTCCTTCTACCTTTTCTGACTCTCAAACCTCACTACCTATCTGACAACTTTGTGCCAGATTTTCTCACTGTTCATATGTCTCAGTCTACATCTTTGTCCCTGGTTTAGTGTCTTCTCATTAAATGACTGCTTGGCTTGTCATTCCTTAGTGACTACCTAACTACAGTAGTTCCAACATGGAGGTCCTTCCGTCTTCACTTGAGGAAATCTAGATCACAATAGACCAAATGAAGGAAGCAAATAAAATCTTAACTTACGGTAACCTATAAGCTCACACTAACAAAGCTGCTACTAACATGGCAAATAAATACATTTACTATGTACCGTAATTACTTGTGGACTTTCAAAATATATGTTATAAATATTTTGCATTTATAGGCTTCCAAATGCTTAATGCTGATTTTTATCCTAGACGGTAACATAAACCTATATTTAAATCTTCGCAAAAGGCAAACAGATCCAAAATTCATTTTTGAACCTTCAATTAATATAGAATTGTCTGTTTTATCCTTGACTTAATTTGTCTTTTTTTGTCTGTGTAATAACACATTGCAGGGGTCTGAGGTTATTGCTCTGAAATGCACTACAACAGTGCACAGAAGTAGAAGTCTATAAATTTCATGACTTCACTTGTCTTGAGTACATACAGCTGTAGGATTTGTCTACAGCAAGATTCATTATAGCTTTAAATGGCTAGTAACCATTAAGTCTTTATCAAGCCACCTGTGATTTAAACGTACTTCTTTAACACAATGTCCGTAGTCCACAAAGTCGGCTAACTCCTTGCCCATAGGGAAATTACTTTCAATGTGTCTTCTGTTCCCTTTCATTGAATACTACTATGATTCTGTCATAGAGTTACCTTGGTGTCACCTTGGTGAGCAGCCAGCCTCATGATTTCAAAGGTCTATTTAGTTTTAAGCTTTCAACTGCAAAGTAGAAGTGTTTATCTTTATTCCATAGAACCTAATTATATTCCTAGCTATATAATACTGTGCTTTGTAGTTGAAACTCATTCTGCTGACCCATAATCAGCAGGTTATGTAGGCTGAGTTGTTTTTCCTGTATTAGTGATGGATTTGTGCTGATCCCCTCACATCTTTTTATATAGCTCCTATATTGAAAACAGTACATATGTTCAATACTGGCTAACAAGATGAAGGAGGTCATTTGTAGCTGGGAAAGAAAGCAAAGCTAACTTTGCAATTCATGATTTTAGACATTTTAATGACCAAATTATATGAGAAAAGAAGAGAGGTTGTGAGTGTAGAAGACATTCACTTTGCCAGTCGCCCAAAGTGTGTCTTGAAAGGGAAAAGGATTCATTGAAAACGATGTAAAGATTTTCATTTTCTTTAATAATAATATAGATATGTATTTTTAGATCATATTTTAATGACATGCCAGTTACATGTTTAACTTTGACATTTTACTTCATAATATTAACAGATAAATTATTGAACTTTAAATTCAGAATTACAAAACATGGGCCTGATTTTACTTTTAACTGTTTATGAAGCTATAATTAGTATTATTTTTCAACTATGTAAAGTACACCTTTATGCACATCTGATGAATTTCATCTTTTTAATTCATTTACCTCTTTACTAAAAAATAAGCTATATGTGTAATTTTTAGTTTATATATTGTTGTTGTTGTATGCTGTCAGGATGGTTTTGACTCCTAGTGACACTGGATTGGTTTTCCGAGAGTGGCTGGTGGTTTTGAACTTCCAGTCTGCCAGTAACCAGTTCAATGCTTATCTGACAGCACTACAACAGGGCTCAATTTATATATACCTCCCATCAATGTATAGTTTACATATGTTTTAATTCATTTATTGCCTATATTTTAAAATATATTAATTTTACTAGTTTTTACTAGAGGCAAGTCCAGAAACTTACATTTAAGAACTAACTATAGAAATGACTTTTTTAATATTTCTAGAACTTTCTTTTCTTATTGCTTTATAGATGCCAATTAAGTGGATGGCTCTGGAATGTATACACTATAGGAAATTCACACATCAGAGTGACGTTTGGAGCTATGGTAAATAAATCTTTCTTGTGAAGTAAGATTTTTAGATTTATCAATATATTTTAGCCTAATTATTTTATTGTGTTAGAGACAATAATTATTTATAAGGTTCATTTCTCGAATTAACACTTTCTTTTAAAACAAAACAAAATTTATAAATAACGTTGTTACCTATCTTTTTTTATTTCTTGGGTTTCTCAGACGTAATATGCTAATTCCCATGCTGAGGAGCTCTGATAGCGTAGTGGTTATGAGTTGGGCTACTAACCTCAAGGTCAGCAGCTGGAAAACTACCAGCGGTTGCGCGGGAGAAAGATGAGATTTTCTGCTCCTGTAAACATTTACAGCCTCAGAAACCCTGTACAGGGTTCCTTGGGTCGGAGCCGACGCCACAGTGCTTAACAAATGCGGTGTTGTCTGCTATACACTCAGGTTTGATATCTATTTGACTATTAATAAGCCTCAACAACTCACTGTCATCGAGTCGACTCTGATTCATAGTGACCTTGTATAGAGTTACCAAGGCTGAAAATCTTCATGAGAGCAGAAAACATCCTCTTTCTCCCCTGGAGCAGCTGGTGGGTTGAACTACTGACCCTTGCACTTAACAGTCCAGTGCTTATCCTAAAGTGCCACTAAGGATCCTTTGGTTTATAATATTGACCAAAAATTGTTGTTAGTGTAGGAATTGATTCACAGAAACTTGTGGCCTTACTTTTCAACAAATCTAAAAGTGTATCTCTGAATACAATAGATATAAAAAAACAGACAAATTAACAAACACACTTTTGGCTTATGGGAGATTCTGTTTGATAATCAGAAAATAGAACCTGTCATAACCTAGAACAGATACTAAAAACAGTAGGATGTGACCAATAAAAGTGAGGGGAGAATTTTTGTAACTTTGACTTTGATTTGGAAACAACTTTGGGAATAAACAGAAATGCGAGTGATTAATAAAAATTAGGAAAGAGTGATTTTTATAATTAGAGCATTTATTTGTGTTGAACGCAATTGTTGAGATGAGCTATTTAGCATCTGTTTGATTATTTATGACTGAAATCCAGATGCTAGAACGAATGAGTCAACACTTTTTAAATCTTTAATTATACTATATAAAGCTAACATTTCTAACTCACAATGCCCCACTAGCCATTTAAACATAAAAGGTAGTAAAGGAGTTTAAAAGCATTGTGTAACATACACACTATATTCAGCTTGAATTTAAACTTAACTTTAGTGTCTTATTTTTAGAGAAAAAAGATGTAAACCATAGGATCACTAAAGAACTTAAATTGGTTATCTAGAAAGGAATAAATGATCGTTATCAAAATTTCACTTAAGACAATTAGTATAGTGTTTTTATGTGTTCTTCCCTCCCTGCAAAATATGTAAATCATGTTGCTGTGTGCCAATGAGTCAGTTCAAACTCGATGTTATTATTGTCATTATTGTCAAGTGCCGTCAATTCCATTCCGAACCACAGTGACCCTGAATAGGGTTTCCGAGGAGCAGGCCAGTCTGAACAAGTCATGTTGTTGTGTGCCATTAAGTCGGTTCTGATTCACAGAGACCCTTTAGAGTGTTTCTGAGGCTGTAAATCCTCACGGAAGCTGAAACCCTCATCTTTCTTCCATTGTGTAGGTCATGGTTCACTGGTTATGTGCATTAAGATGATTCCAACTCAGAGTAACCCAGTGTAGGGTTTCCAAAGCTACAAATCTTTACAGGAGATTTATTTTTCTGACATTGGAGTTAGCAGCCCACCTCATAACCCACTGCACTACCAGGATGCCTTATCTGAGTCATGTTGTTGCTAAGTAACTTCCAGGTGGTTCTGACTCATAGCGACCCTGTATAACGTTTCCAAAGAACAGCTGATAAGCATGAAATGCCAGCCTTGAAGTTCAAACTGACATTGCAGTCCAGCGCATTAACCCACAGCGCCACACGAGGACTCATACTGTTGTTAGCTGTCATTGAGTCGGTAACAACTCAGCGACCGTATGCACAGCGGAACAAAACACTGCCCGATCCTGGGCCAACCTCACTATCGTTGCCACATGTGAACCCATTGTTGCTGCCACTTTGTCAATCCATCTCATTGGGGGTCTTCCTCTTTTTCTGACTTTCCACCTTACCAAACATGACTGGTCCCTCCTGACGATATGTCCGAAGTAAGAGATGAAGTTTGGCCATCCTGACCTCCAAGGAGCACTCTGGCTGCACTTCTTCAAAATAGATCTGTTGGTTCTTTTGGCAGCCCATGGCACTTTCAATATTCTCCTCCAATACCATAACTCAAACGCATCAGTTCTTCTACAGTCTTCCTTATTCACTGTCCAGCTTTCGCATCCATATGAGGTTATTGAAAATACCATGGCTTGGGTAACGTGCACCTTAGTCTTCAAGCTAACATATTTGCTCTTCAAAACTTTGAAAAGGTCTTGTGCAGCAGATTTGTCTAATGCAATACATTCGTTTGATTTCTCAACTGCTGCTTCCACAAGTGTTGATAGTTGATACAAGAAGAATGAAGTCCTTGACAGCTTCAATCTTTTCTCCGTTGATAAGAATGTTGTTTATTGGTCCAGTGGTGAGGATTTTTGTTTTCTTGACATTGAGATGTAATCCATAGTGAAGGCTGTGGTCTTTGATCTTCATCAGTAAAAACTTTAAGTGTTCTTCACTTTCAGCAAGCAAGGTTGTATCATCTGCGTATCACAGGTTGTTAATGAGTCTTCCTCCAATCCTGATGCCACCTTTTTCTTCATATAACCCAGCTTCTTGAATTACTTGCTCAGCATACAGGTTAAATAAATATAGTGAAAGAATACAACCCTGTCATACACATTTCCTAAATTTAAACCTTTCAGTGTTCCCATGTTCTATTAAAAAAACTGCCTCTTGGTTCATGTACAGATTCCTCATGAACTCATTAAGTGTTCAGGAATACTCATATTACACAATGTTGTCCATTGCTTGTCATGATCCACACAATTGAAAGCCTTTGCATAGTCAATAAAGCACAGGTAAACATCTACCTGATGTTCTCTGCTTTCAGCCAAGATCCATCGGACATCAGCAATGATATTCCTTATTCCATGGCAGCTTCTGAATCCAGCTTGAACCTCTGGAAGTTCTCTGTCAATGTATGCCTGCAGCCATTTCTGTATTACTTTTAGTAAAACTTTTCTCACATGGGATATCAAAGATATTGTCCGATGATTACAGTATTGGGTCACCTCTCTTTGGAATGGGCACAAATATGGATCTCTTCCATTCAGTTGGCTAGATACTTGTCTTCCAAATTTCTTGGCATAGTTGAGTGAGTGCCTCCTGTGCCCCCTCACTTGTTGAAAAATTTCAGTTTATATTCCATCAATTTCCTGGTGCCTTATTCTTTGCCAGTTCCCGCAATACACTTTGGACTTCTTCCTTCAGTATCATTGGCTCTTCATCATATGTTACCTATTGAAACAGTTGAACATCAACCACTTCCTTTCAGTACAGTGACCCTGTGTATTCCTTACATCTTCTCTTGATGCTTTCTGCATCATTCAGTAATTTGCCCAGAGAATCCTTCGATAACAAAACTCGAGGCTTGAATTTCTTCAGTTCCCCCAGCTTGAGAAATGCTGAGTGTGTTCTTCCTTTTTGGTTATCTGACTCCAGATCGTTGCACATTTTGTTGTAATATTTGGCTTTATCTTCTCGAGCTGATCTTTGAAATTTTCTGTTCAGCTCTTGGACCTTCTCATTTCTTCCATTTGCTTCAGCATCTCTATGCTGGAGAGCAAGATTCAGTGTCTCTTCTGACATCTATTTTGATCATTTCCTTCTTTCTTATCTTCTTAAAGATTTTGCTTTCTTCCTGCTTGATGTTCTTGATGTCATCCCACAATTCTTCTGGGCTTCCATCTTTAGTGTTTAATGTATCAAATCTGTTCTTCAGATGATCTCTAAATTCAGGTGAGATATTTTCAAGGTCATATTTTGGCTCTCATGGACTTGTTCTCATTTTCTTCATCTTGTGTTGGGGACTGTCCTCGACATAGTTGTGTTGTTCACGAGTGTTTGGTTCACGAGGAGGGGAGATCCAGCGGCGATAGAGATAGCTAAAGAATACACAGAAAGACAGAAGGAGGGAGACAAGGAGGCACCCAGAAACCAGGGTGGATGCATCACTGGTGGGCAGACTTGGGACTACAGGCATTGTGGCCTCTGTTGGCAACAACTCACTGCCCAGCAATCTTTACTGCATGCCCTCCAACCCGTAATGCATACCTGGGCCAGCCTGGTCCTCTGTTTTATTTAGGGGAGGAGCTTCACACCAAGCTGGGAGGAGCTAAGACAAAGTACAGCTAACATCAGTAATTTTCCAGACATTCAGGTAACTTTACATCATACTTCACTGGTTCGAATCCCAGGCCAGCAACTTAGTTTCTCAGGTTCAATTAACATATCTATAGCCCCTGAGCTCAGTTGGGGCAAGATGAAAGGGAAGGACAAAAGGCTTGGGCGGAGTCCTGCTGTTTCGGCTTCCTGAGCCAGGTTTTCAGGAACTTGGCTGAAAAGCTAACACCTGGGACAGATTTAGGGAAGATGGCTTTTTTGTCTATAGAACAAAGAACTGTGAAGTAGCTAAGCCATTTTAGTTATTCCTTTGGAGAAAGGATTGACCTTTAAAACCTTTACAGTCTTCGGCTTTAGGAAAATACTACATTTATCTGTGGACATTAAGGGCTCATGTTTGGAATTAATAAATATAACTGAACACTAAGATGAAAAACAATTTGCTATTAACTGCCAAGTGGCTAGATCTGTTCCTCAGAGCCTGCGACCTGTAACACTCAGGCCTATAGGGCCTCAAACTTCTGACCAGGCTTACACGGTCTGCAACAAGTTTGTACTTGCATAGGAGCAATTTATGGTCTGTTCCACAGTCTGCCCCTGGCCTTGTTTTCACTGATGATATGGAACTATTCCATCTTCTCTTTCCACAGATGTAGTCAATTTGATTTCTATGTATTTCATCTGTCAAAGTTCATGTGCATAGGCATCTCTTATGCTGTCTAAAGAAGGTACTTGAAATGAACAAATACTTGATTTTGCAGAATTTTATCATGTGATCTCTAGCATCATTTCTATCACCAAGGCCATGTTTTCCAACTACTGATGCTTTTGCTTTGCTCCCAACCTTTACATTCCAATCACCACTAATCTTGATTACATATTTGATCAATTTCAGATTGAAGAAGTTGGTAGAATTCTTCTATTTCATCCTCACTGGCTTTAGTGGTTAGTGCATAAATTTGAATAATAATGGTATTAACTGGGTTTACCTGTAGGTGCATGGCTATTATCCTATCGCAGGCAGCATTGTACCTCATGACTGATCTGGATATGTTCTTTTTGACAATGAATGCAACACCATTCCTCTTCAGTTTGTCATTCATGGCATAGTAACCCATGTGGTCATCAGATTCAAAATGGCCAATACCAGTCCATTTTAGCTCACTAATGCCTAAGATATCGATGTTTATGTATTCCATTTCATTTTTTACAATTTCCAATTTCCCTAAATTCATACTTCATACATTCCGTATTACAATCATTAATGGATGTTTACAGCTGTTTCTCTTCATTTTGAGTTGTGCCCCATCAGCAAATGAACGTCCCACGGTCTTTTCTCCCATGGGCTTTTACTCTATTTGCATCATCCTGGTCAACTGTACTTTGAGGAGGCTGGTCTTCCGCAGGCGCATTTTGAGTTCCTTCCAATCTGAGGGGCTCATTTTCGGCACTATATCTGACAGTGGTTCTCTGCTATTCATAAGGTTTTCAGTGACTAAATTATTCGGAAATAGTTTGTCACTCTTTCTTCCTAGTCTGTCTTCATCTGGAAGCTCATCTGAATCCTGTCCACAATGGGTGACCCTGCTGGTATTTTAAATACCGGTGGAATAGCTTACAGAATCACAGTAACTCACAAGATACCACAATACAACAAACTGACAAACATGTGGTGGGCCAAGACTCATAAGAAGTCTTGAAAATTTGCATGAAGACCTCTCTTGTTCTATTCAGCTTAGAAGTAGGAAATGGAAAATCTTGTCTCAGGTTTATTTAAGAAGATGAGGAAACCTTGACCAAAGTTGGTTTTAACTATTGTAAGGAGTAAGCAAAAAACAAAGCAAAACAAATCTATCACATATATTTTTGTCTTTCCTTTTTCCTTCATTTTTTTCTGCTTATCTGAATTGCATGAGGCAAATTGCTATAAACAAAATTTTAATAACATTGGAAAAAAGTCATCATAATAAAATAAAATATTGATCAGTCAGATTTTTAATATTAAAGTTTATCTTTTGTTGAAAACTCAGTTATGCAGGCTATATTTATCTTCATATTTTGTTCTAAAATATCAGGAGCTGTTCAGAAAGAATAAATAAGTGAATGAACAAACAGACAAATTAATATCAAGCAAGCAAGCTCTGTTTTAAAACTTAGTCCAGGCCATCAGCCTATATCCATATTTTAAGATACATCATTATTTAAAGCAAAAGGCATACCACGCAAAGAAAGCTATATAATCATGTCTCTGTAAGACTTTATGGAAAACTGCCATGGGGCATACCTCTGTTTTCATACAAATAAATATGTATCTACTATGGCTTATGTCTTCAAACGATGAAATTGCAATGAAAGCTTTGATAATATTTCTGATTTAATTTTCCTAAGGTTGTCTTTCTACATGAATCTCTCCTTAACCTCTTTTTTAATCACTCCTGTAATTATATAATTTTAATATTATTAGAAGAAGCTGGAAGGTTGAAGTTTTTGCTTTTGTTTTTGTCAATTTATGTGTTTATTATTGTTGTTGTAAGTGTTGTTAAGTGTTCTCAAGTTTCATAGCGATTCTAAGGTTGTAAATCTTTTCAGGATCAGAAAACCTCAGCTTTTTTCCTGCTAACCTTGTGGATCACATCCCAATTTGTCATACAGAGTCACCTCAGTCCTGCTGCTTATTTTGTTGTACTTGTCATGAGTTGCTGTTGAGTCAGTTCTGGCTCACTGTGACCCTATGCAATACAGAATGAGCCACTGTCCAATCCTATGCCATTTTCACAATCCTTGCATTTGAGCCTATCACTGCTGCTACTGTGTCAATCCATTTCACTAGGGGGCTTCCTCTTTTTGCTGACCCTACATTTTACCAAGCATGATGTCCTTTTCCAGGGTCTGATCCCTCCTGATACCATGTCCAAAGAAATAAAGAAAACGTCTCACCATCCTTACTTCTAAGGAGCACTCCATCTGTACTTCTTCCAACATTGATTTGTTTATTCAACTGGCATTCTATGGTATCTTCAATATTATTCTCCATCACTACAACTCAAATGCACCAATTCTTCGCAGGTCTCCTTTATTCATTGTCAAACTTTGGCATGCATATGAAGTTACTGAAAATAGCATGAGTTGGATCAGTTGCACGTTGGTCCTCAAACTGGTATCTTTGCTCTTGAATACTTTTAAGAGGTCTTGTGTAGCAGATATACTGAATGTAGCATGTTGATGGATTACTTGACTGTTGACTTCATGAATGCTGATTCTATATCCAAACAAAATGAAGTCTTTGACAACTTTAATATTTTCTCCATGTCACATGATGCTATTTATTGGTCCAATTGTGAAGATTTTTCTTTTCTTTACATTGAGGTGCAATCCATACTGAAGACTGACTCTTTTATCTTTATCAGTAAACATCTTAAGTACTCTGCTTTGAGCAAACAAGGTGTATAATCTGCATATCACTGGTTGCTACTGAGTCTTCCTTCAATCCTGATGCCTTGTTCTTCTTCATACAATCCAGTTTGTAGATTATATATTCAGCATACAGACTGAGTAAGAATGATGAATTAATACAACCCTGGCACATACCTTTCCTAATTTTACACCATTCAGTATCCCCTTGTTCTGTTCAAATATCTGCTGTTAGTCTACGTACCGGTTCCAAGTGAGCACAGTTAAATATTCTGGAATACCCATTCTTCGCAATGTTATCCATAGCTTGTCATGACCAACATAGTCAAAAGCCTTTGCATAGTCAATAAAGCAAATGTAAACATCTTTCTGGGATTCTCTGCATTCAGCCAAGATCTATTTGATGTCAGCAATGATATCCTTACTTTCATATGATAATTTGAATTCAGCTTGAGTTCCTAACACTTCTCTGTTGATGTACTGCTGCAGCTATGTTTTAATTACCTTCAGAAAAATTTCACTTGAATGTGATAATAATTATTTCTGCATTCCACTGAGTCACCTTTATTTGAAATGGGCACACATATAGATTTCATTCAATTAGCTGGCCAGGTAGCCAATCTAATGCGTGGTGGCTGTTTATTATAGTTTCAATTATTTTCACTTTTCGTGTGGTTTTCTTAGATAGAGTGATACTTCTGAAAGAAATGTGATAATATCTTTTCAGTCTTTTGTAATTGCCTTCATAAGTTAATAAAATGTTGTAATTAAATTAAGTACTCTATCATCTCGAGAAGATAAAGCCAAATATTACAACAAAATGTGCAAAGATATAGAATCAGAAAACCTAAAAGGAAGAATATGCTCAGCATTTCTCAAGCTGGGGGAATTGAAGAAAAAATTTAAGCCTCAACTTTCATTATTGAAAGATTCTCTGGGCAAATTGTTGAATGATGCAGAAAGCATCAAGAGAAGATGGAAGAAATACACAAAGTCACTGTACCAAAAGGAAACGGTTAATATTCACCCATTTCAAGACATAGCATCTGATCAAGAGCCAATAATACTGAAGGAGGAAGTCCGTGGTGTATTGAAGGATTTGGCAAAGAACACAAGGCACCAGGAATTGCAGGAATGAAAATTGAAATCTTTTAAGAAAGTGAGGCGGCACGTGAGGCACTCACTCATCTCTGCCAAGAAATTTGGAAGACAACTATCTGGCTGACTGATGGGAAAAGTGCCCATTCCAAAGAGAGGTGACCCAATGGAATGCTGTAATCATCAGACAATCTCTTTGACTTACCATGCAAGTAAAGTTTTGCTAAAGGTAATACAGAAACAACTACAATAATACATTGACAGAGAACTTTCAGAGGTTCAATCCAGATTCAGAAGAGGCCGTGGAATGAGGGATATCATTGCTCATGTCTGATGGATCTTGGTTGAAAGCAGAGAATATCAGAAAGATGTTTACCTGTACTTTATTGACTATGCAAAGGCTTTCGATTGTGTGGATCATGACAAGCTATGGACAACATTATAAAGTATGAGTATTCCAGAACACTTTATTGTGCTCATGAGGAATCTGTACCTGGACCAAGAGGCAGTTTTTCTAACAGAACATGGGAACATTGAATGTTTTTAAATTAAGAAAGGTGTGTGACAGGATTGTATTCTTTCACCATAGTTATTCAACCTGTATGCTAAGCAAATAATCCGAGAAGCTGGATTATATGAAGAAAAACGTGGCATCAGGATTGGAGGAAGACTTATTAACAACCTGCGATATGCAGATGATACAACCTTGCTTGCTGAAAGTGAAGAAGACTTAAACATTTACTAATGAAGATCAAAGAGCACAGCCTTTGGTATGTATTACATCTCAATGTCAAGAAACCAAAAATCCTCACCATTGGGCCAATGAACAACGTTCTTATCAATGGAGAAAAGATTGAAGTTGTCAAGGACTTCATTCTTCTTGGATCAACTGTCAACACTCACGGAAGCAGAAGTCAAGAAATCAAACGACGTATTGCATTAGACAAATCTGCTGCACAAGACCTTTTGAAAGTGTTGAAGAGCAAAGATGTCAGTTTGAGAACTAAGGTGTACCTGACCCAACCCATGGTATTTTCAATAACCTCATATGGATGTGAAAGTTGGACAGTGAATAAGGAAGACTGTAGAAGAATTGATGCCTTTGAGTTATGGTGTTGGAGAAGAATATTGAAAGTGCCATGGTGTGCCAAAAAACCAATAGATCCATTTTGGAAGAAGTGCAGCCAGAGTGCTCCTTGGAGGCCAGGATGGCCAAACTTCATCTCTCTTACTTTGGACATATTGTCAGGAGGGACTAGTTACTGGAGAATGTTTGGTAAGGTGGAGAGTCAGAGAAAAAGAGGAAGACCCCCAAGGAAATGGATTGGCCATGTGGCAGCATTGATAGACTGAAGCATGGCAATGGTAGTGAGGTTGGCCCAGGATTGGGCAGTGTTTTGTTTTGCTGTGCATAAGGTCACTGTGGGTTGGTACCGACTTGATGGAACCTAACAACAACAACAACAACAACACTATGAATATGACTGGATGGCTAAACATGAATAAGTATCTTCTTTTCAAATTGTTCCAGTCTGCCTAAAGTTATTGAATCATCATCAATTATTTTATGGAGCCATTCCTTACTGTGAAAAATTAAGTAGGATTTTAATGAAGATCAAATAGTTAAATTGTGTTTCTAATTACATGTTTAGATTGTAAATAATGAACACTGTGTATGAATATTAACAAACAAACTATCAGGTAAGTGATATCTCCAGGGTTGGCATTGTTCAGTGTGGTGTCACCCCTCTTCTTCATGGAGCCCCTCGAACCATATAGATCCCTTAGTAATATTCATTACCAATCTTAGTCATAGTTATTTGATCTGAACATACATGATTATCCTAAATAAGGATTATGTAAAATAGCTTGTATTTGAAAATAGTAACATATGTCCAAGTTGGAGCAGGGAAGAACTTCTGTATTCCCTCTTACCTTTTAAATTGTTTGTTTTCCATTAAAAGCTCCAAGAGGACAGTCAGAAGTTTTCATTTCCCATGAAGACTGTGGGATTGGGTTTGTCATAAAGTAAATAGAAATCTGAAGAGGATGTTTTGGGGCCTATCATTTGCATTAATATTAAAGAGCATGGTTTTGACATTGGCATATTACTGTTTTATTCAAAATATGTTGTTAATATATTTTCATAAGAATTTCATCTTAAATTTAGGAGTCACAATATGGGAACTAATGACATTTGGAGGAAAACCCTACGATGGAATTCCAACCCGTGAAATCCCTGACTTACTAGAGAAAGGAGAACGTTTGCCTCAGCCTCCCATATGCACCATTGACGTTTACATGGTCATGGTCAAATGTAAGACAGCAAAATAATTGTATCATCACCATTCTCATTCTTGTGTAAAATAATATCACAAACTTATCTACCTGCATAAGATTTTTCTATATTGAAAGATATTGATAACAGTTCATAAGTAATTATGCAAAGAGCATACAAATAGCTGTTTGTTATGATGATTATTAATATGAAATAATATCCTGCTTCCATGCTATGAATTCAAAATCATATGACTCTTATTCTTAATTTCATTTTGTTTGGATTCTTATAATTTCCAGGACTATCAAATTAACTTTCATAAAAGGATATAATTAGTCACAGTAATGTTACTAATTTTTAAAGGATAATATCAGGCTAAGTAAATAATCTAAACATAAAGAAAAGAAGCTTGAACTTGATTAGTTTCAATAATGAATTAAATAGAAATATGTTCACCAGTTTTAGTCAGGAGGAAAGTAGTGAGTGGGGGTGAAATAAATGGATTTAAGAGAACTAAAAGATGATTCATGTTTGCTTTTTTCCCCAAAATTTACTCATTTGTTTACAACCAACTCACTCTCTTACTTTTCTTTCCCCAATGTGTGCCCTAAATGCTTATGTATTATAAATGTGTTTGGAAAGCCTGGACCCTAATTTAAATAGAATTAGGGAAGTCTCAAGAGTTTCTGACTTAATTTAAGTGAGATTAGCATGCAGCAATCTCTCTTGCATAATCTGAGTTTTTCCCCTTTTGATTTAAACAGGGTTAGCAAAGAAACAAACTGGTGAAAGTGAATAAGCATCTATTAATAAGAGACTTTGGACCCAGGCCTACTCAGATTTATATTCCTGACATGTGTGATGCATTTTGACAGTGAGGGAAGAAATCAAAATGTGTTTTTAGTTCAGGTCAACATGCCCTTTCCTGTAAGCACAGTTCTAGTTACTCAACATTTAGCTAGAGAGAAACTGATCACTCACTATGAGGCTTAAGTTTTTCCTTCCAATAGTTACAGAAACACATATTTTCTTATCAATATCTTGATAAATAAAACATTTTTTCAATGGATGTATATAATCTAGAGCAGAGCTCGGGTAGAACACTTGAGCTTTGTTAGGAGAGGAAAAAGTGATATTATTATCCATAAAATGACACCAAAATACTTCCCAGGACATGAATGAAAAGGGAGAAGCAAGCTTTATTAGATCCAATATTTGGTAGACATCTATGGAAGATCGTGTATTATATAATTCATGACTAGCTCAGGAGATAAAGCTTCATTTATATATTCTGAAGAAATGATGTGAAAGATAGCCAAACATTTATCTCATATAGTTTTACCCCACTTTTTGTAGTTCTATATCAATAATCTTTAATATAACCATCAAAGAAAAGTATTTTAAAAGAATTCTTTGCACAACAAAGAAAAAACATGTGAAATTCTGTGATGTCCCATTATAGTCTGGACATTATATACTAGGAAAAATACATCTTATGTACGATCAATTTATGTTTTATGTTATAGTACTTTACATTTTGTTAGACATCCAAAAAATATATATATTTTTTAAATCTCATGTATTCTATTGTTTATTTTACTAGTTTTCTTTGTTTTGTGGATCATCATTATTCAGAAAAGCAATATAGTTTTCACCATTTAGACTTGTATTTTAATAAAGCTTAAATATGTCCCTTCTCTTTGTTATACTTGATTTAATTACTCTTTTTTTGTTTGTGAATTTCTAGGTTGGATGATTGATGCTGATAGTAGACCTAAATTCAAGGAATTGGCTGCTGAATTTTCCAGGATGGCCCGAGACCCTCAAAGATACCTAGTTATTCAGGTTAGTAAATATCCCAATGAGAAACTTACTACAAAGTATGAATAACACCTAGGCTTTGGAATTGGGAGACTCACCACTCACTAACTTACATGTGACTGATGGAGCAGAATTACATGTGAATGTTTTCCTTGATGTCAGACTAAGCATCTTCCCTTGCTTTTCAGTTGACCCTACTATTAAACAGCCACATAACAGTGATATACATAAAAATGACTTCATCCCCACACAAGCTTTCTAGCACTCTGCTTTTTATTAATAGTCCCTGTAAATTTTATCCATTATTATCATCTTCCTTTTCCAGAATCAAAGAAAGAGGGACTTTGGTGTTATTTTGCCTATAAGTAAGGATAGTGAATTGAAAGTTTCAATACATTAACATTTAATTTCTGTGAAAAATATTTTAAATTATATTTTCTTTTGTTTGGGATGTATAAAATATCCAAGAAATCATACAGATACAAATGAAATGGTGTACATATGAATCAAATAGCATACCAAAAACCATTTGATATTGAACAGTATAAAAATAGGATTGGATACTTTAAAATCAGAGTATTTTTCTCTATGAATATTTTTACACAAACTATAAACAATGCATAGATTGTATTGAGTTGTATTTTTTAATCAAACAAGGTAGAGTTTTATCTCCATATCAATAAGCCTTCTAAGATCTTCAGATCTTAGTAGATAATCTTAATGATTTCCAGTTATTTTTGCCCAAGTTGACTTTCATAAATGAAAATTGTTTAGAAAAAATTATGGACATTTAAGATAAGTTATATTTCAGAAACAGATAAGCTGAGAAAGAGTATAACAAGTGTTTCCTGCTCTCTACCCACATTACTCTTTTGTTAGGTGTGCTTTGAATTTGAAAGTGGATACTGTTAAAATAGAACTATTATGCCTGGTGTGGCGCCGGGGGGTAATGTGCCAGACTGCAAGGTCGGTGGTTCAAGCTCACCAGCTGCTCCTTGGAAACCCTATACAGGGTGGCTATGGGTCGGAATTGACTCGACGGCACTTAACAACAACAACAACAACATTGTGCAATAGAGCAAATTACGGAGCCTATGTGTTCTGGTAGCTCTACACTGTCACAAGTCGTTTCTGACTCATAGTAATCCTGTTTAGGGCTTCTTTGCAGATTGCCCTATATTAATTATTCTTCCAGTCACAGCACAAATGTAATCTTGGCAAGGGATCCCCCTGCATATCCTGAAAGGATTTTATTTCTCTCAAAACATACACAGTAATCTGATTTCTTTGCCACCCCTGTCATTTATCATATTCTCCTTGAAATCAGTTTATCCTATCATATCACATCTAACCTATTAGATTGGTCTTTATGGCTAGATTTTGTCCAAAACTATTATTTTTTAATGAGTAAAATGATATTTTAATCATGTGTTATAGATACATAATATAATATATTACATTGTTGTTGTTGTTAAGTGCTGTCGAGTCGGTCCCGACCCATAGTGACCCTGTACAGGGTTTCCGAGGGTGTAAATCTTTACAGGAGTAGAAAGCCTCATCTTTCTCCCGCAGAGCGGCTGGTAGTTTCGAACCGCTGACCTTAAGGTTCGCAGCCCGATTCGTAACCACTACGCTACCAGAGCTCCTTATAGATAGATAGATAGATAGATAGATAGATAGATAGATAGATAATATTTAGACCACAAATTTAAGATGAAAGGTATAAAGCATTACATCATATTCTTTTTTTTTTTTTTTGAGATTAAAAAAAAAATGTATTAGGTATTATTTTGGCACAGGATTGGGTAGTATTTTGTTCTATTATGCATAGGGTCACTATAAATCAGAACAGCAACAATGTCACAACAACAAATGGTTGATATTGATAAATCTAATATGGAATACCTATATCCATATGGACTCTTCTGGTAGAATAGGTGGAATGAGGCATGGCAAACAAATTAACTTGAGTATTACCTAATTCAAAACACTGCAACTTCCCAATAACAAGCAGGAAACAGTAAATATAAGCCTTATCTTTATGTATAGAAGATCAGAGAGACAAGTGTTTTACATGATCAGTCCTTCAAAATCTGCCATCTCATACAATAACCTCTCAACACAGCAACATCATGTTCATTTTTGTGTGTTTATTTCTTTAGGGTGATGATCGTATGAAGCTTCCCAGTCCAAATGACAGCAAGTTCTTTCAGAATCTATTAGATGAAGAGGATTTAGAAGACATGATGGATGCTGAGGAGTACCTGGTCCCTCAGGCTTTTAACATCCCGCCTCCCATCTACACTTCCAGAGCAAGAATTGACTCAAATAGGGTAAGAGTTATTATATACAAGTACCATATAATGTTAAGAAGTAAAATCATATAAATAGAATAGAAGCACTAAAATTATAAAATAATTAAAGAACTTAAATTAATATGATTTTTAAAGTAAATGTATACATATCCATCAATGATATGTCAAGACAATGTTGCCATGTATAATTAATTTTGGAAGATAACTATGGACGATGCCATGTGTGCTCTGAACTGTCTTTAAGAATTTAAAAGAAGAAATATTTTCCACATCTGAAATAATTAAATCTTAAGTTTTAAAAGACAAAAACCAACTCAAATGCATAAAACTTTATGTGTATATTAGTAAATGAAAAATTCCTACTTGGATAGACTTTTCTGCTTTTCTTTCTTAATAAGATGATATGACCCTATTGGTCAAGAAATTTATAAGAACAAGTCTCCCACAGTGCCACCAGGGACCCTTTTTTATTCACTTGTTGTTGTTGTTAAGTGTTGTCAAGTTGGTTCCGACTTATAACAATCCAGTATAGGGTTTCCCTTCACTTAAGTAACATTAAATATTTTCTGTCAAGATAAAGTACTGACACAAAAAGCTGTGATTCTTTGAAATGAACAGGCATATTGGTAGGACTATTGCATTATAAATTTAAGTTAAAAAAATTCATAAAATTACTGACATTTCTTTTTAAATATTGTTGTTGTTGTTGTTGTTAAGTGCCATCGAGTCGGGTCCGACCCATAGCGACCCTGTACAGGGTTTCCGAGGGTGCACACTGTATAAGAATACTATTCTTTCTCTGAAGGCTGTTGGATCTATGCATATTATTTTAATTTTTTATTTTTTTTTAAATGCATTACTCATACATTCAACATACATTGAGGACCTTTGCATGGGAGGCATGAGAGATTCAAAGATTTTTAATATAACTCTCTCCTTCGAGAACGTTTCAGGGCAATAAAACAGTCACATAGGTACAGAAGAGTCCTGGTGTGGCACTGTGGAATAAGCACTGGACAACTAATTTAAAAGTCAATGATTCAAACCCACCAACGGTGCCTTGAAAATCCTGTGAGCTGGAACCAAACTGATGACATGAAACAACGGCAACATATACAGAAAGAGAGAAGAGTTTGGTAATTGGTGTAACCAACTGTTCATTAACTATTATGAAATCTGGTAAACAGGAAATTGATATTTATAATTTTGGGGGATTTTTTTCGTTGATAAGATTTAACACAATGCTCAATATTTTTAGAAAGTGTCTTTTTCTTTTTTTTTTGTCTTAGTCTCCTTCCCCCATCTAAGAACATTAACATAGCTAGTAGAACCATATCCTGTTTCTCTTGACTATTGTTGTTGCTGTTGTTAAGTGCCATAGAGTTGATCCTAAATCACAGTGACTCTGTATAGGATTCCCAAGGAGCAGATGGTAGGTTTGAACCACTGACTTTTTAATTAGTAGTCCAGTGCTGATCCTACAGCACCATACCAGGACTTGACTATAGGCAAGAGAAAACTTTCAGCTAACTGCTCATTTTCAAAAATGAAGTTATTTGCCTTATTTAGGTTGACAGCAATATAAAGTAAAACGCAGTCCTTGTTATGTATCAATACACGTATACTAACATAATTTTTACAAGTCTATGAAATTCTATTATTTTTATTTCATTTTATGGATGAGGAAACTTAGGTCTTGAGAAGTTAGGTAACTTAACTTGGATCACATAGCTAGTTAGTGGGTTAGCAGGATTCTAATGATGACAGTCTCTCTCTGCTACACTATACTAGTGTTTCATGGTTATTTCCATAATGCAGTTATTTTTCTTAACAACAGTCCAAATGTCTGTGATAAATTTTTTGAAAAATTTATTTATTACAATTAAAATGTTTTAAAAGTTCTAAGATAAAGCCCCTATGAAATGTGTCTCTTATCCTGATTCATTACTTTTACCAACCTACACCCATATAGAAGTTTATGAAAATTATTTTGAACAAACTAGCTGAAAATCATTAAGATTATCTTCTCGAAATAAACAAATATGAAGACTTAAATAAAATTTCTCTGAGAAGTATATCATTGTAATACAAAATAAATGATACCATATGACTACTGGGAACAGAAAATTGAAAGGATTAAAAATTAAATCAAGTTATATGTATTAAATAATCAGTTTCTCATTTGGACAGGGGCAGAAAGTCTTTAAGGTTTGCCATATGACCAAATGATATGAAACTTTGTATCATTTTAGATGACAAACTCAAGACTTTTGATTAGAACAGTGAAATTTCAAGAAATGCTATAAAGGTCAAGAGTTTGAATCAATATCTTCTGTTCTGAATTTCCAATTGTCAATTAACATTCTCAATTTCCAACTCTGCTTATTTTTATTTTTCTTCAATATAGAAATCCTTAATAAAAGTTTGAGTTAACTAAATACAATTAGGAACACAAAGTAGAAATCACACAAGAGCACTTATTTAACTTTAAAAAAAAAATGTTTTATTGTGAATTATGTGATAGTTTACATGGTAGAACATTAGCTTTACATTCATCTTATCATATATCATTTAATTGCCAGGGTTACAATCCCCTCCATGCATCATCAACCAACCAAAGGGTATATCCTACAAGCCTTCCCCCGGTCGTCAGCACACAGCCCCTCTCGCTCTCTGGGTCTAAAGTCTCAAGTCCCAAGCCGCTCCATCTCTCCACGTCATCATCTCTGCCTCCATCTCTGCTGTCACTGTTTCTCTGGGTAGGGTCCCATTCGCCGCTCTTCTCCATTGATGGTCCTATGGACCTCTGCTCCTAGACTGCAAAGTTAACCACTCCCTTCCTTTTGCTACAAAACATCTACCTTTACATTTCCAACCTTCACAATCAGTCCTGATAACAATTATTCACTATTGTATGTATCACAAGAGACCTATGAGCATCCCCTTTCATCAGCCCCACCCAGACAGATTGGCTACTATTCAGTGGAGATTCTACCTTCTTCCACACCCTATGGATCTATGTTCCCTCTTCAAAGCTTGTAAGGCAGTCACTTATTGCCTTTGTAGTCCCCCAATTTTGGGTAGCCAATGTCCAAGTTGCCCATCCTTGTCTACTCTGTGTATGGAGGGAGTGGGAATGCCACCCAGGGCTTCCGCACTGTAAAGATTTGTTCCCTCTTTTGAGCTACTACATCCATAGGTGTAGGTCAAGTTCATCAAATTGTATCAGAATACTCTCTTTTTAATCTTCTTTCTTCTAGTTGAGCTCTGATCACCCAGTCATTGAAGCCAGGTCAAGTGGGTATTATCTGAAAGTGTGGGTGTTCTTATGCATATGCCCTCTCTTCTTATCAGCTGGACGCTTCACTCTCCACTCTAGTCCTCTGTGGCTATGTCACTGACTCTGGGCCCAAGAGTCCCCAGGTCTTGCTATACTGCTGGCCAACCAGGTCTCCACCTGGGTTCACAGGAGTCTATTGAACATTGTAGGCCTTAGCTTGCAGCTTCATTGCTGTTTTTCCCTTACTTCCCCTTACTGGTGATGAACGTGGTCATCAATCAGCATGTATTCCCATTGAGTCTTAGTCTTGGAAGGGGGTTTGCCCTGAGGGGACCTGACCACTTGCCTTGATATCTCCTGAGTGACCAACGTGCTTGTTCTTGTAGTAATCATTCAGACTGCCTATATTGTCTTGTATTTTTCCCGTCGGTCTTTCTTTCAAGAAGTATCTTCTGTTCTTCTTGCCACTCTAGGCTGGTCTGCTTGTCATTTCAAATGGAAATTACCCACATCAGAAGATTCTGGATGGGGCACAGGATTCCACCTATGGTCTTATGTAATGCAGAGGCTGCATAGGAAGCCTCCTTCATTGGGCACGTTGTAACCCAATTTTAAGTATTTCAATCAGTAATAGACAGGAGATGGACTTACAAGCTTTCTATGGTGATATTTCTAGCTATTCCTTTCTCTCTCCCTCAAGTGTCTATTTTATAATGGTATGGTGGTGGCTACTGTGTGCCATGGTTCTGACTCATAGCGACCCTGTACAGGGTTTCCGAGGCTGTAAATCTTTACGGGAGCAGAATGCCTCATCATTCTCCCTCGGAACAGCTGGTAGTTTCGAACTGCTGACCTTGCGGTTGGCAGCCCAATTCGTAACCACTACGCTACCAGAGGTCCTTTTTATAATGGTATGCCAGGGATTATTTAACTTTTAAACATTATTTCTCATTTGACATTTTTATTTACACATGTAAATAATATGTGTAAATTTCCTTTTACTTTTTTCAGGCGACTGACATAGGAATGGTACTTAAATATTGTATTTTTTAAAGAATTTCATAGTCTTATTAATCACTTTATAAAGAGCTTTACAGTGTTTCAATTTTTACAATCTGGTTTCATGTAACTTTTATGGTAATTTCTAATATAGCAAATCATTCTCCCCGTCTTTCCTATAAGGAAGTTATTTTATAGTTAGAAAATAAATTACTTCAATTTTAAATTCTATGATCACATAATGTGGTAAGGTGGAATCTTAAAGTGAATTTTGATAAAATGTTTCTGGAGCATATATGTTGGTGTTCAGTGACGTTGAGTCGGTTCTGACACACAGTGACCCTACATACGGGGTTCATGGAATGGTTGGTTGGTTTGAGCTGCTAACTTTTCAGTTAGTACATAAAAAGGACTTAAAAACAAAAAGAAACCCACCTTTAAATATAGAGGTTACTGCTCACTAGTGGAGAAAGTTTAATATTCTAATGTCTCCTTGACTTAGTTTCCTGATCTGTCAAGTAGATGAACTAGTACTTAAGAGATTGCTGGGCAATAACTGAAAAAAAAAAAAAAATTGCAGAGTGTCTGTAGTGTCAGGCAAGTAAATATTTATTGGATTCCTGGTGTGGTGCTGTAGGATAAGCACTGGACTGCTAACTACAAGGTTGTCAGTTCAAGCCAACCAACTACTCTTAGGAAACTGTACAGAATCACTATGAGTCAGAATCCTCTTTAAAAGCCATGCATATTTTATTTTCCCATTTTATCAACATTATAAATCATAATTAGTCATAACCTCTTATGAGGTATTCTATCCTTTATTAAAGAAAAGTTCATTGATGGAACCACAAGGGAATTATTTCTGCTAATATGTTCTAATGCCAGATAAATGATAGATGTTTTATTTTCATGATGCTTTGGTTATTCAAAAATCTATATGTAATTTGATCAATAATGACTTTAAAACAATGAGCAAAATTAAAACTTACAAATGATAAGTGACAGAGCTGTGGTTGAGTTCAAATTTCAGTAGCCCCTATGCTAGCAGCCATGTGTCTAAAAAATAGTGGAGCAGAGAGGAAGAGCTCCCTCTGTTGAAGTCACTGTTAAATGTGTGTTACTTATAAAATGAACACTTTTCAATCACTTAATGCTAATAAGGATAACATAATTTCAATTGGATATCAAGACCTTCATATTCTAGAATCAACACTGATGCTTTAATAGTGGCGAGACTCATGGGAATTGCATGAATGTCAGGAGAGGATTGTACTCCATGGGGATTTCAGTGGCTGAGTTTTCAGAAGTAGACAGCAGGCCTTAATCTTCCAAGGCACTTGTGCGTGGGCTTGTACTCCTAACTTTTTGGTTAAATGAGCATGCAAACCATTTGTGCCACCCAGGGCCTCCTTGTGACACTTTTGTTGTTAAGTGGCTGTGAGTTAATCCTGACTCAAGGCTACCCAGTGTGTACAGAATAGAACTGCTCCATAGGGGTTTCAAGGCTGTGTCCTTTCAGAAACAAACAGATAGTCATGCCTGTTCTCTGAGGCATATCTGGGTGGATATGAACTGCAAGCATTTCTGATAGGGACTCTTTGTGATACTTTGTTATTGTTATTTAATGTGGTGGAGTTAGTTTTAACTCATAGTGACCCTGTATAAGATTTCTAAGGCTTTAAATCTTTTGTAGGAGCAGAAATCCTCATGTTTAACCCTTGAAGCAGTTTGTGGGCTTGAATTGCTGACCTTGTGATTCACAGTCCAGTGCTTATCCTATGGAACCACCACATTCCCATGTGATACTTTAGTCTTAGGCAAATTACTTACATTTTTCACTTTAAAAACTCTGTTTCTTTAATTCAAAGATGAAGAGATTGAATTAGATATTCTTTTAATCCTTCTATTTCCAAAACCACCTCATCCTAAAAAGGCATTTCAAATAATAATTATATGGTATTATTTATACCTTCTTCTAAAGAATATTTCATTGGAAAACCAGCAAGAACATTGTAGGTTACCACTATGCATACGTAGAAAAATTGGTGTATTTGAGTTGTAATGTTGAAGAAAAATATTGAAGATACCATGGAATGCCAGAAGAACAAACAGATCTGTGTTGGAAAAAGTACAGCTGGATTGTTCCTTAGAAGAGAGGATGATGAGACTTCATCTCTCATATTTTGGACATGTTATTAGGACTGTCAGTCCTGGGAGAAGGACATCATTCTTGGTAAAGTGGAGGCTCAGTGAAAAAGAAGAAGATACCCAATGAAATGAATAGGCACAGTGGTGGCAGCGACGGGCTCAAACATAATGACAATTGTGAAGATGGTTCAGGACTAGGCAGTGCTTCATTCTGTTTTGTGTAGGGTCACTATGAGTCAGAAATGACACAATGGCGTCTAATAACAATAGGTACTTAAAAAAAAAAAAAAAAAAAAAAAAAAGATTCCCTATAAGATTAACATAAAAGTGGAAAACCTGAGGACACAAATTTAGCAAGTATTTCATAGGTAAGTGGGAAAATTTTGTGATGATATAACGAGGTTACTCTTACAATTTTCTGAAGGATCAATATCAATTCTAACAACTGCTACTTGATGATAAATTATTGTAGTCTCAGGATATTGATTTTACATTTCATCTAAAACATGTCAAGTTTCCCTGTGCAATATCCTTGACATCATGCTTTGGATTATTATTTTGATCTAGTAAACCTGAAAAAGGAATTATTGTTGTTAAGATAATCCATATCACAAGGTATTTGTTTGTCTCAAAGTGTTTTCCACCTAAATTGTAATAGTTTTAATTTTTTACAATGAAAGAATTAATAAATTATTATATTAAATGTGTCATGGGGTAGGTATTTTGCTGGAAAATGAGGGTACAGTGCTGGAAGATGGGTTTTGACCTCAAACAGGAATTTATATCCTAGTTAAAAAGCAGCTGCCATCAAGTTGATTGCAACTCATGGTGACCCTTTGTGTCAGAGTATAACTGTGCTTTATAAGGTTTTCAGTGACTGATTTTTCAGACGCAAATCTCTAGGCCTCTGTTCTGAGGCACTCTAGGTGAACTCAAATGTCTACACTTCTGTCTAGTAACTTAGTGCATTCATTGTTTACACCAATTAAGGAGGTTATATTTTGAGAAAGGAGATCTTGCTATTGTTAATTTGCTATTGTTAATCAGTTCAGACTCATAGCAACCCTGTATAGGTCCCCAAGGAATGACTGGTGGGTTTGAACCACTAACTTTCTGATAGCAGTCCAGTGCTTGTTCTATAATGCCACACCAGGAAAGGTATTCTGTGAATTATAGGAAAAGGAAAAGGGAGGCCAAGTGAGGTTAATAGGTTGTTAACCTGTGTAGTCACTTTAGCTGAATTTTGTTGGGGGACCAATATCAAGCTTGGAGCAGAAGTAGATTTTGGTGAGGGCAAATCTGTGAGGTCAGAAGGCTAAACAATAACAACAAATACTTGAATGTCAAAGAGGAGAAGTGCTTCAAATTTGTTTTTTAAACCCCAAGTTTTATAAAACTTTTATATTGCACAAGCTTGAGAATTCTTATGTTGTTATTTTTTATCAGTGCTATGGAGGTTTTAAACATGGTTCTGAAATCTCTCGCTCCTTTTTGCATCACCCAACTCAAAACCAAATAATTTTTGGACTTGCTTAAAATAACTCATAAACTCCTACTGTCTATTTCTTCTACCCCACCACTCGTCTGTCAGTTTGTCATACTGCGGTGGCTTGTGAGTTGCTGTGATTCTGGAAGCTATGCCACCGGTACTTAAATACCAGCAGGGTCACCCAGGGTGGACATGTTTCAGAAGAGCTCCCAGACAAAGAGACAAGGAAGAAGGAAAGATAAACTATTTTGGAATATTTAATCACTGAAAACCTTATGTTTAACAGAGAAACACTGTCAGATATAGTGTCAAAAATGAGCCCCTCAGGTTGGGAGGCACTAAAAATGTGACTGGAGAAGAGATGCCTCTTCAAAGTAGAGTTGACTGTGATGATGTGAATGGAGTAAAGCCCACAGGACCTTCATTTGCTGATGGGGCACAACTCAAAATGAAGATAAAAAGCTGTAAACATCCGTTAATAATCAGAACTTGTAATATATGAAGTGTGAATCACAGAAAATTAGAAATTGTCAAAAATGAAATGGAACACATAAACATCGATATCTTAGGCATTACTGGGCTGAAATGGACTGATATTGGCCATTCTGAATTAGACAACCACATGGTTTCCTATGCCGGGAATGACAAACTGAAAAGGAATGGTGTTGCATTTCATTGTCAAAAAGAACATATCCAGATCAGTCATGAATTACAACACTGTCTGTGATAGGATAATATCCATGTGCCTACAGGGAAGTCCAGTTAATACCACTATTATTCAAATTTACGCACCAACCACTAAAGCCAGTAAGGATGAAATAGAAGAATTCTACCAACTTCTTCAATCTGAAATTGATCAAACATGCAATCAAGATGTATTTATCATTATTGGTGATTGGAATGCAAAGTTTGGGAATAAAGAGGAAGGATCAGTAGTTGGAAAATATGGTCTTGAGGGGTGATAGAAATAATGCTGGATATCGCGTGATAGAATTCTGCAAAATCAATTATTTGTTCATTTCAAACACCTTCTTTAGACAGCATTAGAGAAGACTATATACATGGACCTTGCCAGATGGAATACATAGAAATCAAATTGACTACATCTGCAGAAAGAAATGATAGAAAAGTTCTATATCATCAGTCAAAACAAGGCCAGGGGCAGTTTGTGGAACAGATCATCAATTGTTCAGATGCAAATTCAAACTGAAGCTGCAGAAAATGAAAACAAGTCCACGAAAGCCAAAATATGACCTTGAATATATCCCACTTGAATTTAGAGATCACCTGAAGAACTGATTTGATACATTAAATACTAAAGACCAAAGACCAGAAGAGTTGTGGAATGATATCAAGAACATCATACAGGAAGAAAGCAAAAAGTATTTAAGACAAAAGAAAGAAGGAAAAGGTCAAAATGGGTGTCAGAAGAGACACTGAAACTTGTTCTCTAGTGTAGAGATGCTAAAGCAAATGGAAGAAATGAGGAGGTCCAAGAGCTGAATAGAAAGTTTCAAAGATCAGCTTGAGAAAATAAACTAAAATATTACAACAAAATGTGCAAAGATCTGGAAACAGAAAACCAAAAAGGAAGAACATGCTCAGCATTTCTCAGGAACTGAAGAAAAAACTCAAGCCTCGTATTTTGTTATTGAAGGATTCTCTGGGCAAATTATTGAATGATTCAGAAAGAATCAAAAGAAGATGAAAGGAATACGCAGAGTCACTGAACCAAAAGGAAATGGTTGATGTTCAAGAGGTATCATATGATCAAGAGCCAAGGTGCATTGAAGGAATTGGCAAAGAACAAGGCTCTAGGAATTGATGGAATACAAATTGAAATCTTTCAAGAAAGTGAGGTGGCATAGGAGGCACACACTTAACTATGCCAGGTAATTTGGAAGACAACTATCTGGCCGACTGATTGGAAGAGATCCGTATTTCCTTAATTGTGCCCATTCCAAAGAGAGGTGACTCAAAGGAATGTGGATATCATCAGACAATAGCTTTAATATCCCATGCGAATAAAGCTTTACTAAATGTAATAGGAGCTCTGGTAGCGTAGTGGTTACGAATCGGGCTGCGAACCTTAAGGTCAGCGGTTCGAAACTACCAGCTCCTCTGCGGGAGAAAGATGAGGCTTTCTACTCCCGTAAGGATTTACACCCTCGGAAACCCTGTACAGGGTCGCTATGGGTCGGAACCGACTTGAAGGCACTTAACAACAACAACAAATGTAATACAGAATTGGTTGCAAGCATATATTGACGGAGAACTTCCAGAGGTGCAAGCTGGATTTAGTAGAGAATGTGGAACGAGGAATATCATTGATGATGTATGATAGATATTAGCTGAAAGCAGAGAATATCAGAAAGATGTTTACCTGTGCTTTATTGACTATGCAAAGGCTTTCTATTGTGTGGATCATGACAAGTTCTGGACAACATTGCAAAGTATGAGTATTCCTGAACACTTTATTGTGCTCATGAGGAATCTGTATAAGAAGCAGTTGTTGAAACAGAACATGGGAACACTGAATGGTTTAAAATTTTAAAAAGTGTGTGACAGGGTTGTATTATTTCACCATAACTATTCAACCTGTATGCTGTGTAAATAATTCAAGAAGCAAGGTTAAATGAAGAAAAACATGGTATCAGGATTGGAAGAAAACTCTTTAACAACCTGCGTTATGCAGATGGTACAACCTTGCTTGCTGAAAGTGAAAAGGACTTAAAATATTTACTGATGAAGATCAAAGAGCACAACCTTCGGTATGGGTTGCATGTCAATGTCAGAAAAACAAAAATCCTCACCACTGGACCAATAAACAACGTTCTTATCAACGGAGAAAAGATTGAACTTGTCAAGGACTTCATTCTTCTTAGATCAACTATCAACACTCATGGAAGCAGCAGTCAAGAAATCAAACGACGTATTGTATTGGGCTGTGGTGCTGTGGGTTAATGTGGCAGACTGCAAAACCGTTTGAGCTGCAAGGTCGGCGGTTTAAGCTTACCAGCTGCTCTTCGGAAACCCTATACAGGGTCGCTATGGGTCAGAACCAACTTAACGGCACTTAACAACAACAACATTGTATTGGCAAATCTGCTGTGTTGAAGTGTTGAAGAGCAAAGATGTCTGCTTGAGGACAAAGGTGTGCCTTACGAAAGCCATGGTATTTTCAATAACCTCATATGCATGCAAAAGCTGAACAGTGAATAAGGAAGACCATAGAAGAATTGATGCTTTTGAGTTATGGTGTTAGAGGAGAATATTGAAAGTGCCATGTGCAGTAAAAAGAACCAACAGATCTCTGTTTGAAGAATTGCAACCAGAGAGCTCCTTGGAGGTCAGGATGGACAAACTTCGTCTCCCGGAATTCAGACATATTTTCAGGGGGGACCAGTAGCTGGGGAAGATACCATGTTTGGTAAGGTGGAGTGTCAGAGAAATAGAGGAAGACCCCCAGCGAGATGTATTGGCAAATTGGCAGTGTCAGTGGGTTCAAACGTGGCTACAATTGTGAGTTTGGCCCAGAATCGGGCAGTGTTTCGTTCTGTTGTACATAAGGTCACTATGAGAGGGTACCGACTCGATGGCACCTAACAACAAGAACAACATTTCTTCTACCATGAGTCCAATTCAGTCCTTTACCACTTCCTAGGAATTACTGCAGCATTCCCAAATTGGTGTCTCTTTCTTCAGTTACTCCTGTTCAAGTCTAATGCATCAAATCTGTTTTTCAAATTACCTCTAAATTCAGGTGGAATATGTTCATGGTTATATTTTACTTTCATGGAATTGTTTTAATTTTATTCAGCTTCAGCTTTAACTTGCATGTGAGCACTTGATGGTTTGTTCTACAGTCTTCCCCTGGACTTGTTTTGTCTGATATTAGGGGCTTTTCCACTGTCTCCTTCCACAGATGCAGTCAATTTGATATCTATGCATTCCATCTGGTAAGGATGGAATGATATGTATGATTATCTTTTTTGTTGTTTAAAAAGATATTTGCAGTGAAGGAGTCAATGATCTTGCATAATTCTACCTTGCTAACTCCAACATCATTTCAACCACCAAGGCCATAATTTTCAACTATTGATCCTTCTTCTTTGTTTCCAATCTTTGCATTCCAATCACCAATAATTATCAATATAGCTTGATTGCATGTTTGATCAATTTTAGACTTAGGAAGTTGCTAGAATTCTTCAATTTCATCATCATTGGCTTTACTGGTTGGTATGTAAATTTAAATAATAATGGTATTAAACTGGTCTTTCTTTTAGCTGTATTATCTCTGATAACATTATACTTCAAGACAGATATTGAAATGTTCTTTCTGATGAGGAATGTCATGCCATTCCTCTTAAATTTGTCATTCCAGGCGTAGTAAACCATGAGATTGTCAGATTCAAAATGGACATAATCTGTCCAGTTCCACTCACTAATGCCTGGATATTGATCTTCATGCATTCCATTTCATTCATGACAACCTCCAACCTTCCTAGATTCAGACCTCATACATTTTCTGTTCTGATTATTAATGGGTGTTTTCAGCTATTTCTCCTAATTTTGAGTTGTACCCACCAACTAATGAAGGTACCAAAAGCTTTAAAGCTTTACTCCATTTCCATCTCATGGTGAACTGTGCATCAAGGGGGCAGCTCTTCCCCAGTTGTATTCTGAATGCCTTCCAAACTCAGGGCCTCATCTTCTTGCACTACATTAGACAGTAGTCTGGTGCTGTTCATAATGCTTCAATATTCCATATCCTGATGATATCTGACAATAGTATACTGATAGTTATAAGAGTTTTAGTGGCTAAACAACTGGAAGTAGTCTGCCTCTCCTTCTTCCTAGTCTGTCTTCATCTGGAAGTTCATCTGAAATCTGTCCACCATAGGTGACCCTGCTGGTATTTAAAATATCAATGTAGCTTCCAGAATCACTGCAACACACAAGCCACCACAGTACGACAAACTGACAGATGAGTGGTGGATCAATGGCATACACTTGAATTTATTTGAATTAGCCTTACATGAGGTCATCATCCTATTGTCAATAATAGCTGAAGAATTTATGAACATCTGTCCAGTACATATATTAATCATTCCAGTTAGCCTGCTACTACAATTCATTCTGCACTAGGCTCTATTATGCACACCCCAAATTATGCAGAGATGCAAGCATTATCTCATTTATATATCAATTGTAATTCTTGCAATATTATGTCCTTTTTGTTTGTTAGTAGGTTGGTAGTTTTAACAGAGAGTTTTTTTCCCTTTTGCATTCTAAAGTGTTTTTTGTTTGTTTGTTTGTTTTATAGTATATAAGACTATAATGCCATTTTGCATTTGCTTATTCTTTCAGATTCTTGGAAATGATAGGGTGTACTGGAATGCTTTCCCACTAAGTTGAGAATGTGTCTTACCCTCTCAAATGATTAATTACATGCATCAAATAATCAAGTGCCTATTGGTCCTGTACTGTCTTTATGAGTGAATCTCTTTAAATCTGAACGTATTATTTTAATTATATTATTCTTTGTGGAATCTTAGTGTTGCACTGTAGCACAATCACTGGATTGCTAACCTTGCTAACTACAAGGTTGGAAGTTCAAACCCACCATCCACTCCTTAGAAATCCTAATAGCAGGGGTGGGTAACCATTTTTTATGCCAAAATTTATAACATCATTTGCAGAACATACAATATTATCAACGTAAAAGTTAGCCTGCTATATTTGGTTAAATATTTAATTAATTCACCAAAACTATGTGATGTTCTGCAGGAGAAAGATGAAACTTTCTACTCCTGTAAAGATTTACAGTCTCAGAAACCCTGTACAGGGTCACTATGAGTCAGAACAGACTCCACGGTACTTAACAACAACAACTATGATGTGAGTTAATGTGATGGCTAGAACTGCAGTTGCATTGGCAGGGCTAGATCAAATGATTTTAAGAGACTGGCGTGGAGGTTTGGGCTAATGCATCAGACTGTATTAGTATGAATTGCAAGGTTGGTGGTTCAAGCTCACCAGCTGCTCCTTGGAAACCCTATACAGGGTCGCTATGGGTCGGAATCAACTCGATGGTACGTAACAACAACATAAATCCAAGGGCCAGACACCCCTGATATATAGGGTCACTATGAGTCGAAACCAACTCTTTTGTGGCACTGTCGGATAAGCACTGGACTGCTAACTCCATGGTTGGTGGTTCAAACCCACAATTTGCTTCTCAGAAACCTTATACAGGATTGCTATGAGTCAGAACCAACTCAAGGCATTTAGCAACATCCCAAACAACACTCTGTTAAATTTGCATTTCTTTCATAAAGTTCTATTTTTTTCTCTTGTTGTTTTCCATTGTTATCCTTTTAGTTCTCGATGGCTTCCTCAAGATTGTCATAGACTTTGGACAGTGTGTCTTACTAAACATAATGATAAATCCTCTGTAGGAACAGCTCAGGATTCTTCATTTAACCTAATCTTTAGGGATTACAAACAAAGTTAAACTATTCCTCAATTTCTCAAGTAAGAACGAGATCATTTTTATACATCTTTCTCAAATTAAATCTTCACATGTATTAAAAATTACTTCTGACCGATTTAAACTCTGGGTAGCACTTTCTTGTTATGGAATAATATGATTTTTTATCTGTCTATATATTATCTACTTACTAGGGATTTTGCCCATTCTGTTGCCAAATAATTTACTATATTTCTTTCAGCACATTCCCTTATATTATTCATTCCTTCTCCTGCCTGTTTTTAAAAGTGTCCAGTCCTCTGTGTGTATGTATATATATATATATATGTATGTTTGCACATAGATAACAAAGGTAGAATAATGCCTAGACCACTAGAGTCAGAATGATTGTTTCCCCACATTGGGCTGAAGCGGCTACCGGATAGTTAGAACTTCCCAGCTCAAAGTTGGGGAAGGAGAAAAGCTTGATAGTAAATACAAAACAATAAAATAAAATACATTAGTGTCTGTACGTAAAATTTCACACTCCTATTTACACATATACACCTGAATCTTTTTACCATATCTGCCACATAAACTTCTTCTCTCTCCTTTTCCACTTTCTTCTTTTTTTTTTTTCCTGGACATATATGCTTTCCTCTAGATATTTGTTTCAACTAGATTTTCGCTGGATAAAAATATTACCTGTATGGCTTGCCCTAATCTCTGCTGTTGTTGTTAAGATTCTAACTCATAGCAACAACCCTTTATAGAGTTTCCAAGTTGGGTTTCAACTGCTGACCTTACAGTCAGTCCAGTGCTTATCCTACAGTGCCACACAAGGACCTCTGCCCTAACTATCTAAACAATTCTGAGTTTAGTAATTTGCACTGAACTGTTCTAATATAGTATGAGGTGGATGCATAAGTAACAATTTATGTAGAGTATCAGAGCTGGAAGATATCTAAAAGATTTAGCTCAAACTCTTTTCTTTTGAAGATGTCGAAACTAAATCTATAAAACATAAAACCAATATTTTAGCGCTCTTCTGCTTATAAACGAGAGGTGGGAAGCTTTGCTCCCATCTCTCAAGTCTAAGTCTAGCATTTAATCCATTATTTGTTCTGTTTTGTTGTTGTTGTTGTTGTTTTACTGGTCACAACCCTGAAAATCTTGATTTTGGCTTTAAATCTAATGAGATTTAGTATCATTTGGCTTAAAAGGCTCCTGCTGGGAGTACAATGAGCAGCCAGAGACCTGGCTGCTGTTTTCCCTTCTGTGTTTATACTTTTCTGAGATTTCTGTAATCAAGAGTTAATGGTTTAGGAGGATCAAATGGAACTGATGGAGCCAAAATCAAAGCAGAGAGGTAGTGTACACAAAGTCTGTGGTGGGATTAGGAATTACAAAAGTGAAGATAAAAGGAGCCTTACAAATTTCATAATGGTTACAAAGTTTTCAAATACTGCATTAATAAAGCTACAATTTATTGATCACATCTTTATGTGTTAGGTTGTGTTCTAAGCTTTCTATATTAATTACCCTTACTCTTCACAAGGATAAGTGGAAAACATTATTATTTCCATTTTACAAGGACAGAAAACAGATTACAGAGAAGCAAAATCTTTTTGCTGTGGTTCTTAGCTAATATGGCAAAAAATTACTTTGAATCCAGAACTGTAAGCCACCAAAGTTTATGCTTTTAATTCTCGCCACTCTTTTGGTGAAAAGAAAAGACACATCTCTAATAAATAATAATTAAATGAAAAATATGTTACTATTAAATGTTGTTGATGTTAAGTGCTGTGAAGCCAGTTTTGACTCACAGGGACCCTGTATAGTATTTCTGAGGAACTGCTGGGGGTGTTGAACCACTGACCTTGTAGTTAGCAGACAAGTAAGTACTCATCCTATAGTGCTTAGCCTAATAATGATTCAAATAAAGCTTACTAAATAAAGTTTACTAGAAGGTTGTTGGCACAGATTTCTAGTCAGTTTTTTAAAATAATTGGAACAATATGAAGGCTTTTTTTGTTTGTTTTTGTCTTACTAGCCTACAAAGTAAAGTTTTGATAAATTACTCTTATCTAAAATCTAAGATAGGCAGCTTTAATGTAATGGTTACGAATCGGGCTGTGAACGGCAAGGTCAGCAGTTTGAAACTACCAGCTGCTCTGCAGGAGAAAGATGACGCTTTCTGCGCCCGTAAAGATTTACAGCCTCAGAAACCCTGTAGAGGGTCGCTATGGGTCAGAATCGACTCGATGGCACTTAACAACAACAACAACCATACAGTCAGTCCCAACTCACAGGTGCGCTGTCTAGGGTTTCCAAGCTGTGGCTGGTGAATTTGAACCGCTGACCATACAGTTGTTCATACCATGTAGCCCACCACACCAGGACTCCAATATAGGCAACATAAGGATAATTGGAATTATATTCTTGGAAAATTATCAAAAAATAAGTGACACCTAAATAATGCTTTGAAGTTTACAAAGCACTTGGAAAGGCAATTGTATTTGCATTTTATTTTCACAGCAGAATCCAAATTATACAATAAGAGAATTCTCAGGCCTGTTCCGTGACTTGATAACTTGATTGTGAGCTTCCTAACTCAAGAACAACACAGGTATTAGGTTCTCTGACCACAAACCAAGTGACCTTTCCATTAATTAATGAAACACCTGAACACATTCCTGCACTTCTTGTTGCTTATAGCTTCCTGTCAGCACGGGATTTGGGCAATACCAAACAGACTGCAAAGCCGATTGAACTGCAAGGTTGGCGGTTCAAGCTCACCAGCTGTTCCTCGGAAACCCTATACAGGGTTGCTATGGATCAGAACCAACTCAACGGCACTTAACAACAACAAACATTCTTACTATCTTGAGTTTGTATGTCCCATAAAAACAGTTTATATAAGGGGCATCATTAAAGAACATATTCAGTGGTCGTTATGAAATTATTTTACATTTGAGCAATTCTCAGCTCACATGAGATGCCTTTTTGAGCATTCAAAAGAGCTGTTTTTCCCTACATTTTCTTTGTTTAGCTGTTAAAGAAAATCAGAGCTAGAAAAAGAAATGAAGGCGGAGGGAGGTGCGACTCCCAATGAAATTTAGATTTAGAATGTTAATGAATGTTTTATCCAAATCATTAAGATGGTTATTTTTTTAGTATTACTGCCACAAGACTCCGTGCTCTGCTCTAATTTATTGTAAAAATCTCATCAAGAAGCCTATTCTTTATTGTATCATACCTAGAAAGCACAATTGTGAGTTTCTTTACCCTTCACACAGTTGAATGGGGGAGATTATCAGCAACTTTCTATTCAGATTTTTTTGGAGGTTATTTAATTAATTAATAAATTTACCCTCCACCCCTTAAACAAATCCATCTTTGTCTGCCAGAGCTTCCTGTTCAGTCCAAGCTGCTATGATGATTGCTCATGCAAAGACTTGAGAGAGAGAGAGAGAGATGATCTATTTCATTCTCAATAAGGATTGATGGCATTCTGAGAGGTTCAGAATATCCTTTGATTACTGCATGGAGCAGAATGGAGAAGATGGTGTGGGTAGTGGGGCTGGCAGGCTGGGGGGTGGGCTTCTCATCAGCTTTCCTTTGTGTGTGTTCTGCAGTTACACATGCCCTAATCACAAGCATCTTTCCTTGCTCACCTGTCCAAATGGAGAGCTCTCCCTTTCAGTTCCGAATTCTGACATACCAGAGTGGGCTAAAGAGAGGCTAATTTGTGGTCTGTAGTTTTCACTCGGGCACTGTGAATGAATGGCTGTTAACCAGCTTCTCATTACACTTGAGCAAAAACTGAATTGAAAGCTGGGGAGACCACTGTGGGAAAAATTCCAAATGCTGTCAGAGTGACTCTTGCTGCAAAATGTGCAACATTATGATGAAAGTGGTACTGTAAATCATAGATGGAAAGAAGCTAGAAGTTTCATTAACAGACAGACTGGTTTTGTTTTTCTCAACAGTAATTATAGTCATTGTTTAGAAACACCCAAACCAAACCCACTGCCATCCAAACTCAGACTCACAGCGACTCTGTATCATCTGAGGCTGTAAATCTGTGTAGCAGCAGGAAGCCGTAGCTTTCTCCCAAGGAGCAGCTGGTGGATTTGAACTACCAACCTGTGGTTAGAAGTCTAGTGCTTATTCTACAGTGCTACCAGTGCTCCTTTGTGTAGTAATGTTGTTGTTTGGTTCTGAGTCATAATGACCCTGTATAGGTTTTCTGAGGCTGCAAACCTTCGAGGGCGCAGAACACCTCATCTTTTTTCCATGGAGTGGCAGGTGGGCTCCAACTGCCAACCTTGTGGTCATCAGTCCAGTCTTTATCCTAAAGTGCCACAAGTACTCCTTTGTTTGGTAATATTCACACTTAATTGTTCCCGTCTCTAGGAGAAAAAGTGTTCTAAATTTTTCCCATACTGAAGATATTGAGACGTTAAGATAACTCAGACTCATTTGGAGCCTAGTATAGTTTTTATGGAATCCATGTGTGGTGCTGTGGGCTAATATACTGGACTGCAATGTTGATTTGAACAGCAAGTTTTATGGTTCAAGCTCACCAGCTGTTCCTCGGAAATCCTATGCAGGATTGCTATGAGTCAGAACCAACTTGACAGCACTTAACAACAACAAATAGTTTCTATGGAAGCAGACTGCCACATCTTTCTCCTGCAGAGTGGTTGGTGAGTTTTAACTACTGATATTTCAGTTAGCAGCCTGATACTTAGTCACTGCGCCACCAGTGTTCCTTAAATAATAATAAGTGATACCCATATTATTACTGGAGTGGTGCTGTGGGCTAATACTTCAGACTGCAAAGTCGTTTAAATTGCAAGGTTGGTGGTTCAAGCTCACCACCTGTTCCTTGAAAACCCTAGAAAGGGTTACTATGGGTCAGAATCGACTCAATGGCACTTAACAACAACAACATATTATTATTACTTAAGGAGCTCTGGTAGCATAGTGGTTATGATGTACAAGGTTTCTATGAGCTGGAACAGACTCCACAGCACATAACAACAACAACAATATTATTTATGCAGAGTTGAGGTGTAGCGCTGTGGGTTAATGTACTGGACTGCAAGGTCAGCGGTTGAGGCAGGATAATTTACTGGACCACAAGGTAGGTTTGAACAACAAGATCAGCAGTTCAAACCCACCACCTGTTCGTTGACTCCTCAAAAACCCTGCACAGTGTCACTATGGGTTGGAACTGACTCAATAGCATTTAACAACACTAACACTATGTACATGGAAGTCTTCGTGTAGTGCTGTGGGTTAATGCACTGGATTGTAAAGTTGAAAGTTGGTTTGAACCCCAAGTTGATTACTTGTAAACCCTATACAGGGTCACCATGGATTGGAATCGACTCTGCGGCACTTAACAACAACAACAATAAATTGTGTACATGAGTAAACTGAGGGGTAGCTACGACATGCATAATCAGGCAACCTAGCTTTAGTTTTGTAAGAGACTGTGCTCTTATTCACAATGCTGTGTTTCCTCTCACTCTGTTTCTGACATTTCTTTGTTATTTTGTCATTGCTATAAGGTTAGTTTTGGCTTTAAGGATGAGTACAACCGTAAAGAAATTTGACTTTCTGAATCTTTATAATCAGTTTTCTCATAAATGCTAAGTTTGATCTTTCAGTGACCATCTGAATGCTTTTACTAGTACCAAGTGTGCACTAATTTGCACTTAGACTTTTCACTTACCTCTGTCAAAGACCAGATTAATTCAAGTAAGCAGCAAAGAGTACCTGTTCATTCAGTTATTAATTCATTCCTCAAGCAAATATTTATTGAGGTGCCCACTAGGTGTCTGATCTCATGGTTACTTACTACAGCCACATGCAGTTCTGCCCTCAGAAAATGTGTATGGCTGGTATGGTGCTGTAGGATGAGCACTGGACCACAAGGTCAGTTTGAACTGCAAGATCAGCAGTTCAAATCTACCATCCATTCTTTAGAAACCCAACACAGGGTTGCTATAAGTCGGAACTGACTCAACATCACATAACCACAAGTAAGCAATGAAAGGCAAGGAGAAGCATTACAATGGAGGCAAACACAGAGACTGCATAAAAGTACATTTGAGCAAATCAATGTTTTAAGTAGGGTGACGGTCATATTTAGCTCCAGGTAAGAAACTTCTGGCAGATTTCAGATTGATTATAGATAGACCAGAAAGAAGGCTATTGTGAGAATTTTAAAGTCTATCCACACTGCCACTGCCACTGCCACTGCCAAGGCAAAAGAAATAGAGTGGGAAATTTGATGTAAGAGATGATTTTGGGATTGAAACAATAGAACTTAGGTAACATTTGGATGTTGCAGAGTGAGATGGAGTGAGAACTCAAGAGTGACACTAAGCTTGCCAGTTGAGGAACTGTGCTAACTTTGTTATTTGTTGTTGTTAAGTGTCATCTAGCTGGTTATGACTCATAATGACCCTGTTTAGGTTTTTGATGAGTGGCTGGTGGGTTTGAAGCACAGACCTTGTGGTTAGCAGTCCAGTGCTTATTCTACAGCACCATACCAGGACTCAACTTTGCTCTTAGTATGTGGGAATTACAGATGTAGAAAAATGAAATATGATTAATCATTTGAAATAGAAATAGTAATTATATAGTAAAGAATGTGTGTTGAGAGTTCAACTGAAGTTACGACTTGAGTTTGAAAACATTCTGATTCTTAAAATGATGTTTTTTAAAGCAATTTTAGTAGATGTATAACTCATAGAAGGAAAAATTCAATGGATCGAGTAGTAAAATCAAAAAGTAAAATTCTCTTTAAAAAGTTATTACATGTAAAGAGAAGAAAGAAGGCAGAATATGAGCTCAGAGAAGAATATGGCCAGGGGAACTTTTTCAGGATACTGGGCATCTGAACATGTTTAGAGGTGAGTGAGATAACGAATTCATAGAGATTGAAGACAATGAAGAAGGAGATAATAAATAGCAAAATTAAATAAGTAATTGTTGTTGTTGTTAAGTGCAGTCAAGTCAATTCCAACTCATAGTGACCCTGTATAGGGTTTCCAAGGAGCAGCTGGTGAGTTTGAACCGCCAACCTTATGATTCAAAGCAACTTTGTGGTCTAGGGCTTTATCTTACAACACAATACCAAGAGTATTGTTGTTGTTGTTAAGTACCATTGAGTTGGTTTTGACTCATAGAGACCCTGTATAGGGTTTCCAAGGAGCAGCTGGTGAGTTTGAACCGCCAACCTTATGATTCAAAGCAACTTTGTGGTCTAGGGCTTTATCTTACAACACAATACCAAGAGTATTGTTGTTGTTGTTAAGTACCATTGAGTTGGTTTTGACTCATAGAGACCCTGTATAGGGTTTCCACGGAGCAGCTGGTGAGCTTGAACCACCTTGTAGTTCAAACTGATTTTGTAGTCCAGCACATTAACCCACAGCACCACATCAGGACTCCAGAGGATGGTGAATTCCAATAAAGAAATAGGCAGTTTTGGAATTTGTAATTTGACTAATGAAATGTAACCCATGTGTTAGTTGGGGCTTTTTCTGTACCTTCAGCACTAGATAAAATCATATTAAACCCCAAATCACAGATGGAAGTCTTCCAAACTGCTTACTCCTTTTTTTGTTCCAATTTAATTCATGAGGGAGAAAATGCTTAATTGAATCAAGCTGATAATTGACAGTTTGTTTGGTTTTCCAGAACATGGCCTTTAAGATCTGGCTGGCTATGTTTCAACCTGAGCTTCAGTACTTACTAGCTGTGTGAACTTGGTTCACTTACTTAGCAACATGTCAGTTTCTTCCTCTCTGAAAATGTTCTCTACGTAAATATGTATGAGGATTGAGGGCAGTAATACAAGCAGTAACAACTCAAAACCTGTTAGCTCTTCCTTCTTCCTAAGTTCCGGTTCTTCATGTCATGCCATTCCTTCTTTTAGTTCTCCACCAATTAAAGTAATTAACGTCAAGATTTTGTAAGTTTGATAGATTTGATTGGAGGCAAACTGGTGGACAAGTTTGAAGGACCACATCATAGACATTCCAGTCGTCTACTATTATTCACCCTATTTTTCATCCTA
>NW_006408730.1:4096669-4125788 GCF_000296735.1 Chrysochloris asiatica | reverse complement strand
TTTTTTTAAGCTCTCAGTTGTTGTTTCCTTCCCAGAATGACCAGGATTGTTGTATGATGTAAAACATCTTTCAGACTTTTCCCCAGTACATTTTTCTAATAATACATTTCCCTTTCATCTGAAGCCTTGGTACCTAGCTCTTTCAGGTGACTTGCTAAGTACCTCAAACATATCCTACACATATATATTTTTAAATGAGGAAAATGAGTTGTCTTCCAAGAGGTTCAATTGTAATAGGAAGTAATAAAAGTCTGTCTCATAATTTAGATATTTAATTTAGAACCAATAAGGATCTTGGTGGACCTGTAAGATAACCACAAGGTTGGCAGTTTAAACCCACAAGTCACTCCATGGAAGAGAGATGAGGCTTTCTGATCCCATAAAGATTTACAGACTTGGAAACTGTATGCAGGGTCAGTCACTATGAGTCCGAACCGACTCCATGGCACACTACCACCACCATCATCACAGATCGCTGAGTCGGAGCCAACTCCACAGCACCTAACAACAAAACAAGGGATTTCCAAGGAGCCATGGTGGTGCAGTGGGTTAAGTGTTGGGCTGCTAACCACAAAGTCTGTGGTTCAAATCCATTAGCCTCCTCATGGGAGTTAGATGGGACTGTCTGATCCCTTAAAAAGTTAGTGTGTCAGAAACCCTAAAGATCATTTCGACTCTGTCCTATAGCATACCCATGAGTGGGAATCAACTTGACGGCAGTGGGTGGGATGGAAGGGACTCCCAACTTAAAGATTTACAGATGTTATTCTCTCTGTTGTCTACACAAAGGAACCCTGGTACCACACAGGATTACAAGCTAGGCTTCTAACCAAAAAGTCAACAATTCTACGTAGTGGTTACGAATCGGGCTGCGAACCTTAAGGTCAGCGGTTCGAAACTACCAGCCGCTCCGCGGGAGAAAGATGAGGCTTTCTACTCCCGTAAGGATTTACACCCTTGGAAACCCTGTACAGGGTCGCTATGGGTCAGAACCGACTCGACGGCACTTAACAACAACAACAACCATGGAGAAAGATAAGGGTTTCTGCTCCTGTAAAGATTTACAGCCTCAGAACCTCTCACCATAACTGACTCAGTGGCACACAACCACCCCTACTATTATATAGAAAACAAGGCTACTGTCAGAGAGGAATGAGAGCAAGGGTGCATCAGGAAACTTCAGAAGACGGGCTGAAGCTTGGAACAACACTGTGATAAGGCATCTGAACAAAGACTAACAAGGCACCAATAAATCTACAGCCTAACAAATGGTAGAAAACAAGGCTTTTTACAGACATTATTAAGCTCAAGTTTTAATATATCAAAAGTTGAGAACTGGTAAGACAGCTGACTAACGTAGCAGCTGAAGGATCTGAAGGTCATAATCAACCATAATCAGCCATGGATTCTTAATAATCAACCATGGGACACAGTAAGTTATTTTTCATTATATGTCAATCATCTACCTTTCTAATTATATATAATATTAACATTTGTGTACTATGAATCCAATGTAACTCTTGGTTCTTTGCAGTCATTCTGATTAAAAATAATACTAAGAAAATGAAGGGGACTTCTGTTCTCCATTTTAAACTTAAAAAATTAAGAGTCAGATGTTACGTAGTTTTTGACCTAACTAATAAGTGACACAGGATTTAAACCCATATCTAGCTGTAGGATAAATATTGAATTGCTAATTGTGAAGTCAACAGTTCAAACCCGCTATCCACTCTGCATGAGAAAAATAAGTCTCTCTGATCCTGTAAGGGAGTCCTGGTGTGAAGTACTGGACCACAGTGTCATCTTGAACCACAAAATAGACCGTTCAAACTCATCACCTGCTCCTCACGTACCTATACATGGTCCCTATGAATTGGAATGAATTAGACGGCATTTAACAATAACAAGCTCCTATAAATATAGACAGTCTCAGCAAGCCTGTAGAGAATCACTGTGAGCCAGATTTGACTCAAAGGCAGTGGGCTTGGTTTGGATTAGCTGACTTCAAAGGTTGTGCTGGAAAAAGAACACAACAAGGAATTAAGCTAAGACAGCTGAAGAACTGATTGAATCATTAAAAGGGAATTCATGAACTGAAAGAACAACAAGTTGTGATCAGAAAAAAGTATTTTTGATTTTGAAATCTGGAGCTGGATTGATTCCTATAATGTCCAGCCAGATGACAGTTATTGTGGTAGAAGAGAGATCATAGTCACAGAGGAAGCTCAGAACCTATGAGACTAAAATTTTGAGTGGCTGTTGTAAAACACACACACACACTCACAGAGAGTTGTTGATGTTAAGGGTCCTTGAGTCTGTTCCAACCCATACCGACCCTGTATATGGTTTTTGATGAGTGGCTGGTGAGATTGAACCATTGACATTGCAGTTCCAATGACCCTGCCGTCCAGTGCATTAACACACCGGTCTACTCCAGACCTCCACACACAAAACAAGTGGCTTGGAACTACAGTAATCTATTATCTCACAGTTCTAGAGACTGAATGCCAAGATCAGGTTGTTACCCATGTTGGGTATTGAGGCTTTGAATAAGAATCTGTTCCTAGCTTCTCTCCTAGCTTCTGGTAGCCCTTAGTAGTCCTTGGCTTGCAGTTGCCTGATCACTGGTATCATACTTCTGCTGCCTGTTTGTTCTATGTTTATCTAAGGACAGTACTCAGGTAGGATTAGGGCCTACCCTACTCTTGTAACTAACTGGTTTGTTAAGCCAGATACGTTCATTGTTGGGAGTAGGGGTTTTTAAAAAACAAATAGAAAAATAAAAGCTGAAATTTGCATATAATATAAAATCACATAGCTGCATGAAGCCATGACTTGGATTCTTCCAAGGATCTTGGGAGGGGTTGTAATTGAAGACTGAACTTTACTGAGTCAAGGTAAACCCAGTTCTGGGTAGAAGAGGTTAGAAAATATGCAAGAGGAACTACTGCCAGGAATGAATGTGGTTCTAGTTTCAAATACCATGTTAGTGAAAACTTCTTTTGGGACTTTCGGTATTTAGAACCTCAAAATCGTGGGGGTGGACCCCAGAACTTTAATATGATCAACAGATATTTCTTTATTTATGAGCTTCTTGCTTCCCTTCTGGAGGACAATGGGCCAGCACACTTGAAAATTTCATTTATGGGCTGATAAACATTTTATGAATGTTCACCTGACCACAAGCTTAGGATGAGCTTGTTATTTGTGTCTGATTCTCTCGCAACAAGAATTTCCAAGTAGGTGAATATGAAGGCATTTCAAAGCAAATAATTCACAACCTAGACTTGTGTCCTGCTCTCTTTGGAAGTCTCGTCGGCTCCTGCATGGTTTACATTCACTGCACTCTGTAAGCAGTAGGCTGAACACAGACCCTAGAATTCCTGTCAGATATGCTAATGTTTCTTCTCATTGTTTTACATTAAGACAGACTACAAAAAAGGATCGGCTAGTCTACTTGTAAAAGAACTGACCAATAAAAAATGTATGAATAATAGCGAAGCATGATCTTCTGTAGTGCTGCTATGTAAGGCTGCTGTATATGCTATAACTGATGTGGCACTGGAGGCATCTAGGACACAGTGGCACTCACTCATCTATACCAAGAAATGTGGAAGACAACTACCTGGCCAACGGACTGGAAAAGATCTGTATTTCTGCCCATTCCAAAGACAGGCGACTCAATAAATGCTGAAATCATTGGACAATATCCTTGATTTCCCATGCAGGTAAAGTTTTACTAAAGGTAATAAAAAACAGCTGCAAATATACATTAACAAAGAACTTCCATAGGTTCAAGCCAGATTCAGAAGAGAAAGTGGAATGAGGAGTATCATTGCTGACGTCAGATGGGTATTGGTTGAAAGCCGAGAATTCCAGAAAGACATTTACCTGTGTTTCATTGACTATGCAAAGAGTTTTGACTGTGTGTATCATAACAAGCTATGGACAACATTGTGAAGTATGAGTATTGAGGAACACTTAGTTGTGCTCATGAGGAACCTGTACGTAGACCAAGAGGCATTGTTTGAATAGAATAAGGGAACACCATATGAATTACAATTAGGGAAGGTGTGAGCCAGGGTTATATTCCTTGATCATACTTATTCAATCTGTAAGGAAAACAATATAATTCAGGAAGCTGGATTATATGAAGAAAAATGGAGCATCAGGATTTAAGGAAGACTCATTAACAACCTATGATATGCAGATGATGCAACCTTGCTTGCTGAAAGTGAAGACTTTAAATACTTACTAATGAAGATCAAAAACCACAGCCTTCAGTATAGGTTGCATATCAATGTAAAATAACAAAAATCCTCACCACTGGACCAATAAACAATATCCATGTAAGTGTAGAAAAGATTGAAGTTGTCAAAGACTTCATTTTGCTGGGATCCACCATCAAAACTCATGGAAGCAGTAGTCAAGTGACATATTGCATTAAGCAAATCTGCTGCACATGACCTCTTTAAAGTGTTGAAGAGCAGAGATGTCAGTTTGAGGACTAAGGTATGCCTGACGCAAGCCATGATATTTTCAATAACTTCATATGCATGTGAAAGTTGGACAGTAAATAAGGAAGACTTTAGAAGAATTGATGCATTTGAGTTATGGTGTTGGAGGAGAATATTAAAAGTACCATGGACTGCCCAAAGAACAAATAAATCTGTGTTGAAAGAAGTATAACCAGAGTGCTCTTTGGAAGCCAGAATGACCAGACTTTGTCTCTCATACTTTGGATATATTGTCAGGAGGAAACAGTCATAGGAGAAGACTATCATACTTGGTAAAGTAGAGGGTAGGAGAGAAAAAGGAAGACCCCTAGTGAGACAGATTGACACAGTGGCAGCAGCACTGAATTCAGGTGTAGCAACAATTGTAAAGTTATCCCTGTACCAGGCAGTGTTTGATGCATTTGAGTTATGGTGTTGGAGGAGAATTGGATTGCTATGAGTCAGTACCGACTCGATGGCACCTAACAACAACAACAATATATGTTCTATAAGGCACTCAAAATATGTCTCCTCTAAATAGGGGTAACTTTAATGACATGGATGGAATAAAGATTTCAGGACCTTCCTTTATAAATGGCTATGCCATGATTTAAATTTTAAATTTACAGCTGTCATCATTCACCAATACTCAGAATATGGAATGTACAAAGTATGAATCTAGGAAAATTGGAAGTGATCAAATACAACATAGAATACGTAAAGATTGATTTCCTGGGAATTAGTGAGCTGAAATGGACTAGCTTTGGCCATTTTGAATCAGACTAACATATGATCTGTTACACTGGAAATGGCAAATGAAATGGCATCGTATTCTTCGTCAGAAAGAACACTTCAAGAGCTGAGCTGAAGAGCAGCACCATCAGTGATAGGATAATCCCCACGAATCTACAAGGAAAACCTGGGAGGGCAGTGGCTCCATATGATAAGAACTGGACTGGGAACCACAAGGTCTGTGATTTGAGCCTGCCAGCTCCTCTACAGGAGAAAGATGAGGCTTTCTGCCCCTGCGAAGATTTAAAGCCTCAGAAACCATATGTTGTTGTTGTTAAGTGCTGTCGAGTCGGTCCTGACCCATAGTGACCCTGTACAGGGTTTCCGAGGGTGTAAATCTTTACAGGAGTAGAAATCCTCATCTTTCTCCCGCGGAGCGGCTAGTAGTTTCAAACCGCTGACCTTAAGGTTCGCAGCCCGATTCATAACCATTATGCTACCAGAAACCCTATAGAGGATCGCTATTAGTCGGAACTGACTCAACTGTACTTACCAATAGACAGCATTTACCAACCAGCGAGGAAAAACTCAGTTAATACAACTATTCAGATTTATACACACATCATTGATGTCAAAGGTGAGGAAACTGGATATGTTTCCTAACTGCTGCAATCTGCAATTAATCAAACATACAATCCAGATGCATTGATAATGACTGGTGAGTGGACTGTGAAAGTTAGAAACACAGAAGGCTCTGTAGCTGGAAACTACAGCTTGGTTAAGAAACAAAGCCAGAAGTAGCCTGATAGAATTTTACAAGACCAATATGTGGCATTCCGTGGGAGAAAGATGAGGCTTTCTACTCCCGTAAGGATTTACACCCTCGGAAACCCTGTACAGGGTCGCTATGGGTCGGAACCGACTCGACGGCACTTAACAACAACAACAATATGTGGCATTGAAGTGTCAGTACTGGACTGTAAACCACAGAGTTAGTAGTTCAACCCCACCAGCTGCTCCTTGAAACTCCTTTACAGGGTCGCTATGAGTCAGAACAACTCGACAGCCCTTAACAACAACAGCAATAACAATGTCTTATTCATTACAAATTCCCTTTTTCAACAGCATAAACAACAACTATACATGTGTACCATTCTGTATGGAATACACAATGCTTAAAATTACTACATCTGTGGAATGAGATGATGGAGAAGCTCAATATCAACAGCCAAAACAGAGTCGGAGCCGACTGTAAAACAGATCATAACTTGATCCTATGCAAGCGCAAGTTGAAACTGACTAAATATAAACAATTGTAAAAGAACCAAAATATAACATGGAGGATATGCTACCTAAATTTAAGAGAGCTTCTCAAGAATACATTTGCTGCATTTAACACTAACGAAAATTAGACTAGTTGTGACAGGACATCAGCACATCATATACGAAGAGAACAAAAGCATTTTAAAAGACAAGAAAAATTAAAAATAGAGAAAAGAAATAAAAGACCAAAATGAATGTCATAAGAGAGTCTAAAACTTGCTCTTGAATGTAGAATGGTAGTATGTGCTGTGGAGTTGGTTCAGACTCATAGCGTCCCTGAATAGGTCTTTCTCCTCTTTCTCCTCAGGAATGGCTGGTAGTTTCAAACTCCTGACCTTGAAGTTTGCAATACAACTTGTAACCACTATGCTACCAGAGCTCCTTTAAATGTAGAATGTTATTGTTGTTAAGTGCTGTCAAGTCGGTTCCAACCCATAGCGACCCTAAACAGGGTTTCCGAGGCTGTAAATCTTTACGGGAGCAAAAAACCTCATGTTTCTCCCACAGAGCAGCTGGTAGTTTCGAACTGCTGACCTTGCGGTTTGCAGCTCGATTTGTAACCACTATGCTACCAGAGCTCCTAGGTTAAAGGAAGAAATGATGAAATAAAAGAGATTTCAAAGGAAAAAGAAATTTCAAAGGATGGCTTGAGAAGACAGCAAAAAGTATAATGAATTGTACAAAGACCTGGAGTTAAAAAACAAAAAGGGAAGAAAATGTTCACATTTCTAAAACTGGAAGAACTGGAAAAAAAAAAAAAAAAAGTAAAGTTTTTCAAATTGCAGTATTGAAGGATTTTACTGACAAAAGATTGAACGACTAAGAAAGCGTATATAGAGTCACTGTACACCCCCTAAAAATGATCGACTTTCAACCATTCCAGGAGATAGCATATGATCAACAATCAATGATACTGAAGGAAAAAGTCCAAGCTGCATTGAAAACAATGAAGAAAAACAAGACTCCAAAAAACAAACAGATGCAATGTATGAAGTATTTACTCTTGTATGACAAAACAATTGGCCAACCAACTGAAAAAGATATGTGCCTATTCTAAGAAAAGTGATCCAACAAAATGCAGAAATTATTAAGCAATTTCATTAATATCACATGCAAGTAAAGGCATGCTGGAGTATATTGGTTGCAGCAGTATATTGAAAAGGAACTGCCTGAATTTCAAGACACTTGAGAATAGGGAAACTATTCCTGATGTCAGATGGACCTTGACAACAGTAGAGACTATCAGAAAGATGTTGCCATGTGTTTTGTTGACTGTGCAAAGGCATTAGATTATGTGGATCATAACAACTTGTGGATAACACTGTAAAGAATGGCAATTCCAGAACACTTAATTATACTCAAGAGAAAACTGTACATAGACCAAGAGGCAGTAGTTTTAACTGAGCAAGGAGATATTGCTTGGTTTAAGATCAGGAAAAAATGTGTGTCAGAGTTGTTTCTTTTCATCATACTTATTCAATCTGTATGCTAAACAAATAATCACAGAAATTGAACTATATGAAGAAAAACACAGGATTGGAGAAAGCCTCATTAACAACTTGCATATGTATATGACACAACTTTGCTTGCTGAAAGCAAAGAAGACTAAGCACTTACTGATAAAGAAAGCTAAGCACTGATAAAGATCTACAGCCTTCAGAATAAGCAACATGATAAATGCAGACATTATTAAAGTTGTGAAAGACTTTTTTTACTTGGATCTGCAATCAACACCAACAGAAGTGACAACCAAACAACATATTATATTGGGAAATCTGCAGTGAAAGATCTTTTCAAGGGTCTAAAAGCAAAAATGTCACTTTGAGGACTAACGTGAGTCTGACCAGACCATGAGATTTTCAATCACTCCATAAGTGCGTGAAAGCTAGACTGTGAATAAGGAAGATGAAAGAAGAATTTATGCTTTTCACTTATGAGGCTGGCAAAGACTATACTGTCGATGCCCAAATGAACAAATAACTCTGCCTTGGAAGATGTACATTCAAAATGTTTCTTAGAAAAATGGCAAGACTTCATGCCATGTACTTTGGGCATATTATTTGGAGGAACAAATTCATGGAGATGGACATGTACTTTGTAAGGTAGAGGGTCAGAGTTAAAGAGGAAACCCTTGAAGAGATGGACTGACACAGTAACTGTGACAATGGGTTCAAACATGGCAACCTCTGTGAGGATGGCACAGGCCCAAGCAGTGTACCATTATGTTGTGCATAACATTGCCATGAGTCAGAAACAATGGAATTTCACTCAACAACAACAACACTCAGATTGGATAAGAACCCACTTTCCCTAGTCTGGCTTCATGTTAATTGATAAGATCTATATCCAAACAGGTTCCTGGAGCTGCCATTTTGGGCGAGAACATCTTGATTGTATCAGGATTGATATTGAAATTTAAAGTGACAGTTTCTACATAAAACCAAGCAGCCACCACTTGTCTGTCGGTCGTGCTGTGGTGGTTTGAGTTGCTGTGATTCTGAGGGCTATGCCACTGGTATTTTAAATAACCAGCAGGGTCACCCTTGGGGCACAGGTTTCAGATGAGCTTCCAGACAAAGACAGACTAGGAAGAAAGAGTGACAAACTACTTCTCAATCGCTAGTCACTGGAAACTCTATGAATAGCAGAGAAAGCAGGCAGAGTGCTCCTTGGAGGCCAAGATGGCTAAACTTCGTCTCTCATGCTTTGGACATATTGTCAGAAGGGTATAGTCGCTGGAGAAGGATACCATGCTTGGTAAGATGGAGGGTCAGAGAAAAAGAGGAAGACCCCCAACAAGATGGATTGGCCAGGTGGCAGCATTGCTGGACTCAAGTGTGGCAGCGGTAGTGAGGTGGGCCCAGGATTGGACATTGTTTCGTTCTGCTGTGCATGGGGTTCCTACTTGATGGCACCTGGCAACAACAACAACAACAACAACAACAACAACATCCAAACAGTACTCCTGGTGTGGTACTGTAGGATCGGCACTGAACTTTGACCCTTGTGATTCAAACCCACCAGGTTCTCCTCAGAAACCCTATGCGAGGTAGCTGTGACTTGGAACTGACTCAGTGGTAGTCACAACTTACAACACAACAACATATCCAAGCAGTACCAGGTAGAGCTTCAAACGGATTCATTTCTTGAGAATTTGCACTTCACTTCCAGATTTACTGAAGCAGAATCTACATTTTAACAACATTCTCAGCTGGTTCTTATAGAACCAAAGCTGATGTTTATGTATAAATAAGAACTACCTGAGGTTCTTTATTAATTCAGATTCTGAGTTAGTATACATCAATGATGGAAATGCAAATTTTCAGCAGGGGGTTGAGCATTAGTTGACCTGTTAGAAGCCCTAATACCAGAGGTTAGGACTTAAACATTACTTTTGGGGGAGTATAATTCAATCCATAATAAATACTTAAATACAGAACTTTGGGAGAAATAAAAGGGCTAAGATATTAATGTAATGAGTTAGTTATATACAAGATTTTTTTTTTTTTTTTTTTTTTTTTTTTTTGCTCAAAGATGAATTAGAAACAGCTTCTAAAAGTTTTGGATACATTTATATATCAGTAGACTAGTAAAAGTTCTTAAGATAGTCTCTAATGACTAAAATTTAAGGCTCATGGCAAGAAAGAAAATCATACTCTCCTTTGTGATAATATTTATAAGACTATGTGTTAATCTTTTCTTTTGTGGGAATATAACTGCACCTTAGCTCAGTATCTTTTTTAAGGGATGACAAATGTGTTAATAACAAAGAGGTAAGTGGGATAGAGAGTAAACCAGAGGCTTTTCCTTTCTACCTAATACTTTTGTTTGTTGTTTGCTTGTTTGCAACTAGAGAAAGAACTGGGTTTATAATAGGTGGAAAAATGTAATCTATTTTCTTCTTGCCTAACTCCAAAGTCATTTATTAGATACTTAAAGGTTGCAAATCTAAGCACTTTTCGGTAACTTAGTTACATTCTTTCCAAGATGTGTCTTGCTTAAAAAATGTTGATTATGCTTTTAAAACCTATAAAAATGCTTCAGATCTCTATTCATTAAAAGAGTGGTACACTGGATTTTCCTCTACCTCAAAGAGAGTGTGAGAGTTCAAACATTTCCTCCATTACTACCTACCCTTCTTAAAAATGTGTCAGCTTTTCCTGAAAAGATCAGCAATCATAGAGAGGAAAAAATTCAATCTAAGCACACGTTCAGCACTGGAGACTTCTCCTTGGCCTGTTGTCAATGCCTCAGCATGAATTCTGAGACATATCTTATTAGGATTCTGTCTGGATGCTTTCAAATGTTCTGTAAAAGTGATTCAAGAAAATCAAGGCCAACATACTCTGCAGAGAAGTGAATTTCTAACATTTGTGTTTCGTTGACTCTCTATTGTCATCTACAAAAAAAAGTAATGGAGATTTTGTTTCATTTTATTATAATTTCTGTTTGATTCCGTAAATTTATTTTAACTGGTCAATGATTTCATTTTGGAATATTTAATATGTATCTCTCTGTGACTAAGGAGAGAAAGAAATAGAAGGGGTCCCACTTTGACTTGATTAGACATAATCAAGTCGATTATGTCTCAAAGAAACTCTATGCAAAACAGAAAGAAACACTGCCCAATCCTGCACCATTCTCGTAATTGTTGTTACATTTTAATGCATCGCTGCTGCCACTGCATCAATTCATCTTTGTGGACATCTTCCTCATTTTTGTTGACCCTCCTACTTACCAAGCATAATGTCATACTATAGGGATCGGTCCCTCTTGATAACATGTCTAAAGTATAAGAGACAATGTCTTGCCATCCTGTCTCCTAAAGAGACTTCTTCCAAGACAGATTTGTTTATTCTTTTGACAGTCCAGGGTACTTTTGATATTCTTCTCAAACACAATAATTCAAATATATCAACTCTTCTATGCTCTTCCTTACTCATTGTCCAACTTTCACATGCATATGACGCTACTCAAAATACCCTGACTGGCATACCTTAGTCCTTAAACTGATACCTTTGTTCTTGAACATTTTAAATGAGTATGTGGAACTTCTCCTTGGTTTTAATTCCCCCAAACTGTAGCTCACCTGGGCTCATCCATAACTTCTCTGGGTTGTAGTTCCTGGGGCTGTAGCTCATCTGAGTCTGTGGCATTTAACTCTTTGTGGGATCAGAAGTCCTCATCTTTTTCTCCTAGCAGCTGGGAGGTTGGCTTCCATATCTTTGTCATAGAGGGTCTGTGCAGCCCAGGATGCCATCTTGCTGGAAGTCCCAATTTTCATTTTTAAATACTTCTGAATGACATGTTTATCAATACGTATGCAAGTAAAAAATTTAAACTATTTCTCACTATTTTATTGATGTCAGTAACACAATTCATTTTTTGACAATTGCTTTACATAAAATACCAATACAAACTGTTCAAAATAATCTCAACCATCACATATGCAAGGTATAGCCGTATGAATATTTCTATTCTGTTATAAAGTAATTGCTTGGTTTGCAACATTCGGTACAGTTTTGTGTTGTTGATATTTGGAAAATTCAGCTTTCAGCTGTGCTTTCTTTAACTTACTAGAAATAAATGATATGTTACACACTTATATAATACATACCTTTATTCAAAGATGTTTAACATGAGCATGAACAAATGAAGTTGAAAAAGCAGGCAAGATAGGCATTATTATTCCCATTTATCAGATGAATGCTCACTAAGGTGTAAAACAGGTGGTAGTTCTTTTCTCTTATAGCTGTTTTCTTCCCTTAAGAAGCACATGCTTTAAAATTTTTCTATTTTTTAAATTGAATTTATACCTTTGTTTTTCTGTACTACTTATCCATGTCTATCTTAAAATTGCTTTTGATAATTTTAAGATAATCCTTCCCTATTGGTATCTCTCTAAAGTACTCCAGTGTGTAAATACAGTGAGTGGACTCCAGTGTGGTGCTGTAGGATCAACACTGGACTGCAGACCACAAGGACAGCAGTTCTAACCCATCAGCTGCTCCTCAGAAACTCTGAACAGGGTTGCTTTGAGTTGGAACTGACTCTAAGGCATTTAACAACAACACAGCACTACCACTTAGAGGAGCGTGGTGGCTCTGTAGGATAAGCACTGGACATTGAACCACAGGTTGTAGTTTGAACCCACCAGACGCTCAGTGAGAGAAAGATGAGGCTCTTTGTTCTCCCAAAGATGTACCATCTGGAAAATCCTGTGCACGGTCACAATGAGTTGGAAACAATGAGATAGCACTTAACAACAAGAACTACCACTTAGAAAGATTTTGTGTATTCCTACAGTCCTAGTGCGTTAAGGAGCTCTGGTAGCGTAGTTGTTACGAATCGGGCTGTGAACCGCAACATCAACAGTTAGAAACTACCAGCTGTCCTGCGGGAGAAAGATAAGGCTTTCTGTAAATAAAGATTTACACCCTTGGAAACCCTGTACAGGGTCGCTGTGAGTTGGAACCGACTCCACGGCACACGCCTTTAACTTAGGCACTGTGGGTTAATGTGCTAGACTGCAAAGTTGATTTGAAGTGCAAGGTTGGTGGTTCAAGCTCACCAGTCACTCCTTGGTGACCCTCTACAGGGTCGCTATTGGTAGGAACCAACTCAACGGCTCTTATCAACAACAATGCAGTCTGTTTATCCTCGCGGGCTATCTTTCTAGTTGTTCTTAGTGAGCAACTTATACTCTTAGAGTTAAGTAGAAGCCTGAGTTGCCTAAACTGGCAAAGCACCAGGAAATTCTTTACTCCCTTCCCTGCAGTTACTGTCCCCAGACACTGTCACTTCATCACTCTGTACTGCTCTGGGCAGGGAGGTCAGCTTGTGCCATTTCAAACCGTTTCAAATATTCAGTAAGGGACCCACACTACCCTTACCCATGAAGACTTCTTGCTCTTCATGGAAATGTCCAGCTACCCAATCCTGCTGCTTGCTGCCCCAAGTGAGCAAATTGTGACTTTTTGGGGTTTGTGATGTTCCCTCCTGTCTGTACCCATCAGCTGCTTTCTCATAGGCTTGTGGCCCGAATTCAGAGCTTTAAGGATTCCACAGTACTGAGAGGTTACATGCAGGTTCAGGAACTAGACCCTGGTGTCTGACCTTTTTTTTTTTCATTTTCTTTTCATTTTATTCATATCTAAGACTGGAAGAGGGGTAGGATGGGAGGGATGAAGGACTTGGGATTAAAGAGGGAGGCACTCTTTCACTCAAAACATGTGGATCCTTATCTGGCTTGAAGATGATTTAAGTAGGTTTTTACCTATTGTAAATGTGAAAGGTTGGATAATGAGATAGTCTTTAACTTAGGCATAGGTGTAGTAGGGAGTCCTGGTGTGGCATATGGGTTTATGCACTGGACTGCAAAGTCGGTTTGAACTGAAAGGTTGTCGGTTCAAGCTCAACAGCCACTACTTTAAAACCCTATGGCTCGCTATGAGTCAGAATTGACTCTATACCTCAGAACCATTTACAAGGTCACATATGTCAAAACCGACTTGGTGGCACTTAGCAACAACAACAACATGTGTGTATAGATGTCTAAAGGAGTGTTGTCATACCAGTGATGGAATACTGACGTTTTATGAGTAGATTTGGCATGTCCATGGCATTTGGAATCATTCACTCATTTGTAGAAATAAGCATTTTTCACATTAAAACTATGATGGCAGTGCTAAGGAGCAACACTTTTAGAAGCTTATAAGTGATGCTGGCAGGACAATTCTGTATACTAGATTATATTTAACAATCAGATCTTTGTGTTTGTAGAGTAAGATGAGTGTGATGCATGATGTGAAGGAAACTAACAATCTTCTTACAGTCCCAGGTGATGCAAATGGTTATTATACTTGACTGCTAACCCAAAACTAACTTGAATCACTTCAAGTTCATCCAAAGGCATCTCATACCAAAGGCCTGGTGATCTACTTCTGCAAATCAGCCACTGAAAACATATGTTCTTTAACTGACTGATTGACTTTACAAGAACCCAATGTTGTCAAGTCTATTCCAATGTATGACTTCCCTATTTGTGTCAGAGCAGTACTGTGTTTCATAGGGTTTTCCGTGACTGACTTGCCAGAAGAAAATGTCTAGATCTTTTTTCCTAGATGCCTGTGGGGTGAACATGAAGTGCCAACTTTTTGCTTACAAGTTGAGTGTATTAACCATTGTATCACTTATGGCTCTATGTGGAGTCCTGGTGTTGCACTCTAAGATAAGTACTGGACTTCTAACTGCAAGGTCGATGGTTCAAACCCACCAGCTGCTCCTTGGAAACCCTATACAGGGCTACTATACAGTGACTGAGAACCAACTTCATGGCACTTCACAACCACAACAAAGGGTTCTATGTACAACTTTTAGTCCTCTTCACATCACAACAGCATAATGATTTACTGGCGTACATTATTTAAGGAGACCTGGTGTGGGACTGTAGGATAAGTACTGGATTGCTAATGGTAAGGTCAGCAGTTCAAACTCACCAGACAGTGCTCAGAAAACCTATACAGGGTCACTCTGAGTCGGAACCAACTCAATGGCACATAGGAAAAACTCAACAAACATTCTTTAAAACATATCCTTTTAATTATTTTAAATTTTGGAAATTCTCAATAATATCATTCTTTGGGTTTAAGATGTCCTTCTTTCTACCCACCCTTTTATTCAATGTCTCTTCACTGAACACTTACCATGTCTATATCCCTGTGTGGTACTGCTTTGGGTTAATGTGCAGGGCTGCAGTCTTTTGAACAGCAAAGTTGGTGGTTCAAACTCACCAGCAACTCCTCAGAAACACTATACAGGGTCACTCTGGGTTGGAACAACAATATTCTAAAGAGACTCATAGTCAAATGGAAAGCACATACTAATAGAGTAAATAAGCAATTACAATACTCTTGAAAATTATTCCCATGGTACCCCTAGTGGGTTCTTGAGAAACATTTTTATAATTAAATATAGTCTGCATAATGGTAATTTTCCATAGGATCAACAGGTAATCAAGGCAAAGAAGCCAGAAAGAACACTGAGAAGCAACTGGAGCTTGGGCAAAGGCCAGGAGGTAAGAAAGGGCAAGAGCGACTGTGGGAACTGCCACTAAAGTATTTTGACTTGAGGTTTATGAGGAAAGAAAAGAAACTAGTCTAGAGACGTTTGTATGAATCATGACTCACAAAACTCTCCATTGCCACAAATATTGTAACTTTAACCCACTTGCATTGGGGATCTTGACATTTTTTAAGCAGGAAAATGAAGTGTGAATTTTAGATTGCAGTGAAGTAATAAAAAAATAGGAATACATAGAATAGTTATGAGATTATATTATGTTGTTGTTAAGTGCTGTTGAGTCAGTTCTGATTCATAATGACTATATATAGGATTTCCAAAGAGGGACTGGTAAGTTATAACCACCAACCTTGCAGTTCAAACCTACCTTTTGGTCCAGTGTTTATCTTACAGCGCCACACCAGGACTCCCATAAGATTATTACAGTAAATATAATAAGTATGAAATAGTGAATATGATCACAAGATCCTATTTTCCCTAGAAAGTTCTGATATACTCCTCTTATCCTAGCATAATTATTAATAGCAATTCTTTGTACTCTCAAGGAATCCCAACTAGAAGGATAAATATAGCAACTTGATCACAACTAAAGAAGTGGCAGTGAAGAAAGAGACAGTGGTTGCATTCTGGAAGCATTCATTTGAATGTGTAGACCTTGAATACTTAAATATGAAGGGTGAGACAGAGGAAAAGTCAACAGTGATACTATGATATTTGACTTAACCAAATGGATACCTTTCTCATGCCATTCACCAAGCCAAAGAAAACAGATAAATTAAATTTGATGTAGGGAGAGGAGGTGGTAACTTCAGTCTTAGAAATGTGATATTTGAGATGCAATGTTTCATTCCAATAGAGATTTTAGGTCCCCAGTTAAATATATGGGTATGGCTTGGACTCCAATAATTACCATTGGATTGCTAACTGCAAGGTCAGCCCTCTACCAGCTGCTCCGCAGGAAAAAAAGATAAAACTATTTGCTCTGGTAAAGATTAACAGCCTCAGAAATCCTATACATGGTCATTTTGAGTCTAAACCAACTGGATGGTAGTGGATTTGGAGCCATCATGATCCATTAAGTTGAGAAAATCCCCCAGATTGATTTATCAATCTAAAGATATGCTGGGTAACCTAGGTATGAAGTCCTGGTATGGCACTGTGGGTTAATACCTGGGACTGCAAGGTTGGTTTGAACTGCAATGTTAGTGGCTCTAGCTTATCAGCCAATCCTTGTAAACCTTATACAGTGTTGCTATGGGTCAGAACTGATTCGATGACACTTAACAACAACAACTTAGCTATGTCAAATCCTTGAGAAGAGCTTAAGAGTGAAGAAAAAAGAGGTGGTTTTGGAGTGTTGAGTAACTGACCCAGAATGAATGTCAAGGGACGCCACGATAAGAATACTTCTAGAACCAGGGTAAAAAGAAATAGGCCTGGAATCCTTTAAATATAAACAAACAAGCAAGTTGTCATCAAGTCAATTCTGACTCATGGTGACCCAATATATTACAGGGTAGAATTGCCTATAGGATTTTCTTGGCTGTAATTTTTGTGGCACTGTGAGTTAATACGCTGGATTGCAAAATCGGTTTGAATCGCAAGATCGATGGTTCAAGCTCACCAACTACTCCTTGGAAAATCTATACAGTGTTGCTATGAGTCTGAACTGACTCAATGGCACTTAACAACAACAACAACAATCTTAATAGAAACAGAACAACAGGCCTATGTTCTGTGGTAATTCTAAGTAGGCTTGACCTGTCATTCTGTAGATTATCAGTCCAGCACAGACCCCTTGTGACACCTGGGGATTTCAGGGAATTCTCTATAGAAAGTAAAGAATCAGATACTTGAAATTGGAGATGTTTACTATGGTCAGGAAACACTGAAATCAGAAATTACCTGCTTTAGGGTTTTCCTGGGTTGCCCCAGACTCAAGCAGAGGATCTAAACTTCCCATTCCCAAGTAGAATATTTTTCTTTTCATAGTAAACCATGATAATATATTTTTCCAAGCAGGTCTGTTGAGATACGTTTGTTAGTAACAAGCTATGTGACCTCAAGGAATGTCATCTCTTTTCCATGAATGAAAATGGAGAGTCTGTGATTGGATGATCTCTGGCTTTCAATTCAAATCTAGTATGATTTGATCTAGTTTCAAACCTGTTTATTTTTTTTCCTACTTCAAATTTTTTATTAACATGTTTACCATTTTAGAGCACAAATGGAAATTCTGGCCAGGTCCTGGCTAATCTAGGTCAGCTTTGACAGCAAACAGTATAAGTAGAGAACTAAGATGTGTTGGTCATTATTTTTATTTTAGAAAAGTCCAAAGTGGTCCATGAATAGATACAGGAATTATTGGTACCATCTTTCTTCTTCCTTTTAATCTACAGCAAAATCATATTTGGGGCTTTTCAGAAATGGTCAGAGCTGCTGATTATTTTACGGTCAACAAGTAGCTGTTGGGGAGAGCTTTTTCCCTCTTGGGATGCTGCCTTCAATCTCATATTCATTTTGGCTCAGATCAGTTGTAAATACCAGCCTGTTTCTGTGAAATGTAACTGGTGTTTGCTCTGGGCTGATGGGACAGCCATGTAGTGTTTGCTCTGTCAGAAGCTGTACCCAGATATCCACAGTACATTATTCAGATCAGCTCACATGAACCAGCTGTCCTAATTCCAGGTGGACTGGTAGAAATCTTTTTCCTTAAAGCAGCAGCTGTGCCACCTGGTAGCTTAAAGAGCAGTAAGGAGTTGGATGAATCAACCATTGTTACAAATTCATTTTTTATCTGTAAACAGTTTTCATAAACTAGTATAACTGAAGATATTACCAACATGTGCCACATTAAAATGATATGAACATAGCAAGACTTATCTATATATGTTAAATTGTTTTCTTGTTGAAAGCGCCTATCATTAAGAAAATCTACATGCCAAAATTGGGTGTGTAAAATTCGCAGTTCTATCTCATAATATTTGTTCTCCATCTGTAATATATAAACTATGCCAATGATTTCATTATACTCTATATCCATACACAGATATTGCTCTAAATACTGTGGTTGTTTTTTTGATTATATAATAAAGCTTTCTGAGCTTAGATAAATGCTAAAGATGAGTTTGAAATACATAATGTTGCACCATTACCTTATTATTTGCAAGAAAATAAAAAACTCCAAATAAAAACTAGCATTTCTATATAGAACTCTTGTATAAAGGGCTTTAGTAAATAACATTCATTCACTGGTAAACAGAATAAAGATGTGAAAAATGATTTTAAAAAAGCAAATCCACAACTGAGCTTGTAGCAGACACTGTTAAATAAATTTGAGTGGGTTAAATAAAGTCTCTGTTACTTTGTTTTAAGCTTTTTTTATTAATATTATTTAATGTGTGAATACACACACACAGCCCAAAAGTCCGACTTAATGCTTTAAATATATTATACCCATCCCAAGGCATAACATTTCAAATTCTAAAGTGATGACATTCAAATGCAAACTATATGTTGTTGTTGTTATGTGTCATGGAGTCGGTTCCAACTCATAGAGACCCTGTATAGGGTTTCTGAGAAGCAGCTGGTGAGCTTGAACTGCCTACCTTGCAGTTTAAACCAACCTTACAGTCCAGCATATTAACCCACAGAGCCACACCAGGACTCCCAAAGTCTATAATAGCTATTTTTTTTCCTCACTCTTAATTCAAACCTATTGAATTAAGGACTATTTCTGCAATCCCTAGAACTTGCTTAATTGCATTGGTTTCTGTAGATGTGCTTACATTGTGAAAGGAGACTGGGTGGAGAAATGGTTAAGCACTTGACTACTAACTACAAGGTGGGCGTTTTGAATCTACCAGTCTGTTTTTGGAGAAAAAAACTGCAGATATGCTCACATGACCATTATTGTTTTGTAAGTCCTGGTATAATAAGCACTGGACTGATGACCACAAGCTGGTGGTTCAAACTACCAGCCGCTCCTTGAAAACCTGATATAGTGTTGTTATGACTAAAACCAACTCAGCGACACATAATAACAGAAATAAACCCAAAGGGAAGTTTTATCTCTGTCTCGTAAGATCTCTATGAGCCAGAATCAACTTGCTGGCACACAGCAACAACATTGTGAAGGTAAAAGTATCACAATTGACAATAAATATGTATGTGTTATTTTTTAATAACTGACTTTTATAGATACAATGATTAAATAATATATTCTCTCTAGAGAAGGTAACCTGTTTTATAAACAAAGCACCCGTTTCATAAAAATTGATTTTATTTAATATGTACATAGGCAGTTTTTTATGTATAATCTTTAATGCTATTATTACCTAATAAGCTTCTAGCCTATTTAATAAAAATGTTACATTTGCTTTACAATTAAAATTCCATTAAATTCATCTGAAGAGTATGTCAATAGTATTTCAGATGAGACCAAATGTGCTCGTTTAAAAACAAATGGCTTTTTTTTTCTGGAAAATATTTTTAAAAATATACCTCTAAAATTGGCTTTTATTGTTGTTAGGTGCCATTGAGTCAGTCCCAACCCACAGTGACCTTATGCGTTTTACTATATATTAAATGCCAATTTCAGGCTGCAAGGTATAATGGAATGAATATTAGACGGGGACTCAGAAAATCCTGTTTTTAGTAATGATTAATTAATCGTGTGACCTTTAATATTGCCTCTCAAAGTTTCAGTTTCCCTCTTTGCTGAGTTAAAAGTTACAGAATTTAATTTCTTAGTACTATTGTCTCTAGTCACCATCCAAAAGGGAAGAACACACCCAGCATTCCTCAAGCTGAGGGAATGGAATAAAAAACCAAGCCTCGACTTGAAATATTGAAGGGTTTGTTGGGCAAAATATTGAATGATGCAGAAAGCATCAAAAGAAGATAGAAGGAATGCACAGAGTCACTGTACCAAAGAGAAATGGTCAACGTTTAACCATTCCAAGAGGCAGACAATGATACTGAAGAAGTCCAAGGTGCACCGAAGGCACTGGCAAAGAACAAGGCTCCAGGAACTGATGGATTACAGATTGAAATCTTTCAACAAACTAATGAAGCACTGAAGGCACTCACTCATCTATGCCAAGAAATTTGGAAGACAACTCCCTGGCCAACTGACTATAAGAGATCCATATTGATGTCCATCCCAAAGAGAAGTGACCCAATGGAATGTGGAAATCAGTGGACAATATCATTAATATCACATACAAGCAAAATTTTGCTAAAGATATTCGAAAAACAGCTGCAACCGTACACTGAAAGTGAAATTCCAGAGGTTCAGGTTAGGTTCAGAAGATTGAGGGTCATCATTGCTGACAGTAGATGGATCTTGGCTGAAAGTAGAGAATACCAGAAAGAAGCTTATATGTGCTTTATTGACTATGAAAAGGCTTTTGATTGTGTGGATCATGACAAACTATGAACAGCATTGCGGAGAATGAGAATTCCAGAAGACTTAATTGTGAATGGTTTAAAATTAAGAAAGCTGTGTGGCAGGGCTGTATTCTTTCACCATAGTTATTCAACCTGTATGCTGAGCAAATAATCCGAGAAGCTGTGTTATATGAAGAAAACCATGGCATCAGGATTGGAGGAAGACTCATTAACAACCTGCAATATGCAGATGATACAACCTTGCTTGCTGAAAGCAAAAAAGGACTTAAAATACTTACTGTTGAAGATCAAAGGCCATAGCCTTCTATAAAGGTTGCACCAAAATATAAAGAAAACAAAATGTTCACAACTGGACCAATAAACAAAATCCATATCAATGGAGGAAAGATACACTTTGTGAAAGACTTCCTTTTTCACAGATTAACAATCAACATTCATGGAAGCAGCAGGGAAGAAATCAAAGGATGTATTGCATTAGGCAAATCTTCTGCACAAGATCAAAGACCACGGCCTTCCATATAGGTTGCACCATGATGTAAAGAAAGAAAAAATCCTCACCACTGGACCAATGAGCAACATCCATATCAGTGGAGGAAAGATAGAAATTGTCAAACACTTCAGTTTGCTCAGATCAGCCATCAACGCTTATGGAAGCAGCAGTGAAGAAATCAAATGATGTACTGCATTAATCAAATCTGCTGCATAGGACCTATTTAAAGTGTTGAAGAGCAAAGATGTCAGCTTGAAGACTAAGGTGTGCCTGACGCAAGCCATGGTATTTTTAATAACCTCATATGCATGCGAAAGTTGGACAATGAATAAGTAAAACTGTAGAAGAACTGATACATTAGAGTTATGGTGTTGGAGGAGAATATTGAAAGTTCCATGGATGACCAAAAGAATGAACCAATCTGTCTTGGAAGAAGTACAGTCAGAGTGCTCCTTAGAGGCCAGGATGGCCAGACTTCGTCTCTCATATTTTAGACATATTATCTGGAGAGATCTATCCCTGGAGAAGGATATCATGTTTGGTTAAATGGAGGCTTGGAGAAAAAGAGAAACAACTCCAACTAAATGAATTGGCACAGTTGCAGAAGACATGAACTCAAATGTAGCAACCAACATTTGTCAGGTTGACTGGCACTGAGGAGTGTTTTGTTCTGTTGTGCATAGGGTCACTTTATGGCCTAACAACAACAACAATCACCATCCACAAGTTGTCCTGCCTCCTAAAAGCTTAAATACAGTCACATATTACATATAGGGTTAAGAGATCCATTGGAGATACTCCATTTAGAAACCAGAAAAGAGACCTGATTCATATACAGGCAAGTCCCTAGGTTACAGACAAGGTCTTATTCCTAACTGTAAGAATTTGTAGCCCAGTCAGAAGAGGTTCTTACTTAGCCTAACTTTAGTGCAAGTAAAAGTTCAAAGTCTTTTCAGTGATTTAAAGGCTGCACATGCAGCAAATGAAGAATATTTGATGAAGAATTTGTTATGAACAGACATTAGTTTAGTTACTTCAAACTGAAGGCAAATTTATCTAACATTAAAACATGATTCCAAACAATGTTGTGCCACTAAAGCATGGTGCCAACCTGCTGTGTTGATTGTATGTGGCCTTCCTCTGTCCTGCCAATAATCCAATCTCATGCATCAGGCTCCTGAAATAACTTACTACACCTCTTCCTAGTCCTCCATTCCAAGGTTTCAACCCATAATCTTTCCAGTTCTGGTTAATGTGAGGAATACATTAAAAACTAAGGTCTGTTTCTGTTTCACTTCCTTGGCCATGAAAAAAACTGGCTTGAATTAAAAGGCCACTAGGAATTGTCTTTAAGTTGGATGTTCATAACCTAGTTACTGCCTGTATTTTGAAAAGATCTGTGATATAAGACACAATAACATGCTAATCACCCTTAGTCCTAGTCAAAGTTTAAATATTTAATAAGCTGAGTGCCCATGAGATTATGAAATTTGTAAAAAGTGATGTGGCTTACTATCAAAAAATCCAAGACTGCAATCTGAGTTGTAGAAGGACTTCATGCAAACACTGGTTCTTTGCCTGTGGGATTTTTGTCTTTAAAAGTCAATTCACATTGTTGTTAAAATAATAAAAAATGTGTTGGGGTATAAAACATTCCAAGAGACAAGTAGACATAGGATGAATTTGAAGAATTACTCAGGTTACAGAAGAATTTGGATATAGTATATGGATACACTCATGGAAGCAACAGACAAGAAATCTAATGATGTTTTTTTATAATAGGCAAATCTGCACAAGACCTCTTTAAAGAATTCATGAGCAAAGGTACTAGTTTGAATACTAAGGTGCATCTGACTGAAGCCAGGGTATTTTCAATGAACTCATATGCCTGTGAAATATGGCCAATGAATAAGGAAGACCTTACAAGAATCAACATCTTTGAATTATGGTGTTGATGAAGAATATTGCAAGTACCATGGGTTGCCTTAATAACAAACGACTCTGTCTAGGAAGAAATAAAGCCAGAACATGTCTTAGAAGCCAGAATGATGAGATATCATCGCTAGTACTTTGGACATATTATCAGGAGGACCAGTCCATGGAATAAGACATCATGCTTGGGAAAGTGGAAGGTCAGCAAAATAATGGAAGACTTACAATTAGATGGACTGACTCAAGTAGTCTCAGCAATGGGTTAAAATGTAACAATAATTTTGTGGATGGCACAGGATTGGATGGTGTTTCATTCAGTTGTGTGTAAGATTGCTGTGAGTCAGAACTGATTCAATGATACCTAATAACAATAACAACATAGAGTTGTCATGATTTGGATGTAACTTAATGACAGCTGCTTTTAAAGACTTGATGATTTTGCTTCTGCTCTTAAGCAAAAAATTGCAACAGAATTAGGCATTCTTACATAAGTTTTAAAAAAGAATTAGGTATTCTAACACATAAGTTTTTTAAACTAGGAAAATTAGACATGTAAAAAGAACTATTGTGAGATAATTGAGACCTCTCTTAGAAAATCTACTCTAGGTTTAGAAATGCATACATCATTTCCTTCTAAGTGGTTAATGGAGTATGATGCTGTAGGATAAGCACTGGATTGCAAGATCAATGGTTCAAACTCACCAGCCGTTCTTTGAAAACCCTGTATGTGGTCACTCCGAGTCGGAATCAAGTCGAGGGTACTTAACAGCAACAACAAACAATTAATAATTAGGAAACCATTCAAATATCACAACATGCTTGTGAAGAGCAATATGATAATAAAAAATAAAGTTGCAAGAACAAAAACAAAGTTTAAAATATTCACAAAAGTGAAGAGATAGAAATTCTATTACTAATCTCAAGAAGGGTCACAAAGTTCTTGTTGCTCTTCTGGAATGAAGCTAAATAATGATGGCAATAATATCAATTCATCTTTCTTTATACCATATTGTTTATGACTGTGCTGACAACATTCTTCTCTTCCTTCACATAACACTACTTAAGGCAGAGACTTAAAGAAAGTGAAAGGTGTGAATTGAGGAATTGTCAGCATTATTTTATTGACTCATTTAGCCATGAATATTTTAAAAGGAAATATCTCCTTGTTACACTGATATTTTGGAAAGGGTATAGGAATTGCTGCCTGGGGATATAGTAGTTTACTTAACCCCAGTCAAGCAGGAAGAGAAATTTATTGACAAAATCTTGGACTAGAAACAATAAATCTGTAAGCAAGAGCATTGTAATGGAAAATCTTTGTGTTCTTAAGTTCTTTAAAACTCTTTCCTCTTCTTTCAGAGCTGACTTTGCTTTTGGCAAAGCAGCGAGTGTGTGTGTATTTGTACTATATATATATATATATATATATATATATATATTTGAACCATTGACCTAGAAATCCAGTGCTTATCCTACAGCATCACAAAAGCATAGAGATGCTAAAGCAAATGGAAGAATTGAAGAAGTCCAAGAGCTGATCAGAAAATTTCAAAGATCAGCTGAGAAGATAAAACCAAATACTATAATAAAATATGCAAAGATTTGGAATTAGAAAACCAAAAAGGTTTTCAAGCTGTGAGAACTAAAGAAAAAATTCAAGCCTCGACTTTCGTTATTGAAAGATTCTCTGGGCAAATTATTGAATGATGCAGAATGCATCAAGAAAAGATGGAAGGAATACACAGAGTCATTGTACCAAAAGAAAATGGTTGATGTTCAACCATTTCAAGAGGTACCATATGAACAAAAGCCAATGATACTCAGGGAGGAAGTCCAAAATATATTGAAGGAATTGGCAAAGAACAAGGCACCAGGAATTGATGGAATAAAAATTGAAATCTTTCAAGAAAGTGAGGCAGTACAAGAGGCACTCACTCATCTCTGCCAAGAAATTTGGAAGACAACTATCTGGCCAACTGATTGGAAGAGATCCATATTTGTGCCTATTCCAAAGAGAGGTGACCCAACAGAATGCGGAAATCATCAGACAATCTCTTTGATATCTCAAGTGAGTAAAGTTTTGCTAAAGGTAATACAGAAACGGCTACAATCTTACATTGACAGACAACTTCCAGAGGTTCAAGCTGGATTCAGAAGAGGTTCTATTTCATTATTGCCCCCAAAATGGGTTTAAACATGTCTCTGCAATCAGTGTATAGCTGCAGAAAAGTGCCCTCAGTAGGTAATATACTTACTTGTCTTATTCTCAATAAAATGACGTAAAAAAAAAAAAAAAAGCCCAATTAAAGCAATGAGTTCCAAGAGGATCTGCTGGGTCCGTTAAAGGCAGACAGGTCAGCTCTGAAGGTTATTGCACCCAGTTTTGGGATTCCAAAGGGATAATCTTGATAGATTTTCTTGAAGGACACAAGAAAATCATAGAGGCTTATTAGGAAGAAGTTTTAGGAAAATCAAAAACTGCCTTGGTTACAAAGACCAGGAAAGTTATACTGAGAAGTTGTTTTCCATTAGTACACTCCTCTTTCTTCAAGGGTTTCAAGGGTTGTACTGTGAGAATTTTACTGGGAAAGGTTACACCATCCATCCTACAGCTTTGGTTTTGCTCTTTCAAGGTTCTTTTGTTCTCCAAACTCAAAGAACATTGAAGAAAGGAACATGACTTGAGTCATTTTGACATGATATATAAATCAAAGAACACAGAATTCTTTGAGAAAGTTGTTGTTATGTTAAGTGTCATTAAGAGCGTTCCTATTCACAGCAATCTTGTATAGAGTTTCTGAGGAGTGGCTGATGGGTTTGAGCCAACAACCTTGCAGTTCATATCAACCTTGAGATCCATTGCTTATCCAACAGTGGCCACATAGAAATCCAACTTTCAAAATATATAAAGCTAGATGGATGGATGTTGAAGTACAATAGCTTCACATTTTGACATTTTTGTTTAATAAAGATTTATATAATCTTATAACAATAGTTTTTTACTGACCCGCTTACATATGATTTTTTTTCCTGTTTGTTCTTAAAATTATACTTAGCTTTCTTTTCAGCTTAAGTCTTGAGTGTTATAAACAGTTAATGCACTGGGCTGCAAATTGAAAGGCTGGATGTTGAAGTCCAACTAGAGGCACCTCAGGAAAAGGCTTGGATAATCTACTTCTGAAAAAGCAGTCATTGTATATTATATTGGGCAAATATCTTTTCTCCTGTACATGAAGTTGCTATGAGTCTAAATCATTTCAAATGAGACAAATTGATGTTGTTATTAGTTCCGACCCATATCGACCTTATGCACAACAGAACAAAACAATATCTGGTCTGTAAATTCTTCAAAATTGTTGTCATGCTTGAGCCCACTGCTGCTGCAACTGTGTCAATCCATCATAGGAGTTTTCATCTTTTTGTGCTTACCCTCACTTTACCTAGCATGATGTCCTTCTCCAGGAAACGATCCTTCGTGATAACATGCCCAAAGTATGAGAGACAAAATCTCACCATACTGTGTTCTTAAGAGCATGCTTCCAATGAAGACTTGTGTGTTCTTCTGGTGGTCCATGGTACTTGCAGTGGATCCAAGCAAATTGAAGTCTTTGACAACTTCAGTCTTTTCTCTGCTTATTATGATGTTAATTACTGGCCCCATTGCAAGGAGTTTTGCTTTCTTTACATTGATGTGTAACCCATACTGAAGGCTGTGGTCTTTGATCTTTATCAGAGCATTTTAAGGCCTCTTCACTTTCAGCAAGTAAGGTTGTATCATTCATGAGTTTTCCTCCAATCCTGTTTCCATGTACTTCTTCATATAACCCAGTTTCTCAGATTATTTTTTCAGCATATAGATTGAATAATTATGGTAAAAGAATACAACACTGGTGCACATCTTTCCTGATTTTGAACCATTCAGTATCCCATTGTTCTGTTTGAATGACTTCCTCTTTATGTAAAGGTTATTCATGAGCAGAACTAAGTGCTCTCGAATACCTATTCTTTGCAATGTTATACATAGGTTTTTCATGGTCCACACAGTCAAAAGAGTTTGCATAATCAATAAGCACAGGTAAACATTTTTTTTGGTATGCTTTGCTTCCAACAAAGATTAACTTAATGTCAGCAATGATATCACTCATTTCACATCCTTGTCTGAATCTGGATTGAACATATGCCAGTTCCCTGTTGATGTAGTGTTGCAACTGTTTTTAAACAATCCTCAGCAAAATATTACTTGTATGTGATATTAATGATATTATTAGATGATTTCTGTATCCCGTTGGATCACATCTCTTTGGGGTAGGCACAAATATCTACCTCTTCCAACCAGTTGGCCAAGGAGCTGTCTTCCAAATGTCTTGGCATAATTGAGTCACTGCCTCCAGTGCTGCCTCCATTTGTTGAAAGATTTCAGTGTGTAGTCCATCAATTCCTGGAGGCTTGTTCTTTACCAGTACTTTGGACTTCTTCCTTCACTATCATATGATCATATGCTGCCTCTTGAAATGTTTGAACATGGACCATTTCTTTTTGATACAGGAACTTTGTGTATTCCTTCTACCTTCTTTTAATAATATCTATATCATTCAATATTTTTTCATTGAATCCTTCAATATTACAAAACAAGGGTTGAATTTTTTCTTTAGTTCTTTCACCTTGAGAAATGTTAAGTTTGTTTCTGCCTTTTGGTTTTCTAACTCTAAGTCTTTGTATATTTCGCTATAATATTTGACTTTATTTTCTCAAGTTGCCCTTTAAAATTTTCTGTTCACTTCTTTTACCTCCTCATTTGTTCCATTTGTTTTAGCATCCCTATGGCGGAGAGCAAGTTTCAGAGTCTCTTCTGACATGCATTTTTGTCTTTGCCTTCTTTTTGTATTCTTAGTGACATTTGTTTTTGTCTTGTATGATGTTCTTGATGCCATCCCACAATTATTTTGGTCTTCAGTCTGTAGTGTCTACTGCAACAAATCTGTTCTTGAGATGGTCTCTTAATTCAGTTGGGATTTGTACAAGCTCATACTTTGGCTCTTGTGGAGTTACTTCAATTTTCTTCAGCTTCAGCCTGAACTTGTATATAAGCAATTGATGGTGTGTTTCACAGTCTCCCTTGGCCTTATTTTGACCAATGATATTGAACTTTTCAACCGTTTCATCCCACAGATATAGTCAATTTTCTATGTATCACATCTGGTTATAGTGTATAGTCTTTTAGGTTGTTTAAAAAAGGCATTTGCAATGAATAAATCCTTAGGCTTAAGATGGAAGAAATTAATAGAATTCTTCATTTACTTTAGTTGGTCTGTGTGTACATTTACTAGTTTTCCTTGTTGTTGTTGTTAGGTGCCATCAAGTCGGCACCAACTCATAGTGACCTTATGCACAGCAGAACGAAACAATGCCCGATCCTGGGCCAACCTCACTACTATTGCCACGCTTGAGTCCATTGATGCTGCCACCTGGTCAATCCATCTCATTGTGGGTCTTCCTATTTTTCTCTGACCCTCCATGTTACTAAACATGATATCCTTCTCCAGTGACTGTTCCCTCCTGACAATATGTCCAAAGTATGAGAGACGAACTTTGGCCATCTTGGCCTTCAAGGAGCACTCTGGCTGTACTTCTTCCAAAATGGATCTATTGGTTC
>NW_006408730.1:4084891-4094950 GCF_000296735.1 Chrysochloris asiatica | reverse complement strand
TATATTCAAGGTCATATTTTGGCTCTCATGGATTTGTTTTCATTTTCTTCAGCTTCAATTTGAATTTGCATATGAGTAATTGATGGTCTGTTCCATTGTTTGCCCTTGGCCTTGTTTTGACTGATGGTATGGAGCTTTTCCATCTTCTCTTTCCACAGATGTAGTAAATTTTATTTCTATGTATTCTATCTGATGAGGTCCATGTGTATAGTCTTCTGTTATGCTGTCTAAAAAACGTATTTGAAATGAACAAATCATTGGTTTTGCAGAATTCTATTATTCATTCCCCAGCATCATTTCTATAACCAAGGCCATATTTTCCAACTACTGGTCCTTCCTCTTTGCTCCCAACCTTTGCATTCCAATCACCAATAATGAGCAATACATCCTGATTGCATATTTGATCAATTTGAGATTGAAGAGGTTTGTAGAATTCTTGTATTTCATCCTCACTGGCTTTAGTGGTTGGTGCATAAATTTGAATAATAGTGGTATTAACTGGGCTTCCCTGTAGGCGCATGGATATGATCTTATCACATACAGTGTTGTACATCATGACTGATCTAGATAGGTTCTTTTTGACGATGAATGCAATACCATTCCTTTTGAATTTATCATTCCTAGCCTAGTAAACCATGTGGTTGTCAGATTCAAAATGGCCAATACCAGTCCATTTCAGCTCACTAATGCCTAAGATATCGATGTTTATGCATTCCATTTCATTTTTGACAACTTCCAACTTTCCCAGATTCATACTTCATACATTCCATGTTCTGATTTTCAATGGATGTTTACAGCTGTTTCACTTCATTTTGAGTTGTGCCCCATCAGCAAATGAAGGTTATGTTGGCTTTTCTCCCACGAGTTTACTCCATTCACATCATCATGGTCAGCTCTTCCACAGTTGCATTTTGAGTGTCTTCCAACCTGAGGGGCTCATTTTCTGGCACTGTATCTGACAGTGTTTCTCTGCTATACAAGATTTTCCTTGTAGGTACATAGATATTATTGCATCACAGACAGCATTGTATTTCAAAATGGATCTTGAAATGCTTTTTTTTAAATGATGAATCTGATACCATTCCTCTTCAAAATACTGGTCTCAGCATACTAAGCTATATCTTTATCATATTCAAAATGGCCATTTCCAGTCTTTTCAGACCACTAATGCTTAAGATATCAATGTTTATGTTTTTATTTTACTTTTGAAAACTTCCAATTTTTCTATGTTCCAATTAATAATGGATATTTGTAGCTGTTTCTCCTCATTTTAAGTTGTGCCCCATCAGCAAATGAAGGTCCCAATAGCTTTATTCCATTCATGTCATCATGGTCATCACTTCTCCAATCCTGCCTTGAGTGCCTTCCAACCTAATGGGCTCATCTGACAATGTTTTGCTGCTATTCATAAGGTTTTCATTGGATAAATAGTCAGAAGTAGTCCATCTCTCATTCTTCTTAGTTTGTCTTAGTCTGGAAGCTCTGATGGAACCTATCCACCTGCTGTTATTTAAAATACTATGTGGCAAAACACATGACAACACTTTATGACAAACTGACAATATCAACTGATTAAGTTCTTGAAGGGAATTAAAAGAAGTCTAGTGTGTGGTGTGGAGTCCTGATGTGGTGCTGTGGGTTAATGCACCAGACTGCAAAGCTGTTTGAACTGCAAGGTTGGCAGTTCAAACTCAGCAGCTGCTCTTTAGAAACCCTATACAGGGTTGCTATGGGTCAGAATCAACTTGCTGGAACTTAGCAATAACAACAGTGTGTGGTGTGGTGCTGTGGGTTAATGTGCCAGGCTGCAAAGCCGATTGAACTGAAGGTCGACAGTTCAAGCTGCTCCTCAGAAATCCTATACAGGGTCGCTATGGATTTAAAGTGACTTGACAGCAAGAACAACAGTGTGGTGCTATAAGTTGGGACCAACTTCAAGGCATTTAAAAACAGCAACAAAATGGAGCATTGCAGGATAATACGCTGGACCACAAGGTCAGTTTTAATCACAAGCTCAGGGGTTCAAACTCACCAGGAGCTCTACGAAAACCTTATACAGGGTGTCTCTTCATTTTGAGTTGTGCTATAGGTAGCGTAGTGGTTATGAATTGGGCTGTGAACCGCAAGGTCAGCAGTTTGAAACTACCAGCTGTTCCATGGGAGAAAGATGAGGCTTTCTGCTCCCATAATGATATACAGCCTCGGAAACCCTGTACAGGGTCGCTGTGAGTCAGAACCGACTCCACGGCACATAAACACCACCACCATAGATCGGAATGCAATTCCTCCTCAATTTGTCATTTCCAGCATCCAGATCAGTCATGAGGTACAGCACTCTCTGTGATAGGATAATACTCATGCACCTACAGGGAAGCCAAGTTAATACCACTATTATTCAAATGTATGCACCAACCACTAAAGCCAGTGAGGATGAAATAGAAGAATTCCACCAACTTCTTCAATCTGAAATTGATCAAACATGCAATCAAGATGTATTGATCATTACTGGTGATTGGAATGAAAAGGTTGGGAGCAAAGAAGAAAGATCAGTAGTTGGAAAATATGGCCTTGGTGATATAAATAATGCTGGAAAACGTATGATAGAATTCTGCAAAACCAATGATTTGTTCATTTCAAATACGTTCTTTCAACAGCATAAGAAACGACTATATACATGGACCTCACCAGATGGAATACATAGAAATCAAATTGACTACATCTGCAGAAAGAGATGATGGAAAAACTCATATCATCAGTGAAAACAAGTCAGGTGCAAACTGTGGAACAGACCATCAATTACTCGTATGCTAATTCAGACTGAAGCTGAAGAAAATGAAAACAAGTCCATTAGAGCCAAAATATGACCTTGAATATATCTCACCTGAATTTAGAGATCATCTGAAGAACAGATTTGATACATTAAACACTAAAGACTGAAGATCACAAGAGTTATGGGATGACATCAAGAACATCATACAGGAAGAAAGCAAAAAAAGTCATTGAGAAGACAAGAAAGAAGGAAAAGCTCACAATAGATGTCAGAAGAGACACTGAATCTTGCTCTGCAGTGTAGAGATGCTAAAGCAAAGGAAGAAATGAGGATGTCCAAGACCTGAACAGAAAATTTCAAAGATCCACTCAAGAAGATAAAGTCAAATATTACAAAAAAATGTGCAAAGATCTGAAATCAGAAAACCAAAAAGGAAGAACATGCTCAGCATTTCTCAAGCTGAGAGAACTCTTTGAAGAACAAATTCAAGCCTTGATTTTCGTTATTGAAGGATTTTCTGAGTAAAATATTTAATGTTGCAGAAAGCATCAAGAGAAGAAGGAAGGAATACACAGAATCACTGTACCAAAAGGAAATGATTAATGTTCAACCTTTTCAAGAGGTAACATATGATCAAGAGCCAATGATACTCAGGGAGGAAGTCCAAGGTGCATTGAAGGAATTGGCAAAAAACAAGGCACAGGGAATTGATGGAATAAAAATTGAAATATTTCAAGGAAGTGAGGCAGCACAGGAGGCACTCACTCATCTCTGCCAAGAAATTTGGAAGACAACTATCTGGACAACTGATTGGAAGAGATCCATATTTTTGCCCATTCCTAAGAGAGGTGACCCAATGGAATATAAAAATCATTGGGCAATCTCTTTGATATCCCATATGAGTAAAGTTTTGCTAAAGGTAATACAGAAATGGCTACAGTCATACATTGACAGAGAACTTCCAGAAGTTCAAGTCAGATTCAGAAGAGGCCGTGGCATGAGGGATATCACTGCTGATGTCTAATGTCTGATAGCTCTTGACAGAATGCAGAGAATATTAGAAAGATGTTTACCTGTGCTTTGTTGAGTACTCAAAGGCTTTTGATTGTGTGTATCATGACAAGCAATAGACAACATTGTGAAGTATGAGTATTCCAGAACACTTAATTGTGCTCATGAGGAATCTGTACCTATATCAAGAAGCAGTTGTTCGAACAGAACATGGGAACACTGAATGTTTTTAAATTAAGAGAGGTGTGCGACAAGGTTGTATTCCTTTGACATATTTATTCAACCTGTATGCTGAGCAAATAATCCAAGAAGCTAGGTTCTGTGAAGAAAAACGTGGCATCAGGATTCGAGGAAGACTCATTAATAACCTGCGATATGCAGAATACAACCTTGCTTGCTGATAGTGAAGAGGACTTAAAACACTGATGAAGATCAAAGAGCACAGCCTTCAGTATGGATTACATCTCAATGTCAAGAAAGCAAAACTCCTCACCACTGGACCAATAAACAACATTCTTATCAATGGAGAAATGATTGAAGTTGTCAAGGGCTTCATTTTCTTGGATCAACTATGAACACTCATGGAAACAGCAGCAGTCAAGAAATCAAATGATGTATTTCTTTAGGCAAATCTGCACAAGAACATTTTAAAGTGTTGAAGAGCAAAGATGTCAGCTTGAGGACTAAGGTGCGCCTGATCAAGCCATGGTATTTTCAATAACCTCATATGCATGCAAAAGCAGAACAGTGAATAAGGAACACCGTAGAAGAATTGATGGTTTTGAGTTATGGTGTTGGAGGAGAATATTGAAAGTGTCATGGGCTGCCAAAAGAACCAATAGATCTGTTTTGGAAGAAGTGCAGCCAGAGTGCTCCTTAGAGGCCAAGATGACCAAACTTCGTCTCTCATACTTCAGACATATTGTCAGGAGGGTCAGGTTACTGGAGAAGGATATCATGTATGGTAAGTTGGAGGGTCAGAGAAAAAGAGGAAGACCCCTAATGAGATGGATTGGCCAAGTGGCAGCATCATTGGACTCAAGCATGGCCACAGTAGTGAGGTTGGCCCAGGATCGGACACTGTTTCATTCTGCTGTGCAGAAGGTTGCTATGGGTCAGTTTAAATTCAATGGCACCTAACAACAACAACATAGGTCGGAACTGACTTGACAGCACTTAACAACAACAATAGTTTTGGCACTGCAGGATAACACACTGGGCTTCAAGGTTAATTTGAACAGCAAGGTCGGTGGTTCTAACTCACCATCTGCTCCTTGGAAAACCTATAGAGCTGTCTCTGTGAGTCAGAAACAATTTGGCAGAACTTAACAACAACAAAGTAGTGTTGTGGAGTATATACATTGGGCTGCTAATCACTCTGTGGGAGAAAGATGAGTCTTTCTGTTTCTGTTAAGATTTGGAAACCATAGACATGGTAACTGAATCAGAACTGACTCCAGAGATCACAGCAACAACAGCAGCAAAAAAATACAAAATAAATAAATGTAAATAAGATGGGAGATGAACTGCTGTAAAGTTTTATCAGGATTTACAGCTAAGTATTCTTGCTTGATGAATGTGGAGCACGAAGACAAAGATGAGAGAATACAATGACAGAAGTCCAATAGAGTCAGATAGCTACCTCTAATTTGTGTAAACATGGAAAGACACTTCCTTAATCCTCACTTTCCTCATCTGAAATATGGGAGTCATGAATTTTAGTAATGTTATTTAGTAGTGACATTTGCAGGGCTGGGAAAATAAATGAAACCCTAAGTTGTTGTTATTATTAAGTGTCATTGAGTCGATTGGACTCAGAGAAACCTATGAACAAAAGAATGAAACACTGCCTTATCCTGCACCAACTTCACAATCATTTTTACCCTTGAGCCCATTGCTGCTGCCATGGTGCCAAAAAGGTGTTCCTCTTTTTCACTGACCTTCCAGATTACCAAGCACAACATCCTCTTCCAGGGGCTGGTTCCCCCGGAAGACATGTCCAAAATATGAGTGATGAAATCTCACCATTTTAGCTTCTAAGGAGCATTCTGGCTGTACTTCTTCCAACACAAATTTGTTTGTTCTTCTGTACTTCTTTCTTCTTCCAACACAGGTTTGTGTATAAGTAGTGGGTGGGTTTAAACTGCTGTATTATGATTAGCATCCAATGCCTATGCTCCAGAACCACCATTGTTGTTGTTATGTGCCGTGGAGTCGGTCCCGACTCATAGCGACCCTGTAAAGGGTTTCCGCAGCTGTAAATCTTTATGAGGGCAGAAAGCCTCATCTTTCTCCTGTGGAACAGCTGGTAGTTTTGAGCTGCTGACCTTCAGGTTTGCAGCCCAAATTGTAACCACTATGCTACCAGAGCACCTTCAGAACCATCATAGCTCCCCAGTAATCATATATTTCTAAAATATGCAGATGTAAGTAGTTGTCCAGTAGTGACTTAAGAAATGTAGACTTATATAAAAGACATAAATTTAATATAATTTATACATTCTGTATTTACTTCTATACATATTTACTGATACCATTCACAACTTCCATTAAATTTAAGGCATTAATTTGTTAAATCTCTTTTCCTTTAATAGAGTAGATGACAAATATGAGAAATACTATAGGTCTCAGAGATTTCATAAATGATGAACCTACAATTCAGTATTCCTTCAGCTAGATCATAGAGTCAGTTTTTGTCTGTCATTTTTAGAGTAAATATTTAAATTTATTTAAAAAAAGCAGAGCCTCACATAATCAAATAAAGCATAAATATAAAATAATAAATTCCTTAACTGGTAAAGTCATTATATTCTCTGTGTGTGTGTTTATACATAAAAAGTTCATGAAAAAATTCCATCATCTTTTTAATTCCTGTTTTCCAGGAACTCTTTGAAGTCCCCTAAGGAGCTCTGGTAGCGTAATGGTTACGAATCGGACTGCGAACCGTAAGATCAGCAGTTCGAAACTACCAGCGGTTCCGCGGGAGAAAGATGAGGCGTTCTGCTCCCGTAAAGATTAACAGCCTCGGAAACCCTGTGCAGGGTCGCTATGAGTCGGAACCTACTCCACGGCACATAACAACAACAACAACAACAACAAATATGTAGATGTGTAAACACACAAATGCACAGATATACAGATACACAGATATATGTTGTTGTTGTTGTTGTTGTTGTTGTTGTCAGTTCCAACTCATAGCGACCTTCTACAGGCTTTCCAATAGTAGCTGGTGGGTATGAACGGCCAAATTTGCAGTTACAGTCCAGTGCTTATCCTACAAAGCAGTACCAGGGCTCATATAGCTATAGGTTGTTATTGTTGTTGCTATGTATCATTGAGTTGGTTCTGACTCACTGTTGTTTTGGAGTCTTGATGTGATGTTACAGGATAATGCACTAGACTTCTAGGTCAGTTTGAACTGCAGAGTTGGCTATTCAGACCCTCCAGCCACTCCTCAGAACCCTATACCGTGTTGCTATGAGTCAGAACCGACTCAACAGCACCTAACAACAATAATAATTTGTAAACCTTTGCAGGAACAGAAAGCCTTGTCTGGCTGGTAAATTCAAACCACTGACCTTGTTGTTTGTAGTCTAGTGTTTAACCTATAGAGCTACCATCCTGCTCACATAGATATAGTTTGTTGTTGTTAAGTGCCATAGAGTAAGTTCTAACTCATAGCAAACCTGTAAGGTTTCCAAGGCTATAAATCTTTATAGGAGCAGAATGCCTCATCTTTCTTCTGCACAGTAGCAGGTGGGCTTGAACTGCCTACCTTATGGCTCATAGTCAAGTGTTTATACTACAGAGGTACTACACTCTATACACATATAGATAAATAGATAGAGAGATAGGTAGGTAGGTAGATTCCAAATCTCTGTGGGCTTCCTTCCCCCAGTTATCAGTTTTGGGCATATAGACCCATATTGTTTATTGTCTTTTACTTGCCCAATGACAAATGGACTTTCAAATTTGGGCATCAAAAAACACTTTATGTTGAACTTAATTAGGAGCTTTCACAACCCACACATCAGCAACTGTAAACAATGTAAACAAAAATTCTATCTGTACTGTTATCAGACCTATAACAATGCAAAAGTATTTAGCATATTTGCTTCGAAAGGTAAAAAAAAAAATTGAGAATCTTTAATAGTTCCAATGTGGCCCTGTCTAGATAATAAATTAGCACTAATAGTTTAATATGAGTCCTGGGGTGGTGCTATAGGATAAATTCTTGAATTCTAACCATAAGGTCGGTGCTTCAAACCCATCAACTGCTCCTCAGAAATCCTATACAGGGTCTCTCTGAATTAGAACCCACTTGATAGCACTTAACAACAACTACAGTGGTTTAGCAGTGTCTTACAAAACCACATTCTATTGTATTTAAAAGGATTTAGAGTATTTCTTGAAGCTAAAGCTTTAATCCTATAGATAATATTGATAACAATTGTCTGAAGATAAAAACAATGTTCTCTTGTTAAGTACATGTTTCATTTAGGCAGAAGTAAAGGATTAGGAATTTATTTTTATTTGTTTCCTAAAAACTTAGACTGTTTTAACAACCTCTCAGACCACAATCCATCCTGTGTGCAATTTTAAATTACCTAGGAACAATATTGTTGTTGTTGTTGTTGAGTGCCATCGAGTCGGGTCCGACCCATAGCGACCCTGTACAGGGTTTCCGAGGGTGTAAATCTTTACGGGAGTAGAAAGCCTCATCTTTCTCCCGCGGAGCGGCTGGTAGTTTCGAACCGCTGACCTTAAGGTTCGCAGCCCGATTCGTAACCACTACGCTACCAGAGCTCCTAGGAACAATATTAGACAATACAAATATGAGAAATGATGTGCATGTAATAAGATAAAGGTTCAAATATTTATCATTCAAGTTAAAAAAAATAAATTTTAGGGCACGAAAATAAATTAAAGGTGTATTTAACACTGCATTTGATTTATTTGCTGGCGCTTGCCTTCTGTATAACCTCTGGCATTTGAGTCCAAGTTAATCATACAATGTCCCAGTGATTTGGTCACAAAGTGAAACTCGCCTCTATCCATCACCCTTACAAATCCCCCTACCAGGAGCAGCTCCAGATCGCCGGTCAGTTCATAACCCACCTCTCTCTATCTCTGTCTGCTGACAGTAAATCCCCTCACTGGCTAACTGAACAGATGCACCCAGTGCTGCTTCCTAAAGACCCACAAAGCTGGGCTGTGATGGACAGAAGAAAGCTGCTGGCACAATGAAAAACAAAAGCCTTTTAACTGAGAGTGCTTCTTTGTTCTGCTTAGCACTTTAAGGTCACTCAGCTCATTCTGATCACTGTGACGATTTTAATTTTTACTCACCAATTTACTCACAGCTGTCCTTCTTTCCAATATTAAGACTTAGTGCAGCTCTTCATATGTGGGGGGATGGGGTAAGGAGAAGAGGTTGTGGAAAACTAAAAAGAGTCAAAGCAAGTAAAATCTGACTTGGCTTTCAAGTACAAAATGTTATTTTCAAAGCCTATAAATTATGACATAGTGATTAACATCCAATTTAAATATATTTAAACAACAATTATATCACATTCCCAGTCTGCTAATTGGCCTCACAGATGTTCCCTTGGAGCTATGTTGCCCTTGCAGGGGGCGATGAATGAGAAGCTTTTTATCATGGTAAACCGGAAAAAAAGCAAATGGGGAAAAAAATGGAAGCAGAAATAGAAAAAGCAGCCAAGACAATGAATGCTAAGAGGTTTGCTTAGCATTTATTCCATTTTAATGTTGAAGACAGGGCAAAGCATGATGAGTTTCCTAGTAGTAAGGTGCCATTTGGCAGTATGTCCAGATGTAGGGTTGGCAGGTTTTGGAATGATGGAAAACTTGTCAAAACAATGACAGTGATACTTTCTAATGTGCATGGTCATGCCTGATGTTTTAGTGCACACCAATTGCAAGAGGTCCAGTGATGTTAATACAGTGTCCTTGTGACTGAAGGACTACCAGCTAAGAAAATAGATGCAGATAATAAGCTGTTTCCTAAAGAAGACTGACCAGTGAGTTATTCCTTTAATCAATTCTCTCAAGTTTCATAAAATGAAAAACATGCTAGTTCCTCAGCTGTGATTCGAATCTAATATTATCCAGTACAGCAACTACTGCAGGGTAAGAAGTAAACAAACACTCTGGTAGCGTAGTGGTTACGAATCGGGCTGCGAACCTTAAGCTCAGCGGTTCGAAACTACCAGCTGATCCGCGGGAGAAAGATGAGGCGTTCTGCTCCCGTAAAGATT
>NW_006408730.1:4045381-4081012 GCF_000296735.1 Chrysochloris asiatica | reverse complement strand
TCTGACTCGATGGCACCTGACAACAACAACAACAATGGGTCGGAACCGACTCAATGCCACTTAACAACAACAACATATTAACAATTGCTGTCAAGTCAGTTCTGTTTCATGGTGACCAAATGTGTGTCATTGTAGGACCATGTTCTACAGGGTTTTTAGTGGCTAATTCTTCAGAAGATTGCCAGGATGTTTTCCCATGGCACCTTTAAGTGGACTTGAACTTCTAGTTTGCTAAGCAGTAAAATGCATTAACTGTTTGCAACACCTCAGGACTGAATGCCAATGTAGAACTGAAATAAATTCACTCCAGAATAATTGCATTCTTGTTCATCCTTTTAGTAAGCTCAGTTAAGTATTGACAATAAAATATCAATTACAAAGTGTCAAGGTTCATGTGTCTTCTGTTCTTCATAGTACCTCCAGCATCTAGCACAGGGCCTGAGACAGAGCTTTAGGAAATATGTATTAAGTACTTCTTAAGTAATTGATTCATTTAAGTTATGGTGTTGGAGGAGAAGATAGAGTGTATAATGGACTGCCAAAAGAACAAAGAGACCTGTGTTGGAAGAAGTGCAGCCAGTGCTCCTTGGAAGCAAGGATGGCCAGATTTCATTTCTCATATTTCAGACATGTTGTCAAGAGGGATCAGTCCCTGGAGAAGAATATCGTGTTTGGTAAACTGGAGGATCAGAGAAAAAGAAGAAGATCGCTAGCAAGATGGATTGGCTCAGCAGCGGCAGCAATGGGGTCAGATGTAGCGATTGTGAGGTTGGCCTATGACTTGGCAGTGTTTCATTCTGTTGTGCATAGGGTCACTATGAGTTGGTACCAACTTGATGGCACCTAACAACAACAATAACATGTAATCAGGGTTAAAGATCAGGATAAGGTCATAATCTGTAATTTGATAAATTTTCTCCAGGCAAATGTCATAATTCTTGTCCTATTTCTCTGTTTTTGTTTTGTTTTGAATGAGGGAACACTGACTGGTTTAAAATTAGGAAAGGTATGCGCCCCAGTTGTACTCTTTTACAAAATTATTCAATCTGTATGATGAGCATGTACTTCAAGAAACTGGATTATACGAAAGAGAACGTGGCATCAGGATTGGAGGAAGACTCAGAAAGAACTTGTGATATGCAGATGATACAACCTTGTGTGCTGAAAGCAAAGAGGACACACAATACTTATTGATGTAGATCAAAGACCACAGCCTTGATTAGGAGTTGTACCTCAATATAAAGAAAACAAAAATCCTCACCACTGGACCAATAAATAACATCCATATAAATAGAGAAAAGATAGAAGTTGACAAGACATCATTTTGCTTGGATCCACCATCAACACTCATGAAAGTAGCAGTTAACATCTCATTGCATTATGCAAATCTGCTGCACAATACCTCTTAAAGTGTTCAAGAGCCAAGTGTCAATTTGAGGACTAAGGAGCACCTGACCTAAGCCATCGTATTTTCAATAATCTCATATGAAAGTTGGACAGTGAATAATGAAGACTGTAGAAGAATTGATGCATTTGATTTATTGGAGGAGAATATTGAAAGTATCATGGACTGTCAAAGAACAAACAAATCTGTGTTGGAAGAGGTACAGCCAGAATGCTCCTTAGAAACCAGGATGACCAGAATTCATGTCTCATATTGCTGACATTTTATCAGGAGCGGCTAGTCCCTGGGGAAATGCTTGGCTAAAATGGAGGATTAGAGAAAAAGAAGATCCCCAACAAGATGGATTGACATAGTGGCAGCAGCAATGGCCTCATGTCTAACAATGATTGTGAGGATGATGCTGGACCGGTCAATGTTTTGTTGTACCTAGTGTTGGTACCAAGTCAATGGCATCTAAAAACAATAACTCTTCTGTTTTACAAATCATTGGACTGTACAGAAATTTTCTTTTTCAAATGGTCTGAAAAAATTATATATTTTCAATGGAAAGATATCAAAACACACCTATATTTAAAATCATTCAAGAATAGGTAGCCATTTAATAATGCTTTGATGAGTGACTATCATGTTGATTGATAGACTTTAGGAATTGATTTTAACAGTTACCTTGTTGTCAATTAAAAATTCAGTATAGCAGACTTCAGTGCTCAAATTTTATTTACCCTCTATATATAATGTTGTTGTTGTTAAGTACTGTAGAGTTGATTCCGACTCATAGTGACCCTGCACAGGGTTTCTGAGGCTATAAATCTTTACGGGGGCAGAAAGCCTCATCTTTCTCCCGTGGAATGGCTGGTAGTTTCGAACTACCGACCTTGAGGTTAGCAGCCCGATTTGTAACCACATGCTACCAGAGCTCCTTCTATATATAATAGTACAGAGTTTACAAAGTTCATTCATGCACATTATCCTATTGTCACTTTACTAAGAATAAAATCCAGCTCAAGGATGAAAATTAGCATCTGAAAAGTTTCAATATTTGTTCAAATTCACACCACTCATATTGGGATTGAGGCCCATGACTTCTAATGAGTCATAATGTAATCTGTCTATATAGTACAATATCACATCTTATGTCTTGTATTATTGAATATATCTCTGACTTTCCCTGTCACATTATTCAATGTACTATTACGTATGTCATTAGAGAAGGAAAGAGAAATATTCACTATCTTAAATTCTGATTGATTAAGATTTGGGTGAAACCTAAAATGTAAACTCACTGTAGTAGTTTAATACTTGTTCTTTGATTAGTGCAGTAGACTAATTTAGTTAAGGAAAAGTGTATTATTCAATTTTTATTGATTTACAGTAAAACTTATCTTCCAAGGGACCATGTTCTTCTTAAATTATTTTATGAATCTCTAAATTATATGAGCATTGATCTCAAATATTAGCTATGTTTCATAGAGAAAATGAAGGTATCTTTGAGGTTACATTAGTCATCTCAGTTCATTTAAAGTCAGAATGTTGCAAAGGGAAACTCCATAAAATCAAATGTTATTCATTAACCCTGTGCTTAGAAAAGTGCCTGGCACATGGTGTTATTGTTAAATGCCATTGAGTCAGTTCTGACTCATAGCAACCCTGAATAGGGTTTCTGAGGAGCAACTGGTGATCTTGAACCACCAACCTTAGGTGCTCAACAAATACATTTAATGGATCAGTATATATATATATATATATATTTTTTTTTTGGTTGAGAAACAGGTTCAATGTTCATATAAGCGTCTTTCCTTACTCTGAGGAACATTGTCCAAAGTATGTCATCACCTTTTTATATCTATTTTTACTTAATCCATAAACTGGAGAGTTGTTGCTATTGTTAAATTCTCTGGAGTTGGTTCTGACTCATAACAAAACTGCAGAGGATTTCCAAGGAGCAGTTGGTGGATTTGAACCACCAACCTTGTGGTTAGCAGCTCAATGCTTAGCCTAAAGCACCATACCAGGATGCTATAAGAATGTAGGTACGTCTTTTTATTATTATTACTAAGATTAAGTGATGCTAACCTGATCTGGCTGCTTAGCTCAAGGTCGGCAGATCGAAACTACCAGCTGTCTCGTGGGTGAAAGTTAAGGCTTTCTGCTCCCGTGAAGATTTGCAGCCTCGGAAACCCTGTGCAGGGTCACTATGAGTCAGAACTGACTCCACGGTACTTAACAACAACAAGCTTAAACCTGAGTCCTGGTATGGCGCTATAGGATTAGCGCTACACCGCTAACCACAAAGCTGGCGGTTCAAACCCATCAGTCACTCCTTGGAAACCCTACATCGAGTCGCTATGAGTCAGAACTGACTGACAGCACATAAAACCAACAAACTTAAACCGATTTTTGTCTGATTCTAAATACATGAAAGCAATGTAAAGTGTATTTCTAAAGTACATTGATTTTTCAAGATGTTCCGCTAGTTCTTAATTAAACAAAACAAAACAAAACAAAACAGTAAGAATGAAGAGAAAAATAGCATGTACCTTTTTATAAGGAAAGGTTAAGAAGTTTACCCTCTGCTGAGATGGTCAAAAATAAATGTAGCTTGACTGCAAAAACGATTCCAAACAAATTGAAATCCATTTCTACTTCCTTCTAGGTAAGTTTATTTTTATCAGAGCAAACGTAAAACTGTAGTACATGGCCATTTCTGTCATTTGACATATAAAACAGGAAAGCGTTCCTCATTCACCACTGTACTTAATTATTAATTACATGTTTCTTTCTTTCTCTAAGGGGTAATCAGAAGAATGTTTATTGCCAGCTTTTTTTTTTTTTTTTTTAATTCATTGAAAATTTTTACTTTTCCTATGTCATTTTCCATTCAGGAGCTGAATGAAAGTAGTTAATGATACTTAACCATATACATAAAAGCTGTTGTTGTAAGAGTTCATAAAGTTACCATTTAGCAAACGTCACTGTTGTGCATGCTTCCCCCTTTGTTTCATACAACTCATGTGGCTTTTCTTTTTCCTCTTTTTTTTTTTTCTTTTTGTTTCATTCATGTGACCTCTTATTATATCCATCATTCCATTTTTCTTTCCTATTAGAGTGAAATTGGACACAGCCCTCCTCCTGCCTACACCCCTATGTCAGGAGTAAGTATTTCACGATCAGCATTCATCTTTTAGTAGTTTTGGTCTTTGCTTGCCATGTTTCCTCTCTCTCGTTTCCCCATGATTTTCTCATTTTGCCTTTGCCAACAGTGAGTTAAGAATTTGCTTTAAATTATGTAGCTGCCTTTTGTCAATGTACTTTATTTCTCTCAAGAATCCAAAATTGAGATATCAGCTGTAGTTTTCAATTTTTATCTAAAAGATTTGTCCAAGCTCATAAATTATGTTTCTGAGTGAAGAGTTACCTTGACTTTCATGATTATAGGTATTGGGATAGAATGAATCTCAGTGATGGGTCTCTAGCTCCATACTAGAGATTCAAAATCGTAGCAACCACATAATAGAAGTCAAGAAGGAAACACCAGCATTCCAAGTGGTTACTCTACTTCTGTTATTAATGTTAATTGCCTACAATTAATGACACTTTCATTTGTCATGAAAATTAACTTTAAATTCTTTGTCACAAGTTAGTAGTTGTGGGAAAAGGCCATAATACACTTTTCATTAGACCATATATTGGTTGTTGATGGTGGTGTGCCTTGGAGCCGGTTCGAACTCATAGCGACCCTGTCTGTATAGGGTTTCCGAGGCTGTAAATATTGATCATATTTCTCCCTCATATTTCTCCCATGGAACCGCTGGTAGTTTCAAACTGCAGACCTTGAAGTTAGCAGTCTGACTTGTAATCACTACGCTACCAGAGTTCTCTCTTAGTTGGTTAGTAAAATGAAAAATAGATGACTGGGCTTTAAAAAGTTCATGGAAAAATTCCATTATCTTTTCATTCAATTTGTCCAAGAACTTTTTGAAGTATTCTCAAATATATATACAATTATATTCTTGTGAATTTATCTTTTAAGAAAAAAATGTATGCTTCTATTCTGTATCTCAATTCATGAGACATTTAGACATATAAAAAGATAAAGATTTCACTCTTCTCTGAAAGGCAATCTTTAATATCCCTTGATTATTATTTGTCTTTTATATTTGTTTCTAACAACAACCTCTCTCCAAATGTGTTCTTACTATTTACAGAACCAGTTTGTATACCGAGATGGGGGTTTCGCTCCAGAACAAGGAATGTCCATGCCATATAGAGCCGCAACCAGCACAATCCCAGAAGCTCCAGTGACTCAGGGTGCTACAGCTGAGACTTTTGATGACTTCTGCTGTAACGGAACTCTACGTAAGCCAGTGGCTCCCCATGTCCAAGAGGATAGCAGCACCCAGAGGTACAGCGCTGACCCTACAGTGTTTGCCCCGGAAAGGAGCCCACGAGGCGAGCTGGATGAAGAAGGTTACATGACACCTATGCGAGACAAACCCAAACAAGGTACAACCAGAAGATTCAGAACTTATTGCCACTCCTGGTGTGACACTGTAGGATTAGCACTGGACTGTGAATCACAAGGTCCATGGTTCGAGCCCATCAGCTGTTCCTTAGAAATCTTATACAGGGTTATTAAGTTGGAACTCATTTGATGGCACTTAAAAATATCAAAAATTGCCATTCAACATGAACTTCCATAAGAATTAGCCAAGTATAAAAGGAAATTGCCAAACAGTTGGCTCTATGCAATGTCTGTTGTTGTTAAGTGACAACCAGTGGGTTCCAACTCATCGTGACCCTGTATACAATTTCCAAGGAATAACGGGTGGGTTTGAACTGCTGATCTTGTGGTTCACAGGCCAGTGTTGATCCTACAATGCCACATAAGGGGTTCATGTTAGGTCCATGACCCAGAAAAGGCCTAAGTCCCTGCTATTCAAAGTAGTTTCCCCAAATTAGTAGCATCCTCATCATCCAGGGACTTTTAGAAATTAGACTTTTGGTCCCACCAGAATCAGACTCAATTTTAATAAGACTCCCTAGTGACTTGCGTGTAGTGATTTTGAGAACACAATTCTAGACACATCTTTACTGTAATATTTGAACAAGGTAGCACATCAGAAGATCTCCAGATCATTGTCTTACCGTGCTTAGTGTGGAGATTATAAAAACTGGCATTGTTTGAAAAATGCCCAAAGAATTGGTAGTATCAATAAAGATTGCATTCATCCTTTTTAGTATTGTCATTTAAATGGCCTAGTTTTTTATAGAAAATTGTGATTTCCTCTATGACATAATTGAAAAATTAAAGTTCTGACTCTTAGATGTATATATTTCTTTGTATAATACCAAATCTTGAAAGTATTAATGGTTTGTCGTTTTACAAAGCACAGCAGTGATTCATAGTAGAAATGTTAAACATCCCATTCATATTTTAATTTTGAAAGAAAACCTCTTTCCTTCTATGTTAACAGCATCATAAAGCAAAGAAGATGGATGTTTGTTATTAAAAAGTGGTGATCATGTCTTTCAGAGTCTTTGATGTCAACAGTAAATTATATTTTAGGACTCTATATAAAGGCCCATTGTGTTATTTTATATATGATCATATTTACTTTTATAAAATGTAATTTAGGGACTTTTAATTATATGTAAAAGTAATTTATAAAAATATTTATCTACCCCCTCCATACACAGAGTAGATAGGGATGGGCAACTTGGACATTGGCTACCCAAAATGGTGGTGAGGGGGGCCTTCAAAGGTAAGAAGTGACTGGCTTACAAGCTTTTAAGAAGGAGCCTAAATCTAGAGGACATGGAGGAAGGTAGACTCTCCACTGAGTAGTATCCAATCTGTCTAGGCGTGGCTGATGAAAGGAAATGCAGATAGGTATCTTGTGATACAGTAGTGAATAATTATTATCAGGACTGCTTGTGAGGGTTGGAAATGTAAAGGTAGATGTTTAGTAGCAAGGAGGGGAGTGATTAACTTTGCAGTCTAGAAGCGGAGGTCCCTGGGACCATCAAGGGAGAAGAGTGGAGAGCGGGACCCTACCCAGAGAAGCAGTGATGCCAGAGATGGAGGCAGAGAGGATGATGTGGAGGGATTGAGCGGCTGGGGACTTTAGACTCAGAGAGGGAGATGGAAGGAGATGGGCTGTGTGCTGATGACCGGCCGGGGGTGGGGAAGTGTGGGGGGTAGGGGGCAGGGTATACCCTGTGGTTGGTTGATGATGCATGAAGGGGATTGTAATCATGGCAATGAAACGATATATGATAGGATGAATGTAAAGCTAATGTTTTCCCATGTAAACTATCACATAATTCACAATAAAACATTAAATATATATATATATTTTTTCTGACTCATAGCAATTATAGCCTAGGAAACCCTATGGAACATTTCTACTATGTCCTCCAGAGTCACTATGAGTTGGAATTATTTGATAGAACAGCAAATGTCTATGAAGTTTTAAATGTAATGAATAGTTGAATGTTTAACACCCACACATCCTTTGTCAACATGGTTAGGTTTAAAGACCAGGTGACTATCAGAAAAATCAGTGTTGTGCATGAATGGAGGAAGATCCGATCCGATCACAAAATGGAGGGTGAAGATGTCATTATGTAACTTCCAAGCCACTGAGATTCCTGACCCAGCAAAGTTGATGCATAACCTGAACCATCTCCTCTTGCACCTCAGTGCTTATTACTACCAGATGTACATCATTAATGCACCAGTAATTGGACCATAAACTTTTACTATTCTAATTGAGAAAACTTGGCTGATCAGATAGTTAATACGTGAGGAAAGGAACACAAATGTAGGTGATGAGCAGATTTGTCAGATCCCCCTGAATGCAGAATCCTCACATTGTCCATTCAACAAAAAAGTATATATCTCCATCTCTGACTAAATGTCTGAAAGGTCTGCAGTTTGCGCCTACCAGCTGCTCCATGGAGAAAGATGAAGCTTTTTGATCCCACAAACATTTACAGCCTCAGAAACCCTATACACGGTCACTATGTATCAGAACCAACTCTATAGCACCAAACTGTAGAGACTCCAGATTTAATCTCTGAATATTCAGACACTTAATAGCCTAGTGTTCCAACAGCATAGAATTTTAGTGTAGACATTACTTTAATTTAGAAGTTTCTCAAATATTCTGAATCTGGCATTCTACACTGATACTGGGCCTGGCCCCTTGGACCATGACAAGTCTGAGCATTTGTGAATAGTCACCACTGGTTTGCAGTGTATGTAGTAGAACCACCTTAAATCACATCTTTAATTTACAAAAGCATGGCAACTTGGTCTTTGAAACCTAACTATGTCTATAAGTGAGGAATGGGTTTGTAAACATCTTAAATATTTATCAAGTTTTATTTTATTAGTTGAGTCTTTTCCCCAGATGCTTCCTATCCTAGGTGGAATATTGAAGAGCTTCTTGTTGTTGTGAAGTGTCATTGAGTTGGTTCCATAGCGACCCTGTATAGGGTTTCCAAGGAGTGACTGGTGAGCTTGAATTGCTGACCTTACGTTCAAACGGCTTTGCAGTTTGGTGCATTAACCCACAGTGCCACACCAAAGAGCATCTCCTAGCAAATCATTTTTACCTGTGTAAATAAACACAGTAAATCCTATGGACTTAAAAACAGTTTATCTTGGTATAGAGTTAAATTAGATACGTTGATTTTCTAGTATGTTTTATAAAAATCCTAACTTCTCCATATTTAAGCATCATTGAACCCTGAAATTAATTATAGAGGAGTCCCAGTGGCACAGTGGATTAAGCATTGGTCTGCTAACCACAAGGTCAATGATTCAAACCCACCAGCTGCCATCAGGAAACAGATGAGACAGTCTGCTCCCATACCGATTTACAGTCTTAGAAACTGTAAGTCTTACCAATACTGCCTGCCTCAGAAATAATTGGCCCTGTAGGGTGGCTATGTGTCAGACTGACCGCATGGCAGCAGGTGGTGGTGGTGAAAGCTATCATATCTTCCAATATGAATTAGTGACTGTTAGAAAATAGAAACATTTAAATAACTGATGTAGTATATATAAGGGAGAAATGGAAGTTTAACAAAAGAAAGATCCATCAAGAGCTAGAAAGTGACCCTGGCTTTGTTGGTGCCTTGTTTTGTCACTAACATATTTTCTAACATACTCCTTTTCATATGGCTTAATGTACAAAATTGCTTTCATGAGAAAAATTTAAAATATCTGAGTGGGGGAAAAAAAACCCCAAAACTCTTCATATAACCATGGTCTGATTAACATTTTCCAAAGCACAGTTGTTAAATGGGATTTTTGTGTTCTTTCAGAATATTTGAACCCTGTGGAGGAGAATCCTTTTGTTTCTCGAAGGAAAAACAGTGACCTTCAAGCTTTGGATAATCCTGAATACCACAATGCTTCCAGTGGCCCACCTAAGGCAGAAGATGAGTATGTGAATGAGCCGCTGTACCTCAACACCTTTGCCAATGCCTTGGGGAATGCCGAATACCTGAAGAACAACATACTGTGTGTGCCAGAGAAGGCCAAGAAAGCTTTCGACAACCCTGACTACTGGAACCACAGCCTGCCACCTCGGAGCACACTTCCGCACCCAGACTACCTGCAGGAGTACAGCACAAAATATTTTTATAAACAGAATGGACGAATCCGGCCTATTGTGGCAGAGAATCCTGAATACCTCTCTGAGTTCTCACTGAAGCCAGGCACTGTACTGCCTCCTCCACCTTACAGACACCGAAATACTGTGGTGTAAGCTTAGCAGTGGTTTAAAGGTGGAGAAACGCACTCGCTTCAATTTCCCTACTCCCTCTCTTTCTCTTGTGGTCTTCCTTCTATTCCCAAGGCCAGTAGTTTTGACATTTCTCAATGAAAGATATAAAGATGCAATGCTGTTATGGGTTTATCTGACTTGAACTTTAGAAGGAAGGACTAAAAGAGAAAGACAGGAAGAACCACACTGTTTCTTCATTTCTCTGCCTGGGTTGTCAGGAGAATAAAACAGCTACCGAAAGCCAGCAAATTGAAGGCAACAGGACCTGCTGTCAAAGTAGTTTTCCACTTTTTTTTTTCTTTTCTTTTCTTTATCTTCCTCTCTTTCATTCTCTTTCTCTTTTTTTTCTTTTTAAAGACCCATGGTTTCTGTTCCTACCTTCAAGAACTCATGTGGCCATTTTCAGCAACCCTGGAAATCATTTAAAAGTTAGCATTAGAACAAAAGGCTAGTCTTTGCTAGCACATATGATAGTAACATAGATGAGAATCCAATGTCTTTCTCTAACAGTTTCTACCAACCAGGGTCGAACCAGGCTTTCTCTCCTTTATTTTGAATCTCCATCAAAGGAATTATTAGTAATTATTAAGTTTGGTTTTGTGTTTTTGCTTTAACCTGTCAATTCATATTAGTTCCTTCCCTAATTTTGGCTTTAATTTGTAGCTGCAAAGATTTTACATCAAAGTTTCTTATATATTCATATGAATTGATAAATTTAAATATGGAATACTACAATATGATGAAAACTCTAACACTGTAGACCGACATTCTCTAAAATTGAAGGGGAGGTCAAGAGATGTAACATCAAATGTAGCTTTCATGCTTTACACTATTTATTATGTTCCCCTCTCAAAATGATTTATTCTTTCACATTTATTTTCTCCTTCATAAATGATAGTACTTGATAGGCAGTTGGTAATTTTAAAAATAGAAGAGAAACTAAGAGACAGCTCTTTGTGGTTCATGAAAACTACTGACACGTTCAGGGGTGGTCCACTGGGAACTCCATTGAGCTAGAAGGAACACACTGGATTGGGTCTATCTACCAGACAGATACTCAGAAATGTAGTTTGCACTTAACTATAATTTTATTTGTTCTCTTTTTGAACTCCCTTTTGGATTTTGAATGAAGCAATATGAAAGCAACCAGCAAATTAACTTATTTAAGTATTTTTTTTTCTTTTTTTCTTCAAAAAGCGCTATGATAAAGACTGTGAAATGCCAAACCAAGAAAATTAGGACTTTGGAACAGTATCCAGGGATTGTGGGGGGAGCGCCAGCACATTATCCATATGTGATATCACATTGCTACTCAAGGAAAGTTGTTTGTATACTCCATGTGACAGTCTGCGGACTCTGTTTATATTAAGTAGAAGATAATTCTGTGCACATAAATTCATGTAATAAATAAAATTAAAAAAAACACAAACATTCACAGTTCATAGATAGGTCACTGGGTCTGAAGTTGTAAATAAACATAAGCTTCTCATGCAATCAATTTAATATATAGCATACTAATCTTTGATGCTTTGTATAAACCTTTTTGTTTTGTTTTTATCAATACAACATTCTAGTTCTAAACCATCTTTAATATTTGTCATTGTAAAATAATACCTACTGAGATAAAATTAAGTGATGGACACCAATGGCAGGGATGAGTCTGCAGATATTAGGAAAATCACATATGTCTCTATTTCTAGCTAATTCTGCTTCAAGTCATTTGGATGGTTAAAAATATTTCTTTATAATGTTAAAGTATTGGGATTAAATTATAGTCTATATTCTAAAGGAAAACAAACAGAGTATATTTTCCATTGATAAAGGACAGAGAATTTAGAGGGAGAAAAAAAAAAAAAAAAAACCTCAAGGAAGAAAAGCTAGGCTTCTGCCTTTATTTTCAAAACAAATCTATCCATTCATTTAACTGTGTTGTTTATTCAACCAGTATTTATGACGAATCTACTCAAAGAACAGCATTAACGTGGGGAAAACCTAGGAAAATACAATATCATCCTTGACTTCAACATTTTATAGTCTAGGAGATTTATTTGTAATGATATTTGAATTCCTCCTTGAGTTCCTCAAATAAGATTGCAGGGAGTACTTGGTGAATTCTTGTGTGCCATCGAGTTGGTTCTGACTCACAGCAACACTGTGTAGGGTTTCCAAGAGCAGCTGGTAGATTTGAACTACTGATTTTGTGATTAGCAGGAAAGTGTTTATCCAATAGGGCCCTACTTTGAGAATGTTGGTGATGGTGGTATGCCGTTGAGTCAGTTCTGACTCATAGTGACTCTGTATAGGGTCTCCAAGGCTATAATCTTTACAGGAAAAGACTGCTTCATCTTTCTCCTATGGAGCCACTGGTAGATTTGAACTGCTGACCATGTGGTTAGCAGCCCAGTTCTATACCACTATGTTGTCAATAACTCTCATATAATGAGTTGTTTGATAATAGATTGTCTGTGAATTTATTTGGAGCATGAGTTAAGCATTCTTCAAGTTATAGAAGTTGACAAATAGAATAGTTTAAATGTTTTTATTCAAACACCAACTAGTTTAGGATGATATTGCAACAGTGTTTAATTGGTGTATATGGATTCTACCTTCACTATTAAATCAATAACAGAGTAGTCTGTAGCCAAGTACCTTGGAAAGATTGGGAATAGTCTCTTCCTAAGCTGAGAAGAGCAAGGAGGATTTGTGACTTGTCTTCCAATAGAGTTCAGTCAATCACTAACTTCCCTGGTTGAAGACACAGAAGGATAGAGACCACAGACTAGTAGCCCAAAGCACTCCCACCTCTTCAGAGAAGTCTCCAGAAAAAGATGATTTCACATCAGTAATTGTGAAAAATGTGTTGTTTCTTTTCTAGAAATTCTACCCCAATCATTACTTATAGTACTCTTTTTGGATACTAGAACCTGACTTTATCCTCTTATTTAAAATATTCATATGGTTACTACTTGGATATAGAAAACAGAGTTATATATCTTAGAGGAGGAGCAAAAAATAAAAAATAGAAATTTTTAGGGTTAGTGGATGTAATTTCCTTCCTCCTAAGAGCACAAAATCCTTAAACATCAGGGAATCTCACACCAATAATTAGAGATGGATGTAGGATTAGACTTGCGTGAGTCCGAATGCTCTACAAGGGCTCCACTATTTTTCATTTGAATGATTTTTGTAGTACTTGGTTTTAGTTGTTTCATTTTTGTTTTTGTTTTGTTTTTTCCTTCTATTCTGAAGAAAATATCTTTGAAAATGTATGAGAGGAAGAAAAAAGAAATGAACAGTTTTATTTGTTCCAGAGAGTATCTTAGCCAAGTATCAAGAAATAAAATTAAAAATACCAATTAAAGTCTGCAAAATGAATCAGAGTCCCAGGTTTCAGAGACTAGTTTTACCAATGGAAATATGCAAAATCAAGTTTGTAAATTTCATGAAAATGAGTAATAGGATTGTACTGGTTACACTTTCTAAATGAACAAATGTTGTGGATTCTATCCGTCTTAAAGAGTCCTGTTTTCAGGCCTAGGAAAGCAGAAGAGTTAACTGATTGTTAAAGAAGTAGATCTTAGATAATTGAGAAGACCTAGACTCAAAACCGCCAAGCATCCTGTACCACAAAGAGATGCTTGGACTACTGAATACCTCTTGCTTTTCCAGAAAATACTAAATCTAATAGGTTAGAATGAGAGTTCTTTCTACAGTAACATTCTTGAAATAGCATGAAAAATGATGCCAATCTCAAACTCTATCAAAATGTACAAAATAAAAACTCTTATCAGATCAGGTAGAATGATTGATTCTGAAACTTGAGGGAAGAAATCGTATTCTGCTGACTGTTGTAGTGTATGTGGTAATAACTTTTAAAGGAAGGACATGGTTTGAAGTTTGTGCATATTTTCAATGCTGAGGAAAACTCAACAAGGGACTCTGAGGTCTGCTGCTAGATGAAGTTGGAGGAGCTATCAAACTGCTTCTTGAAATGTCAAAAATGAAAAGAAAAAGAAAGTTTAAGCCCGAGAGGGAAGGATGTAAATACAAGTTTTACTAGAGCTAGCTAACCTTTCTTTTGAAACTTGAATTATTCATCTACTTGTAACTGTTGATTATTTAGCTAGTATATATAGTTCATAAGGTAATCAAGAAGGTGATCCCGAAAGCATGTATATAACTGGGCAGAACAATGATAATGCTGTAAGAAATAGATTTAGTTAGGTTATCAGATGTTAAATGATTGTGATATTGAATAAATCAAATAGAACACTAACAACAACATATAATGTAGCAAATAAAATACAGGATATGAATAAGTAGGATGGATTTTTAGCATAGTGAACAAATAAGTTTGCCATTTAAAATTTTTCTTTGTTGGGGTTAGCTAAAATGAAAAAAGAAGACATGTGAAGAGTTGGTTTCAATTTTGAAAACTTGATTTAAAGAAGTTCAGTTATTCTTTTCTTATTCTAGTCTCCTTTGTAATTTTTAAAACATGTTTTAACTGTAAAGAGACTTTTTTAAAAATTTCTTTGCAAACACCATTTTGTAGAGTTTAACAGTCTATTATGTTACATATGACCTTACCTAAAAGGTCATCAAAGTGGAGTAAATGAAATGTTCAAGGGTGAATCAAAAATTATCCTCATTCTGGCTGTAGAATTTATTTTAAACAACGTTTAGAAAAGACAAATACATCGATTTTGGCATAATCTCCTTGTTTTTCAATACACTTTGTCTCTCTGTCAACAAACTTTTGTATTCCCTTATTAAAAAAAAAAAAAAAAAAAATTAGGCCCAGTTGGGAGTCAGGAATGCACTTCTGTCTTTACTTTGCTTCATCATCTGAGGTGAATCATCATCCTCAAAGGGCTGTTTTCAGGAAACCAAACAGGTGAAAGTCAAATGGAACAAGATAAGGACTATAGGGAGGATGCATTAGGAACTTAAAAGGGAGTTTTTGCTGAGTGTCAACAGTGTGGGCAGATGTATGCAGACATGCATTGTCATGCAAGATCACAATGCCATTGGATAGCAGTCCTCTACTTTGAAAAACAAGTTTAGGCTTTGGCTCTTCAGTGAGGATCTCTCTGTAATGAGCACTGTTGATGGTTGGACCTTTTTCTTGATAATCCCAGAAAACTGGAAGCATCAATTTTTCAGCTGATTGTTGACTTTTGAATATTTTTTTGGTCGATGATTGACGATGTTTCCATTCTGCCATTTATTCTCAGTTTCATTGTGATGAACCTATGTCTCATTACCAGTAATGATTTTTTTGAAAGAAATTTTTAGCTTCGAGTATCAGTTCAAATGTTGTTTGCAGATGTCCATACGCTTCTGTTTAAGCTCTTCCGTGAGTTGTTTTGTATCCATTTCCCACAAACTTTTCCAAGCCCAATTCTGTAGTGGATTATTTCATAGGCAGAGCCATGGCTGATTTGCAAACGATTTGCCACTGTCACTGTGTATTCAGCAGAGTCATTTCACGTGCACATTAATTGTTTTCATCAGCTGTGGATGTGGATGGGCATTTTAATATAACCCAAGTGCAGATAATTTTTGACAAACCTTCGTAAATGATTTACTATATGCAGAGACAAACAAATGAATGATGACTTTTAGAAAGCAAACAAAATACATTTAATTTGTGACATCACATTGTCTTTTCTATGCGATCCTCTTGCACCTTCAAAAACAAAGCCAAAAAGAATTGGTAAACAGAATTCTGATAAATAAATGCTAAACCAAGCATGTCAAACTGCTGTATTTCTATTATCGTGGACTCTGCTTATGAGATTGATGATTTGTAATAGGGCAAATGAGATATCCAAGTGTACATACTTTTAGTTTCTAAAAAGTCAGACTTAGTAAATTCTGTTTCTGCTGTAGGCTGAGAATCCTGCTGTCTTCTCTTTGAGTACATTAACTTTGGTTGAAGGATAGACAGCCTTGTACCCATGTAGACAGAAGCAGGCAGACTGTTAACTCCGGGCTGGTATTTGCTTACAAATGAATGACACTAGACATATGTGGAGCAGGTGTAATTGTAAGTGATCATTATCAGTGGAGAACTAAATATTTCTGATGTTACAATGGGGCCAGCTTGTTTACTCCTGAGTAGAATCCTACTCAGGTCTGAGATGCCTTTGCAAGCATAGTTCTCACCACAGTTTGAAACATGAAGTCTGTTGTATGTGCTATGTCATGGGCACACAACCTTTGTGTTGTTACAGGCGAATGCCTTTTAACAAAAAAGCTGTTTTCTTATTGTTTTTATTAGAAGAAAAGTCTCTCTAAAATAGTAGAAATCTCAGACACTCTGCTCAAATTTCACTGATATTGTAGAGGTGTAGAGTGTAGAAAATGTCACTTTTGCTAACTCCTGCCTCACCTCATCTTGGTCAAGCCAGGTGATATTTGGGGCAGAGGAAAATGTTTCTCTAGTCACGAGCTGAAAAGACTCTAAGCCCCAATCTTATAGGGATGCTTACTTCCTTCCCCTGAAAACACTCCTTGGTAGTCAGCTTTGTGAGGATAATTATATTGATAGGGATCACAGAACAATTCTTTTTTTTTCTGGACCTTAGAGGAAAATATCACCCTTACTTCTTTTCTACTGGTACAACTGGCCCTGTTGTCTTCACTTTTCTCTCCTGAGACTGTACCTCTCCTTAAGCCATAGTGGATCTCTGCGGTCCCACACCCTGCTTTGTGAAATACTGAAATAGCCTTTGCCCTCTTTTCCATAAAATAATAACTTTTCCATAAAATAAATAGCAATTTGGACTTGCTTAAATCATTTCTCAAATAAGTAATAGCACAGAGAATATGAGGGTGCTTCAAAAAGTTTATGGAATTAAAAGAAAATGTAATTTTTACATGGACTTTTTAAAGCCCTCTTATGCTTTATAATATTTAAATTATGTTTAGCCATAAATGCTGATTCTCTTACTTTGTTTTCTCTGTGTGAATTTCAGAAAAGTCAACCCTGCAATGAACCTTGACATTCACAAATGTGACTAGAACTCTTGTTAGATCTTAGATTTCAACTTTCCATGAATATTCTCCATATAAAAGAGAAGTTCGTTTTTTACCAGAAAATGAACATATTTTTTTTCCCATATGATTTTCTTCCTGATATCAGATATTTTAGAGCTGCTGTAATTTAGTTTTCCTTCCAAATGAGGAGCTGTAAAAAAGGTGAAGGCTGTTCAGCTTCTGTAATTCTTTTTTGGATCCTTCATCTGTCTAACAAATATATGAGTAGAGTTTCACTGTAATGAAAATCCATGTTGTTTAATAGGATGTCATTCTTTTCCTACCCCGCTCCCTTAAGGATATTTTTCTTTGAAATATCATAAGAAGCAGTTTTATTTGTACAGATATACAAATACAGGAAAACAAAGTTTCATACCTGTAGGCAATAGTCTAACTTGTCCAAACCACTTTGCCTTTACTGCTATTTTAATCCATAATGTGTAGATGTTTCCCCAGGCCTGTAATCCTTTTGAAGGAAAACAAATCATACCTCCTATACATGGACATAAACATGGTTTTCCAGCATCATTTCCAAGTTTGTTTGTTTTTTTCAGTTAATGAGGTGATTGTTCCTTTCCCCTACTATGAGAATCATTTCCCTGTATATTTCTGGATCTCTCAGGGGCTGGGAGGGTAGAATGAGGGGACTACAACCATAGCACTCCAAGACCCTTTTGGAATTACTATAATTACAAACTACAGAAGTTATTTTCTAAGTGTAGATATGTAGTCTGTTCTTTTAAAGTAAGTACTTTGAAATATGTAGCATAAGCTGGTACTGCTGTTAAATGGGTCGATTATTAAACTGAGCAGCTGTGCGAGGACAGCAAACTTTGAATGCACATCTCACTGGTTGGTGTATCTACATCTCATATTGTGAGGACTTGTATTGCTGCATGTGGGAACTGCATTTTTACATGATATGTCTAGTCCATCACTTTCTTGAGCACCATTATAACAAGATCAAATGAAAATGAGATCAACCTGCAAGACAATTGAACACATAAAAAATCACATTAACCGTCTCTCAAAAACTCATCTCATACACACAAGAAAGTAGTTTGCCCAGTCCAGATGTTATGGGAGACACTCTGCCACAAGGGCTGAGGTTTAAGGTAACATCTACATTTGTATTAATTTCCTTATGTTCTTAACTTGTAAACTGAAAACAAACCCTTTGTCTTGTGAAGCATCTTCAAAGGACAGGGCACAAAAATATCTTGCTGGTAAGCCATCAATGTTTCATGTAAATCCCAGTGTTCAAAGTTAGCTGCCTTTTTGAAATAAACAACAAAAAAATACTACTGTATGTTTGAAAATGTGAATAGTATTTTTATAGCTTGTTAAAGACATGGCTAGTTGCATTTGTAAATAGGATAATGTTGCTTTGATTTTCTTTTGTGGACATCTTTATTTGGAACATAATTGTCTTTAGGGTTGATTTGTATATAAGTAATTGACTTGTGATTGTTTCTTTGGGGTTGGGAGTTTTGATTTTGACATTACTTGTGATTCTGTGTTCAGCACTATTGTGACGTGTTCAACTTCTGCACTCGCTTACACAATAGGATATGCCAATTATGTGTGGTGTAACATTTTAATTTTTTCTATTTTATCTATGAAGGATTATGCACTTAACACATACTAACATTTTTTAATGTTCCATATATTTTGAGTATAATTTCCTTTTTCCTTTCTGGCTCTCCTACCCTTTCCCCCCAATCTCCTTTCCTAGCCCAGTTTCTGTTGTTATTTGAGAATGAGGGAGAAACAGTATTTTAACTCTGTGTAATTAGGCTTTTTCAGTTAGTTCTCAAGGATTCTCTTTTGGCTCTTGGAAAAGAATTGTACCTGTACAAGGCAACTGTAGAATGCGACCTGCTTTGCCTCATTCCGTACTGCTCATCCCAGCTGAACAATTTGAAAACTGTTCTGCCTTTTTGTTACATGAATCTGTCAAGAAATATATTTTTAATTTAATATAAATGAGATTCAATAAAATATGAAACAAACATTCTTTCTGGGTCTGAATTTTTTCATAAGAAAAAACAATTGGGGAAGATGAAACTTTGTTCTAGAATTAGTAAATTGAAGATGTAAGAATGGGCTTATTTTTGTCTTTATTTCATTAATTAGTCCTAGAGCTCAATAGATTCCTTTGGTTGTTGTGCATGTAATATATTCCATGTATCTAATTCCATCTATCACACATCTATTTCAATCTATCACACTCTAGTAAGGACAGATTTGCTCATCTGTGCAGTGTATAGTGCCACACACTAGGACTATATAGTGGAGGGTCAGAGAAAAAGAGGAAGAACTCCAGAGAGATGATTTGGCAAAGTGGCAGCATCAATGGGCTCAAGCGTGCCAACAATTGTGAGATTGGCTTAGGACTGAGCAGTGTTTCATTCTGTTGTGCATAGGATCGCTATGAGTCAGTACTGACTCGATTGTTGTTGTTGTTGTTGTTAAGTGCCGTCAAGTCGGTTCTGACTCATAGCGGCGACCCTGTACAGGGTTTCCGAGGCTGTAAATCTTTACGGGAGCAGAATGCCTCATCGTTCTCCCGCGGAGCGGCTGGTAGTTTCGAACTGCTGGCCTTAAGGTTCGCAGCTCAATTCATAACCACTACGCTACCAGAGCTCCTTACTGACTCGATAGCACCTAACAACAACAGTTCAATCTGTATTCTGAGCAAATCCAAGAAGCTGGATTGTATGAAGAAAGATGTGGCATCAGGATTGGAGGAAGACGCATTAACAATCTGCGATATGTAAATGATACAACCTTGCTTGCTGGAAGCAAAGAGGACTTAAAATACTTAATGATGAAGGTCAAAGACCACAGCCTTCAGTGTGAGTTGCATCTCAATGAAAGGACAACTAAAATCCTTATCACTGAACCAATAAGCATATAAATAGATAGAAGATTGAAGTTGTCAAAGACTTCATTTTTCATGGATCAACCATCAACACTCAAGGAGGTAGCAGTCATGAGATCAAACAAAGTATTGCATTAGGCAAATCTCCTGCATAAGACCTCTTTAAAGTGTTGAGGAACAAGGATACTAATTTGAGGATGAAAGTGCACCTAATTGAAGCTATGCCATTTTCAATAACTTCACATGCACATGCACGATAAAGTTGGCTAGTGTATAAGGAAGACCATAGGGGAATTGATGCATTTGAGTTATGGTGTTGGAGGAGAATATTGAAAGTATTGAAGACTGCCAAAAGAACCAACATTGGAAGAAGTACAGCCAGAGTGATCCTTGGAAGGCATGATGACCAGACTGCATCTCTCATACTTTGGACATATTATCAGGAGGGACCAGTCTCTGGAGAAGGCTATCATGTTTGGTAAGGTATAGGACTGGAGAAAAAGAGAAAAATCCCCAATGAGATGGACTGGCACTGTGAAAGCAGCGATAGGCTCAGGGTTAGCAATGATTGTGAAGTTGGCCCAGTACTGGGCAGTGTTTCATTGTGTTGTACATAGGGTCACTGTGAATTGATACCCATTCAATGGCACCTAACAACAACATACGTATGCACACACATATGTTGTAAGTTGTATCAAGTAACAAGGAGCCCTGGGGATGCAGTGCAGGGATGCATTGGCACTAAGAAAGAGACCCTGCAGTGGAGTCCATTGTTTAGATCTGAGCTCCCTGCTCTATTAAGATGAAACATAACCTTTGTGAGGATGCTGCAGTACCAGGCAGTGTTTCATTCTTTTGTGCATAGTGTATCAGTGTGTCAGGGGTGAGCGCAGGGCAGTTCTAATCTGTCCGATAGGGTTACTATGAGTCGAAATCTACGTGACACCAATTGTACTTGCACTTCGGGGTTGAATCCAAATAGCAGTAATCTTTTTATGATGTTTGTTTTGTTTTTTATGCTCACAAGATGATTTACAAAAATGGTTCTTGGCAAATATTTTATCATGAGGAAGATCATATTAGCCCGTCACATGAAGTGGGGAAGGAAAAATGACACCATGAATGATCAATCAACTGAGTAGTGACTAGAGACAAGGCCAAGGAAAAGTCTGAGAGTAATTTCATCAACATCAATGACAGAACGAGATCCTCTGTCAACAATTCCTTATTCCAACTTTTCTTTATATGCATTTTAATATTGCTCATTACTCCTTTGGGAAGCATGGTGGTTCTGTAGGATTAGCACTGGACTACACGGCACAAGGCTGGCAGTTCAAACCCACCAGTAGCTCTGCAGGAGAAAGATGAGGCTTTCTCTCTAGCAAAGATTTATAGCCTATGATACCGGATCCAGGGTTGCTATGAGTTGGAACTGACTCTACAGTACTTCACAATTACTTGCTATAATGTCATGCTACTAAAGTGTAATAATTTTAAGATTTTAATATATTTTTTTAAATGTTTTATTGTGTATTGAGTGATAGTTTACATGGGGGAACATCAGTTTTACATTCATTCTACCCTACATCGTTTCATTGCCTTAGTTACCATCCCGTCCATGCATCGTCCCCCCACGAAAGGGTATACCTTGCATGCACCTCCCCCCACGGTCCTCAGCACACAGCCCCTTTCCCTCTCTGGATCTCAACTCCCCAGGCACTCCATCTCTTCACATCATCCTATCTCTCTCTATCTCAGGCCTCACTGCTTCTCTTCTAATAATTTTTTTATTAGTGATAAACTTCTTTTAACTTCTGGTGTGACGCTGCCGGTTAATGCGGTCAACTACAAAGTCGGTTTGGACCGTAAAGGCCGGAAGTTCTAACTCACCAGCTGCTCCTCGGAAACCTTGTACAGGTACAGTGTCGCTATGAGTTGGATCCCGATTCGATGGCACTTAGAGACAATACCAATTAACTGTTTGAACTAGTATGGTTGCTTCATTATATATGATATCAACTGAGTTATATATCATTGTATTTTCAACATAATAAATGAATAAATTCTATTAAATGTGTTCAGTTAGGATAGTTCAGTGATTATTTTCTCATACTTCTTTTTATATGGATATGTACACTTGCCCTTCTGAACACATGCCCTCCCTTAGATACCTTGAACCATTCATGTGAGTTTGTAGCCACTTCTAATTTTCAGGGTAAGGTATGTTTCTTAGAAGAAAATCTTGTCAATCTTCTGAAAAATCAACAATTTGAAAACCCTGTGGAGCAGAGCTCTACTCTGACACATAGAATGTTACCATAAGTCAGAACTGACTCAACAGCAAGTGACTTAAAATGCAAAATTTATTTTGCATAAGATGGTCCATTTGACTCTATATTCTTTTGAGGAAGCTATTATTTGATTTGTTGTGATCATTCAGGCAAGGAATATAAGATGAAACTAACAAATCTGAAGTCATGCAAATATTACAGTGTAATCACTAGGGTGGGGTGGGGAAAAGCAGACCACACTGGGGACACCATGAGAAAGGGTGACACCAAAATGACTGTCTTGTTTCAGAAGAAATTTACTATTTTTACAAAAATATCTACCTACTTGGCTGTTAAAAAATAAAACATTGCCCTGAAGCCCAGCTGACATGTATATAATAGATCTACAAGGCTACAACTCAATGCTGATTTACTTTTTGAACTTTCTTGCTTGCTTTAAGGAGCCCTGGTGACATAGTGGGTTGCAAGTTTGGCTACCAACCACAAGGTGACTGTGTGGTAGAGAGATGAGAAAGTCTGTGCCAGTTCAGATTTACAGCCTCGGAGACCTTGAGACAGTTCTGTTTTGTTTTATAGGGTTCCTTTGAGTCAGAATCAACTCACATGTAGTGGGTAATGTGCTCGGGTCAGAACTGTCATTAGTATCCAATTATAAGATGCTTCAAATTCCATAGTTTCATCCATAAATGCTATAAGCACATGCTGTTGTTTTCATTGTTGTTTTTTATAGTCACTGATTTTGTCAGATTTTCTGGTATTTTTGCTATAAAGTTGTGGTAAATAGTATTTATGAACCTATGTCAATATTTTGAGGAATCTGTACCTGGGCCAAGAAGCAGTTGTTCCAACAGAGCATGGGAACACTGAATGTTTTTAATTTTGAAAGGTGTGTGACAAGGTTGTGTTCTTTCACCATATTTATTCAACCTGTATGCTGAGCAAATAATATGAGAAGTTGGGTTCTATGAAGAAAAACATGGCATCAGGATTGGAGGAAGACTCATTAACAACCTGCAATATGCAGATGATACAACCTTGCTTGCTGAAAGTGAAGAGGACTTAAAACATTTACTGATGAAGATCAAAGAGCACAGCCTTTCGTATGGATTATATGTAAAGAACACAAAAATCCTCACCACTGGACCAATAAACAACATTCTTATCAATGGAGAAAAGATTGAAGTTGTCAAGGACTTCATTCTTCTTGGATCAACTATCAACATCGCGGAAGCAGCAGTCAAGAGATCAGATGAAGTATTGCATTAGGCAAATCTGCTGCACAGGAACTTTTTAAAGTGTTGAAGACCAAAGATGACAGCTTGAGGACTAAGGTGCGCCTGACCCAAGCCATGGTATTTTCAATAACCTCATATGGATATGAAAGCTGGACAGTGAATAAGGAAGATGGTAGAAGAATTGATGCCTTTGAATTGTGGTTTTGGAGGAGAATACTAAAAGTGCCATGGGCTGCCAAAAGAACCAATAGATCTGCTTAGGAAGAAGTGCAGCCAGAGTACTCCTTAGTGGCCAAGATGGCTAAACTTTGTCTCTCATACTTTGGATATGTTGTCAGGAGGGAACAGTCTCTGGAGAAGGATATCATGCTTGGTAAGATGGAGGATCGGAGAAAAAGAGGAAGACCTCCAACAAGATGGATTGGCCAGATGGCAACATTGATGGACTCAAGTGTGGCAGCAGTAGTGAGATTGGCCCAGGATTGGACATTGTTTCTTTCTGCTGTGCATGGGGTCACTATGAGTCATTTCCGATTTGATGGCACCTGACAACAACACCAAGTAGTATTGCCGTTAACCAGTGTGTCAGTTTGTTGTACTGTGTTTGACTCGCATGTTGCTGTGATGCTGGAAGCTGTGCCATGAGTACTTTGAGTGCCCATTCACAGAAGGTAGATTTTAGCTGAGCTTCCAGACTAAGGCAGACTAGGAAGAAGGAGAGGCAGACCATTTCTGAATTATAAATCAACCTAATGAATAGCAGTGAAACACTGTTAGACAACACTATAATATTAAATATTGAAACATGATGAATAGCACTAGACTATTATCAGATATAATGATAGATGTTGAGCCCCTTAGATTGATTGGATGACACTCATGATGTGATTGGGGAAGTACTACATCTTCAAACTACAGGTGACCATGATGACATAAATGGAGTAAAGTTTTTGGGACCTTCATTTTATGATGTGGCACAACTCAAAATGAGGAAAAACAGTAGTAAACATCCATTAATAATTGGCACATGGAATGTATAAAGTATGAAACTAGTATAATTAGAAATTGTCAAAAATGAAATAGAACATGTATATACCAGGAATTACTAAGCAGACCTACCACTCGTCTGTCAGTTTGTCGTACTGTGGTGGCTTGTGTGCTGCTGTGATTCTGGAAGCTATGTCACAGGCATTTTCAATACCAGCAGGGTCACCCATGGTGGAAAGGTTTCAGCTGAACTTCCAGATGAAGACAGACCAGGAAGAAGTTGAGACAGACTACTTCAAAATATTTAGTCGCTGAAAACCATATGAATGTCAGTGAAACATTGTCAGAACCAGAATATTGAATATTGAGCATGAGAACATTCTCAGATAGAGTGACAGAAGATAAGCCCCTCAGGTTGGAAGACACTTACAATTAAACTGGGGAAGAGCTGCCTCCTCAAAGTAGAGTTGATTGTGATGACACAAATGGAGTTCAGTTTTCAGAATCTTCATTTGCTGATGGAGCACAACTCAAAATGAAGAGAAACAACTGAAAACATACATTAATAATTTGAACATGGATTGTATGAAGTATGAATCTCTGAATATTGGAAATTGTCAAAAATTAAATGGAATCCATACACATCCATATCCAAGGCATGAGCTGAAATGGACTGGTATTGGTAATTTTGAATCTGACAATCACATAGTTTACTATGCAGGCAATGACAAATTGAGGGGGAATGATGTTGCATTCATCATCAAAAGAACATACCAAGATCTGCATTGAAGTACAATACTATTTGTGCTACAATAATATCCACAGACCTACAAAGAAGACAAGTTAATAAAACTGTAATTTAAATTAACACACCAACCACTAAAGCCAGAGATAATGAAATTGAAGAATTCTACCAACTTCTTCAGTCTGAAATTGATCGAACATGCAATCAAAATGTATTGCTAATCATTGGCAATTGGAATGCAGAAGTTGGAAACAAAGAGGAACGATAAATAGTTAGAAAATATGGCCTGGGTGATAGAAATGATGCCAGAGAACGCATAAAAGAATTTTGCAAGATTAATGACTTCTTCATTGCAAATACCTTTTTTAAACAACATAAAAGACAACTATACCTATGGACCTCACCAGGTGGAACACATAGAAATCAGATTAACTGTATTTGTGTAAGTAGATGGTGGTAAAGCTTCATATCATCAGCCAAAAGAAGGCTAGGAGCAGACTGTGAAATGGATCATCAATTGCTCACATGTAAGTTCAGGCTGCAGCTGAAGAAAATTAAAACAAGCCCACAAGAACCAAAATAAGACTGAGCGCATATTCCACTTGAGTTTAGAGATCATCTGAAGAACAAATTTGATGCATTACATACAAAACACCAAAGACAAGAAGACTTGTGGGATGACATCAAGAACAGCACACAGGAAGAAAACAAAAGGTCATTTAGAACTCAAGAAAGAAGGGAAAGACCAAAATGATATCAGAAGAGATTCTTATACTTGCTTTCAGCATAGACATCCAAAAGCAAATGAAAGAAATGAGGAGGTAAAAAAGCTAAAGAGAAAATTTCAAAGAGCATCTCAAGAAGACAAAGTCAAATATTATAATGAAATATGCAAAGACCTGGAGTTAGAAAATCAAAAGGGAAGAACACATTCAACATTTCTCAATGATGGAACTGAAGGAAAAATACAATACTTGACTTGCAATATTGAACGACTCTGGTATGGCACTGTGTGTTTATATGCCATACTGCAAGTTCAGTTTGAATGAACTGTAAGGTCAGCAGTTCAAGCTCATCAGCCACTCCTCGGAAACTCTATAAAGGTTTGCTATGGGTTGAAACCAACACGATGGCACTTCACAACAAACTGAAAAAAAAAACATTGAATGATGCAAAAAGCATCAAAAGAAGATGGAATGAATACACAGAGTCATTGTACTAAAAACAAATGGTCAATGTTCAAGGGTAGCATATGATTAAGAACTAATGATATTGAAGAAAGAAGTCCAAGGTTCATTGAAGGTTTTAGCAAATAATAAGGCACCAGGAATTGATGAAATACAAATTGAAATCGTTCAGCAAAATGATGCAGCACCTGAGGCACTCACTCACCTGTATCAAGAAATTTGGAAGACAATTACCCAGTAAACTACCTGGAAGAGATCCATATCTGTGCCCATTCCAAAGAGAGGTGACTCACTGGGATGGGAAAATCATCAGACAATATCATTAATACTGCATGCAAATCATATTTTGCTAAATATAATTATAAAATCACTGCAATCATACATTGATGGAGAACTCTGCGAAGTTCAAGCTACATTTAGAAGAAGACATGGAATGAGGAATATTATTTCTAACATCAGATGAATCTTGGCTAAAAGCAGAGAATACCAATAAGATGTTTACCTGTGATTTACTGACTTTGCAAAGGTTTTATACCATGTGGATCATGACAAGCTATGGACATCATTGCAGAGAATGAATATTCCAGAACATTAAATTTTGCTCATGAGGAATCTGTACTTAGACCAAGAGGCAGTTGTTCGAACAAGGGACAAGGGAAACCCAATGGTTGAAAATTAGGAAAGGTGTGCATCAGGGCTGTATTCTTTCACCATACTTATTCTGTATGTTGAGGAAATAATTTGAGAAGCTGCATTATATGAAAAAAATGTGGCATCATGATTGGAGGAAGACTCAAGAACAACCTGTGATATGCAAATGGTAGAACCTTGCATGTTTAAAGCAAAGAGGATTTAAAATACTTACTGATAATGATCAAAGACTATAGTCTTCAATATGGGTTGTTCCTCAAAATAAATAAAATAAAAATCCTCATCACTAGAAAAATAAATAGCATCCATACAAATGGAGAAATGATTTAAGTTGTCAAAGACTTCATATTGTTTGTACCAACAAACAACATTCATAGAAGCAGCAGCCAAGAAGTCAAATGATGTATTGCACTAGGCAAATCTACTGACAAAACCTCTTTAAAGTTTTCAAGAGAAAATATGTCAAATTGAGGACCAAGGTGCCTCTGACCCAACCATGGTATGTTTTATAACCTCATATGTATATGAAACTTGGTTAGTGAATAAGGAAGACCATAAAAGAAGCGAAGCATTTCAATTATGGTGTTGCAGGAGAATATTAAAAGTACCATGGAATACCAAAATGACAAATAAATCTGTATTAGAAGAAGTACAGCAAGAATTTTCTTTGGACGCCAGGATGGCCATATTTGTCTCTCATATTTCGCACATGTTGTCTAGAGAGACCAGTCCCTTGAGGAGTACATCGTGTTTGGTAAAGTGAAGCACCAGTGAAAAAGAGATGGATAGGCACATTGGCAGCAGCAATGGGTTCAAAGGTCACAGCAAATGTCAGGTTGGCACAGGACCTGACAGTGTTTCGTTCTGTTGTGCGTATTGCCTCTATGAGTCAGCACCCAGTTGATGGCAGCCTAACAAAAAAACAAGAACTAAGCTGAAATGGGCTGCCATTGGCCATTTTGAATCTGACAATCACATGGCTGAAAGTGATGAAAAACTGATGAAGAATGGTGTCAGATTCATCATCAGAAACAACATTTCTAGACCTATCTTGAAGTATAATGCTGTCTGTGATAGGATAATATCCATTCACCTACTGGTGTGGCACTGCAGGATAAGTGCTAGACTGCAAGGTCAGTTTGAACATCCAAGTTGGTGGTTCAATTTCACCAGCCACTCCTCAGAAACCCCATATAGGATTGCTATGGTTTGGAATCGGCTTGATGGCATTTAACAACAACAAAAACAAGGAAGGCTGGTCAAAACCATTATTATTCAAACGTGTGCAGCAACAATTAAAGCAACTGATGATGAAATCGAAATATTCTAACAACTTCTTCACTCTGAAATTGGTCAAACATGCAATCAATATGCACTGATAATTTCTGGTGATTTGAATGCAAAGGTTGGAAACAGAAAAGAAGGATCAGTAGTTGGAAAATATGGCCTTGGTGATAGAAATGATACTGGAGATCACATGACAGAATTTTTCATGACCAATAACTTCCTCATTGCAAATAACTTTTTTTAAAACAACTTAAAAGATGACTATACACATGGACTTCATCATATGGAATACACAGAAATCTAATTGACCACATCTTTGCAAAGGAATGGTGGAAAAGCTCCATATCTTCAGCCCAAACTAGGCCAGAGGCAGATTGTGCAACAGACCATCAGTTTCTCTTACGCAAGTTTAGTCTAAAGCTGAAAAAAAATTAAAACAATTCCCCAGGAGCCCAAACATAACTTTGAATTCATTCTTCCTGAATTTAGAGATCATCTGAAGAACAAAATTTGTGCATTAGATACTAATGATCAAAACCAGAAGAGTTATGGGTTGACATAAAAAATATCATACAGGAAGAAAACAAAAGACCATTAAGAATACAAGGAAGAAAAAAAAAAGGGGGGGGGGATGCCAGAAGAGACTCTGAAACTTGCTTTCGAGCATAAAGATGCTAAAGCTAATGGATCAAATGAGGAGGTAAAAAAGATGAACAGAAAATTTCTAAGGCAGCTCAAGAAGATAAAGTCAAATATTATAACAAAGTATGCAATGACCTAGAGTTAGGAAACCTAAAGGGAACAACTCATTCAGCATTTCTCAAGCTGAGGAGAAAATATTTAGTGATGCAGAAAGCATCAAACAATGACAGAAAGAATACACAAAGTTACTGTACCAAAATGACATGGTTGATGCAGCCATTTCAAGAGGTAGCATAGCATCAAGAGTCAATGATACTGAAGGATGACGTCCAAGATGCGTTGAAGGCATTGGAAAAGAAAAGTGCTCTGGGAACTGATGGAATACACATCAAAGTATTTCAGTAAACTGATGGAGCACTTGAGCCACTAAGTCATCTATGCCAAGACATCTGGAGGACAGTTATTGGCCAACAGACTAGAAGAAATCCATATTAGTGCCTATTCCAAAGACAGTTGATACAATGTGGAAATCATTGGACAATGTCATAAATACCACATGCTAGTAAAATTATGCTAAATGTAATTAAAAAACAGCTGCAACTATATATTGACATGGAACTACCAGATATTCAAACCCAGATCAAATGAGGATGTGGAATGATAGATATTATTGCTGACATTAGATGGGTCTTGGCTGAATACAGAGAATACCGTAAAGATGTTTACCTGCACTTTATTGACTATGCAAAGTCTTTGAGTGGATCATGACAAGCTATGGGGAACATTGTGGATAATGAATAGTCCTGAACACTTAATTGTGCTCAAGCAAAACTTGTTCATAGACCAAAAGACAATTGTTCAAACAGAAGAAGGGGACACTAAAAGGTTTAAGCTCAGCAAAGGCGTCCAAAGAATTGTATTATTTTATCAGTCTGTATGCTGAGAAAATAATCCAGAAAACTGGAATGTATGAAGATGAAGTTGGCATCAGGATTGGAGGAAGACTCATTAACAACCTTTGATATGCAGATGATACAACCTTGCTTGCTTAAATCAAAAAGGACTTAAAATTCTTACTGAATGAAATCAAAGACTACAACCTTCAGTATGGATTGCACCTTAATATAAAGAGAAGAAAAATCTTAACCACTATAGTAATAAAAATCATCATGATAAATGGAGTAAAGTTTGAAGTTACCCAAGACTCCCTTTTACTAAGCTCCACCATCAATACTCATGGAAGCAACAATCAAGAAATCAAATGATGTGTTGTATTAGGTACAACTGCTACACAAGACATCATTAAAGTAATGAAGAGCAAGACGTCAGTTTGAGAACTAAAGTATACCTGACCCAAGTCCTGGTATTTTCAGTAGGCTCATATGCCTGTGAAAGTTGGATAATAGATAAGGAAGACCTTAGAATAATTGATGCATTTGTGTTGGGAAGAATTTTAAAGGTACCAGGAACTGCCAGAGGGGGAAAAAAACAATAAACGAATCTGTCTAGGAAGAAATACAACCAGAATGCTTCTTAGAATGCATGATAAGAATTTTGATTATTGGTCCAGTGGCGAGGATTTTTGTTTTCTTTACATTGAGTTGCAATCCATACTAAAGGCTATGCTCTTTGATCTTCATCAGTAAGTGCTTTAATTCCTCTTCATTTTCAGCAAGCAAGGTTGTATCATCTGTATATTGCAGATTGTTAATGAGTCTTCCTCTAATCCTGATGCCTCATTTTTCTTCATATAGCCCAGCTTCTTGGATTACTTGCTCAGCATACATACAGGTTAAGTAAGTATGCTGAAAGAATACAGCCCTACCGAACACCTTTCTTAATTTTAAACCATTCAGTTTTCCCATGTTCTGTTTCAACAACTACCTCGTGGTCCATGTACAGATTCCTCATGAGTACAATGAAGTGTTCCAGAATATTAATACTTAACAATGCTGTCCATAGCTTGTCATGATCCACACAATCAAAAGTCTTTGCATAGTCAATAAAGCACAGAAAGTCAATAAAATATCTTTCTGGTATTCCCTGCTTTCAGCCAAGATCCATTGGATATCAGCAATGATTTCCCTCATTCCACGTCCTCTTGTGAATCCAGCTTGAACCTCTGGAAGTTCTCTGTCAGTGTATGGTTGCAGCTGTTACTGTATTACTTTTAGTAAAACTTCACTCATATGGGATATCAAAGATATTGTCTGATGATTTCTGCATTCCATTGGGTCACCTCTCTTTGGAATGGGCACAAATACAGATCTCTTCCAATCAGTCAGCCAGATAGTTGTCTTCAATTTTTTTGACATAGATGAGTAAGTGTCTCCTCACACTCTTGAAGGATTTCAATTTTTATTCCATCAATTCCTGGTGCCTTGTTCTTTGCCAATTCCTTCAATACACCTTGGACATCTTCCTTCAGTATTATTGGCTCTTGATCTTATGCTACCTCTTGAAAATGGTTGAACATCAACCATTTCCTTTTGGTACAGTGACTCTGTGTATTCCTTCCATCTTATGTGATGCTTTCTGCATCATTCAATAATTTCCCCAGAGAATCCTTCAATAATGAAAGTCGAGGCTTGAATTTTTTCTTTAATTCCCTTAGCTTGGGAAATGCTGAGCGTGTTCTTCCCTTTTGGTTTTCTAATTCCAGATCATTACACATTTCATTGTAATATTTGACTTTGTCTATTTGAGCTGACCTTTGAAATTTTCTGTTAAGCTATTGTACCTCATTTATTCCATTTGCTTTAGCATCTCTACGCTGGAGAGCAAGTTTCAGTGTCTTTTCTGACATACATTTTGATCTTCTCATTCCTTTTTTTCTTTCTTGTCTTCTTAGCTGAAATGGACTGGTTTTGGCCATGTTGAATCTGACAACCACATGGTTTATTATGCCAGAAATGACAAATTGAGGAGGAATGGTGTTGCATTCATCATCAAAAAGAACATATCAAGATCAGTGCTGTCTATGATAGGTAATATCCATGTGCCTGTAGAGAAGACCAGTTAATGCCACTGTTATTCAAATTTATGCACCAACCACTAAAGCCAGTGAGGATGAAATAAAAGAATTCTACCAACTTCTTCAATCTGAAATTGACCAAACATGCAATCAAGATGTATTGATCATTACTGGTGATTAGAATGCAAAGGTTGGAAACAAAGAGGAAGGATCAATAGTTAGAAAATGTGGCCTTGGTGATAGAAATGATGCTGGAGATGACATGATAGAATTCTGCAAAACCAGTGATTTTTTCATTTCAAATACCTTCTTTAGAGAGCATAAGAGACAATTATACACATGGACCTCGCCATATGGAATACACAGAAATCAAATTGAGTACATCTGCGAAATGTTGTTTTTGTTTTTAAGTACCTTGGAGTCAGTTCTGACTCATAGTGACCCTGCACAGAGTTTCCAAGACTACAAATCTTTCTGGGAGCAGAATGCCTCATCTTTCACCTGCGAAACCACTGGTAGTTTCAAACTGATGATCTTGAGGTTAGCAGCCCGACTCGTAACCACTGAGACAGTGGAAAAGTTCCATATCATCAGCCAAAACAAGGCCAGGGGCAGATTGTGGAACAGACCATCAATTGTTCATATGCAAATTCAGACTGAAGTTGAAGAAAATTAAAACAAGTTCATGAGAGCCAAAATGAAGGATAACATCAAGAACACCATATAGGAAGAAAGCAAAAAAAAAAAAAAAAAACCCACCAAAACATATCATTCTGATATGAGCATACATTAAGTGGGAACACTGGCTAATTTCAAGACCACAAGTGGTCTTCATTATATCTTTGACAACTACAATACCATCTGATCTATAACTTGAAAAGTTCACTCTATTTCTTCAAATTGTATAGATAAAGTAATCAACTGTAATGGAGAATCAGCTTCCTTTCATGAACAAAAAGTAAATGCAACATAAGCACAAATAAAAATCATTTAAAAATATCCTTTTGTTGAGAGCCGTTGGAATGTGTCTCAGAGTGTTATCCATCTGCATTAGGAAGGCATCAGTAGTCTGATGCATATATCAGAGAATAGTCTAGAAGACTACACTTACCTCCAGCAGTATTACTTACATCAAGGTTAATAAAGGTGAAACTTCACATAAAGTATCTAATTTATAAATGAATTAGTTGATTTTCTGTGGTTATCTATGTGCTAAATGGCCACTGGAAATATCTTCTGATATATAGCATGGATCTCATTCTGATCCAATGTCAAATTTTAATTAAAATGATGACGATGAGAGAGCTAGAAAACTAATGGAGAAGCTGTGAGGTCTACATGGGCATTTGAGATTAAAGACTTAAATGAGAGACAAAATTAAACTCTAGATATTCTCGTCTATATATCCCAATCTTTCTGATTTCACAATTGTGTAATTTTAAAAGCCATGGAGGATCTCTCTCTCTCTCTCTTTCTGTCTCTCTCTCTCTTTCTCTGAACACTGGACTAATAACCACAATGTTGTCTGTTCAAACCCTATACACGGTTGGTATGAGTTGGGAACTAACTCGACGGCACGTAACAACAGCACTCTGTATATTTGTTTTTCTTGTTCTCAGTCATTCATCACTTAAGGTTCATGGTTGTTGTTGTCATTGTGAAGTGCTGTTGAGTCGATTCTGACCCATAGCTAATCTGTATAGGGTTTCCAAGGAGCAGCTGATGAACTTTGCGGTACAGCACATTAACCCACAATGTCACATGTATGTGCCATTGAGTTGGTATGGACTCATAGTGACTTTATGCACAATAGTAAGAAACATTTCCCTGTCTGGGGCAAACTCACAATCAGTGCTACTTTTGACTCCATTGCTGTTGCCACTGTGCCAATTCATCTCATTGGGGGCTTTCCTCTTTTTTGCTGACTCTTCACTTTACCAAGAATGATGTCCTTCTCCAGGGACTGGTCCCTCATGACAATATGATCGAAGCATGAAAGATGAAGTCTGACCTTCCTGGTTTCTAAAGAGCATTCTGGTTGTACTTCTTTCAGCATATATTTGTTTGTTATTTTGGCAGTCCATGGTACTTTTAATATTCTCCTCCAACACCATAACTGCATCAGTTCTTCTACAATGTTTATTCACTGCCCAACTTTCACATGACTAAGTTCAGGCCCACTTTAGTCCTCAAACTTACTGACATCTTTACTTTTCAACACTTTAAAGAGTCTTGAGCAGCAGATTTTTCTATTGTAATGTGTCATTTAATTTCTTAATTACTGCTTTCATGAGTGTTGATGGTTGATTTGGGCAAAATGAAGTCTTGACAACTTCAATCTTTACTCCTTTTGTTTTGCTGTTATAGTTAGGTATGTTTTGTATCTAATATAGGACAAATTGTCTTAGTATAAAGTGAATTTTTATAATATACCTCTGTATGCATAAAAAACTAAGGAAATGCTACAGATACACTAAACCATCTTTAATATAATACATCAGTAATAATATTTTCATGTAGATTACATAAATAGCCTATTTGTTATTACAAACCATACTATAGACCTTGAATTTTTAATATAGCAGGCTTTATGGATGTTGGAATGATGGATGCACATGTAGTCAGATGTTGCCCAAAAGGGCATTATGCAGTGTAGGACTGTATATACATATATACATATATGCACATCTCACATATGCATATACATGCACATACATGCATATACGTTGTTATGGTTAAGTGCCGTTGAGTCTGTTGTGACTTTTGGAGACCCTACTTACAATTTCTGAGCAGTGGCTGGTGGGTTTGAACCACCAATCTTGTGATAAACAGACAAAATTTTTAATCCTATAGCACCACACCAGTACTCTCTCTCTCATTCGCTCTCTTTCAATATATAGATATACTGTTGTTGCCAAGTGCTGTTGAGTCGATTTTAACACGTAGCAACCTTGCATAGGGTTTCTGAGGCTACAAATCCTTGTGGCAGCAGAAAACCTCATCTTTCTCCTGTATATACTCCTGTATATATATATATATGTGTGTGTGTGTGTGTGTGTGTATATATGTAGCATAGTGGTTACGAATCGGGCTGCGAACCGCAAGGGCAGCAGTTCGAAACTACTGGCCGCTCCACAGGAGAAAGATGAGGCTTTCTGCTCCCGTAAAGATTTACAGCCTCAGAAACCCTGTACAGGGTCGTTATGAGTTGGTACCGACTCCACGGCACATAATAACAACAATAGATATATATGAGTGTGTATATTCATATATGTGTACATAGATATATGTACATATATACACATTATTGTTGTTAAGTGCTGTTGAGTCGATTCAGACACATAGTGACCCTGTATTAGATTTCCAAGGAGCAGCTGGTGAGCTTGAACCGCTGACCTTGCAGTTCAAAGGACTTTGCAGTCTGATGCATTAGCCCATAGCACCACACCAGGACCAGGACTCGGTCCTCTCTCTCTCTCTCTCTCTCTCTCTCTCTCTCTC